>NW_026294540.1:24159199-24564199 GCF_007827085.1 Peromyscus californicus insignis
CTGTCTCCACCTTTCCATCTGTAGGATTACAAATACACACCACCATGACCAACATTTTATACGGATTTGGGAGCTCAGACACAGGTTCTCAAGTTTTCACAGCAAGTACTTTACCAACTGAGCATCTCCCCAGCCTATCAGATGTCCTCTTTGGTCTTCACATTCCATTTTATCTGAAAATGAAAAGGGGAAAGTGACTGACAGAGACACTGTGGTGGTTTGAATAGAAATGGCCCCCACAGATCATGTGTTTGAATGCTTGGTCACCAGGGAGTGACATTATTAGGTGTGGCCTTGTTGGAGGAAGAGTGTCACTGGGGATGGACTCTGAGGTCTCAGATGATGAAGCCTGGCCAGTATGTGACAGTCTCTTCCTGCTGCCTGTGGATCCAGATATAGAACTCTCAGCTACCTCTCCAGAAACATGTCTGCCTGTGTGCCACCATGCTTCCCACCATGATGATAATGGACTGAACCTCTAAACTTTAAGCCAGCTCCAATTAAATGTTTTCCTTTATAAGAGTTGCCGTGGTCATGGTGTCTCTTCACAGCAATAGAAACCCTAAGACAGACACGCTCATTATGTTCCCTCTGAGTTGAATCATTATGATCAATGGCTACATTTAGGGAAATTATTGATAGCTTGATTTTTAATAGAGTTTGCCTGAATGACTGCTCATCTACAGGAACCACTCTCAACCTTCCTTGTGGTCTCTAAAGAAATCAAAGCATGCATGAAGACTGTTCTGGTTTCATTCTGTTGCCATGACAAATGTCACAACCAAAAGTAACTTAGAGGAGGAAAGCTTTTATTTGGCTTAAAATTCTAGGTCACAGTCCATCATTGAGGGAAGTCAGGGTAATAATTCAAGAAGGAACTTGAAGCAGAAATCTTGGAGGAACACTGCTGGCTGGATCACAAACAGGTTCAGGCTTAGCTAGCTTTCTTATACAGCCCAGGACCACTGGCCTAGGAAATGGTGGCACCCACAGTGGGCTGGGACCACCTACATCAGTTAATAGTCAATGCAATCCTCCACAGACATGCTTATAAGCCTATATGATCTAGACAATTTCTACATTGAGACTCCCTTCTTAGGTGACCGTAATCTGTGTTACTTTGACAGTTAAAGCTAACTAGGACAAAGACTATGTTTTTAAAAGCACCTAAAACATTTGTTAGCTATGCATAAAGAGTAATCCACATGATGTATCAAAATTATGTGTGCTTTTGGGGGGGAATAGCACTCCTCTGTACACTGAGGTCTTGGTCACTTGGGGCCAGGCTTCTGGAGAAATGTCTTCTGTGGTTCAGGTCTTATTTCCCACTCTTTGTATCATTCTCTCAATGTCATTAGAAGGGGCTTTGAAAAACATCCTGCAGGTAAATCAGCTAGTTAGCTGTCCCAGAAACAAGGATTCCAGGTAAGTGCTCTAGAGCTGAGCCACACTTTAACTCCTCATTGGGGGGTCCTAGGCAAACATTCTACCTTCGAGCCATAACACTATCCCTTCCAGCAGGCTTGCAGAATGTTTCCTGTGTACATTTACTGAATCCCAGGAAGCATTCATCACGGAGGTTTTTTCCGTTCCTGGTGTGGGTAGATAGCATCTTGGTAAGGGACACTTCTGTCATATCCCCCCTGGTGGAATGCTGCCGGCTGGCAACACAAGCATGCTCAGGCTTAGCAAGCTTTCTTATACAGCCCAGGACCTAACTATTGACTAATTGCCTAGACAATCTGTCCTGAGCATTTATCCCCTGAAAGTATCGTTTTTGACTGGATCATTTAATTCTCAAGCTGCCTTCGATGGGATGGGAAAGCCATTTGACTTGCAAAGCTGATTACAAATTATTTTCTGATTACAGATTTATTTTGTTGGTGACAAAACGCTTCCCGCTAATTGCTAAAATAATCTTGGAGGCACTTGCCTCCGAACACCTCATTTATTAACTCACTGTAGTTTCTCCCTCATCCATGTTTTCATCCTTTTTTTATTTATTTATTTTAAACACCTATTTACAGGATCATTAATCTTCATCAATATCTCTAGGGCCCTTGAGAAACAACTGGTCTGGGCTATAAGAAAATCAGGAAGTTAGTAAAGGGCCTGGGATGGGGCGTGGGGGTGTGTGTCTTCCAACAGAAAGGAGGTAGAACATACAGTGATGTAAAGAGGGAAGAGGGAGCCGGGCGGTGGTGGCGCACGCCTTTAATCCCAGCACTTGGGAAACAATGCCAGGCAGATCTCTGTGAGTTCGAGGCCAGCCTGGTCTACAGAGTGAGATCCAGGACAGGCACCAAAACTACACAGAGAAACTCTGTCTCGAAAAACCAAAAAGGAGGAGGAGGAGGAGGAGGAGGAGGAGGAGGAGGAGGAGGAGGAGGAGGAGAAGAAGAAGAAGAAGAAGAAGAAGAAGAAGAAGAAGAAGAAGAAGAAGAAGAAGAAAAAGAAGAAGAAGAAGAAGAAGAAGAAGAAGAAGAAGAAGAAGAAGAAGAAGAAGAAGAAGAAGAAGAAGAAGAAGAAGAAGAAGAAGAAGTAGATCATGGAATGGGATAGTTTAAATGGGGTGAGGAGAGAGAGGAAAGAATACATGGAACACAATAAGTAGCACTAAACACCTTTAGAAAAAGTCATATGGGGACCTACTGCTAGAGAAGTTTCCTAAAATATATACTTACATGTGTAAAAAAGAGTTCAAATTGGATTACCCTATAACAGAGCAACAATGCCTCTACCAGACACCACAGGTAAACAAATTAAACCACAGGTAAACAAATTTAAAAGCCCAGAGAGGTGAATGAGTTACCTCTATTACACTCATTGGCCACAGGGTTCCGTAGATTCCCAAACAGACTATTGTTGATACTATTGGCTACCCTCCAGAACATTATAGTATGACCCTATTGCTAAAGATGCCACATACTTGAATCATAAAACATAGAGAAATAAAGCTAGTACTTGATCCATACTGGCTAGCTTTTATAGTGCTGGAAGGTGCTGTGCACACTGCTAGAGGAGAAAAGTGATCATCACTCTCACTCAGTGTGAACCCTATGAGCTACAGTAATAACTAGTCTGGTAAGATATGCCCACTGATACACTGGGAGCACAAATGTTATGGGACTAACTGCACACTTTCTGATAGGATTTAAGGACTGCTCCATAAGATCGAACCCATACTTGGCATCATTAATGGGGCCGAAAACCTATACCCAGATAGGTCATAGACCCTAAGGAAGAAGCTACCACTAAATGATTCTGCGAAATGATCATAGTATTAAACAAACTCCTCATGACTTACTGGTATATCCATGTATTAGTGCTTCTCTCAGCCCTCATCAAAAAAGCTTATTCTTGTAGTAAACAGCAACTAACATGGAAACCGACAACTGGCCAACCCACAAAGAACAAGAGGCTCTGGAGTACTCAGCTTTAAATGGGACATCACTTTTCTTAGCAAAGAAAATACTTTATAAACAGGCAAAAGTGATGAAATAACATTAAATCTGATGTCACTGGAAAAAAACAGACTGTTCAAAAAATTAGAATCAGCATAAACTAAAATCTATAACTAAAAAACACTAAAATTTTAGTTATATTTTAATACAATGAACTTACTCCATGATCTTTGTTCCAAAAAAATTGAATCATGTTTAAAGTGTTGCTAAGAATACAATTCCTTTTTTAATTGAAAATAGTTTTTTTCATACACTATATTCTGATTAGTTTCCCCTCCCCCAAGTCCTTCCAGTTCCCTGCCCCCAATTGCCCCTCCTATTCACATCCACACCCTTCCTGTCTCTCCTTAGAAAACAAACAGGCATCTAAGGAATAATAAGAAAAGTTAAAAAGATAAAATAAAAACAAATCAAAATAGGACAAAACAAACAGAAGAAAAAGAGCCAAAGAAAAAACACAAGGAACACATATAGACACAGAGACACATACATTCATGCACACAAGAACCCCATACATTTATGCACACAAGAACACACACACAAAAAAAAAGTAGAAGCCATAATAAATACACAAAGGACCTGGAAGGTGAAAAAATAAAATACCCTGATAAAACATTATGAGACAAAGAACCTCCAAAGATGCCATTTCGTTTATTTTGTGTTGACCATCTACTGTTGGGCATGGGGGCCTACCCTTAAGAGTAGTTTGTTTCCCCAGTGAAACTCCCTTGGCAAAAGCTAAGTTTTCATTTGCAAGTGGCTATCAATTGAAGTTAACTTCTGGATTAGGGAAAAGTTACGGAATCCTTCATGAATTTGGGTGTCATCCTTTCACTGGGGCCATGCTAATCTTCTCTGTATTTGTTCCAATTTTAGTATATATGCTGCCAAAGTAATCAGTAAATGGTGCATGTGTTAGTTAGGGTTTTATTGCTGTGTGAGACACCATGATCACAGCAACTCTTATAAAGGAACATATTTAATTGGCCTGGCTTACAGTTCAGAGGCTTAGTCCATTTTCATCAAGGCAGTGTGCAAGCAGACATGATGCTGGAGAAGGAGCTCAGAGTCCTACATGTTGATCCTCAGGAATAGAAAGTGAACTGAGTGTCATGCTGAGTGTAGCTTGAGCAAAGGAGACCTTAAACCCACCCCCAGAGTGACACACTTCCTCCAATAAGACCACACCTGCTCCAAACAAAGCCACACCTCCTAATAGTGCCACTCCCTCTGAGCTTATGGGGACCCATCCCATTCCAACTACTACAGTACACTTATATCATATCCTCCTCCCAAGTTCAGGTGTCATTGTCATGGGAGAGGGGACAGAAAGACTGTAAGAACCAGAGGTAGTGAATGACTACACAGAAGCAGCATTTTCCAGGCACAACAGGGCAGTTGCACATATGAAATCACGGTGGTTGTGACGGTGCACACAAGACCTGTGCAAGCTCAAGGCAGACAAAGACTCACAGAGAGAGCAGGTGGGTGTGAAGTTTCACTCTTAACTAAGGCGCTACTGGTAATTGATAGTCCTTAAGAGAGGGGCTTTTTTCTTTAAGAGTGTGACCCCTGCTAGATCAACCACACTCCAGGGTCTGGCCCCACGTCCAAGAGTACTGGGCAATGCAAATTGGACTCGGTGAGTTTTTAAAACAAAACAAGAGAATATGGGGTTCTGTAGCTAAGAAAGTGGAGGTAGATCAGAGAGGCGTAGTTGAAGGGGGATGTAAACATGATCAAAATACATTTATGAAATCTCAAAGAATTAATAAAAAGAAAAAATTTAAAAACGTGGAATGAGTGAGCTGGTTCAGGATGGTGAGACAGTAAGATCCCAACTTGAGGTCAGCCTGGGTTACATAGTATGTTGTGGGATAATATTTTTGTACACTGTGAAGATAGGTCTTTGCCAAGGCACTTTCTGATTGGTTTAATAAAGTGCTTGAACGGTCAATAGCTAGGCAGGAGAGGATAAGTGGGATTTCTGGAGAGAGAAAGGAAGAGGAGGAGGAATCTAGGATTTCACCAGCAGACTCAGAGTAACTCCGATATGTCATATGGAGGAGAGGTAACCAAGCCATATGGCAGAATGTAGATTTAAAAAATATGGTTTAACTAAGTTATAAGAGCTAGTTGAAAACAAGCCTAAGCTAAAGGCCAAGCTTTCATAATTAACAATAAGTCTGTTTGTCATTATTTGGGGGCTGGTGATCCAAATGTAGTCCGACATAAAAGCTTACTGCAGTAGTGAGATTCTATCTCGGGTGGGGTGGGTGAATCCCAATTAACAATTGACCATCCATCTTGCTTACCAAGGTGTTGGTCAGGGAGCAATGAAATGTCCTCTCAGCTTGAATTACAATGGGAGATGGAAAACAATGGAAAGGAATCACTGATGGTCAACGGGGAAATCTATTCTTCATTTGCCTCTGGCCATCAAGAAAAATAATATTGGACCTATGGGAAAGGGCAGTGAGAAAGTGTTTGGAAAATATTCACTATGTTTCAGCAATATTGATAACTGAGGAGTGTGTGTGTATGTATGTGTGTGGTTTTAGATGGAGCCCAGGGCCTTGCATATACTAAGCAAGTGGTCTACCACTGAGCCATCTACCACTGAGCCATGCATACCCAAAGTACTTCATTGGACTGTCCTAAAATGTGCTCTACTACTAAATTACACCCCTAGAGCCCCCTGGGGTATTCTAAGCAGTGCTCTACCTCTGAGTCATGCCCCTAGCACCTTACTGAGGGATTCTAGGCAAACGCTTTACTGGTAGCACATATCTAGGATTCAGAAAATAGAAGCAGGAGGATCAGTTCAACCTTGGCAACCTAGTGAATTGGAAGCCAGCCTAGATTACAAAAGAGTCTGTCTCAGAAATATTGGGGGGAAAGATGAGGGACTGGAGAGATGGCTCTGTAGTTAAAAGCATTTGATCTTCTAAAAGACCCAAATTTGGTTCCTACAATCCACTTTCAGTAGCTCATAACCACCTAAAACTCAAGATTCAGAGGATACAAACACCCTCTTCTGACTTCCCTGGGGACCACACTCACATGCAGAGAGAGAGACAGAGACAGAGACAGAGAGACAGAGAAAGAGAGAGACAGAGAGACAGAAACACATACACATAATTTAAAATTTTAAGAAAAGGAAAAGACGAGATTTTGATCTCATTCCTCTCCTCACTTGGCCAAAGTTCATGTCAAGTTGACCTTCCTTCATTTGCTTTTGGGGATCCAGTTCAAGTTCAGTTCTGCTAAGATTTCCTTCCTGGCGGGCTGTTGTACTCACTGCAAAGGCCTTTCCTGGATCTGGCAGGGAACTGCCTATAATTACCCTTAATGTACTCCTGGAGCAAAGATACGCACATCAAGAGCCAAAATAGAAGGTTAACTACAAACTGTGTAGTAATGCAATTACCTCCCAATTATCCTTTCCAACACTTAGGGAATGAATAGAAGACATTAAGCCCAACTCCGCAGGAGAGTCTCTGGTTTTTGCCAGTGGAGTGGAGGCTGGGAGGGGCAGAAGGTGGAACGGCCATCCATGGATGCTGGTGGTAATGAAGGTGCGGTGATGGCGGCACCTCCATGCAATTATCCCTATGGGTACCAAATCACCTTTTTCTCTAGTTTAGGTTTTGTTTTGTCATTTTTGGTTTTGTTTTGTTTTTTGTTTTTTGTTTTTTTGGTTTTTTTGGGTTTTTTTTTGAGTCAGGGTATCACTTTGTAGCCCTTGCTATTCTCAGGCTTGTGACAATCCTCCTGCCTCTGCCTTTCAAGTGATAGGATGACAGATGTGAGCCACCCTGCCCTATGATGTTGGGCTTCATTCACATTCTTCCACTCATGGCCGGGAGTGATGTCTCAATGAGACAAGTGTCTGTGGAACAAGCATGAGCAGCTGAGTTCAACACCCAGAACTCAACATAAAGCCCGATCCAGTGGCGCACATGTGGACAATGCCAGCACTCCTGCTATGAGGTGGGAGGCAGAGACAAAATCCCCGGAAGCTTACGGGCCAACGAGCCTGGTGCCTAGAACAGCTAACAGGAAAGAGACTGTTTCAAACAAGGTGGGAAGCAAGAACCAATGCCTGAGATTGTCTTCTGACCTCCAACACACTTCACTGCACACACACACCCACATTCACACACACACACACACACACACACACACACACACACACACACACATGCATTTTTATTATTATCATTATTGTTGTTTATTATTGTTATTATTATTGTATTATCCCAATAGCTCAGGAAATAAAGGTGCTTGCTGCCAAGACCAAAAACCTGAGTTATTAGATCCTCAGGTCTCACAAGGCGGAGGGAAGAAACCAACTTCCCCAAGTTGTCTTCTGACTCCCACATGCATGCCATGACACACGTGTGCCCACATGTGCACACGCAGACACTAAACAAATGTTTAAAAAATCTTTCAAACTGCGTTCCACTAAAGGTGGGCCAGGTTAGCAGCTATCACAGACCTCTGCAAGGCTCCACTTAAGCACTGATCCAATGCAAAGTTCTGTAAAGTGAGTATTTTCCCCCAAAAGCCTATATCAAAAATGTCGGCTGAGACTTCAGAGGTGAGCGTATCATCTCACATTCGGCAGTCCTCTGGGAGCTGGGACACATCCAGAGGGAGCATTTCCTGTCCAGGGTGGTGGTGTGAGACTTTCCCAGGGGAGATGTTAGGAAATATCTGTTCATCCCAGATACAGAGGACATGGACAGGCCAAGGGAAGTTCCTGTCCTAGTCTAGCCTGTTCAACCAATGAGTTTACTGAGTTTCCTTGCAATGAGCGTGGGACGGGAGTCACTGATGGAAGAATCTTTCCTAAGAAGGCGGGTACTGAGGCTGGATGGTTCAGTGGCTAAGAGCACTCGCTGCTCTTGCATAGGGAATGAGTTTGGTTCCCTGCACCCACAGGTGCTCACATCCCACCTGTAGGTCCAGCTGCAGGGAATCCTTCTTCTGGCCTCCTCAGGTATCCTCACACATGTGCGCACACACACACACACACACACACACACATACACACAGACGTGTGCACACACACACACAGAGACATATACACACAGACACCCACACACATGCACATAAATTAAAACATAAGTATTTTTTTTTCAACAAGGCGGTAGTTCCTTTTGAGTGAGAGTGTTGCATAGATGCTAAGAGTGGGCATGAAGAAATAGCAGCAGGCAGGAAATGACGAACATGTTGGTACCAGCTTCACCAACATCTACATCCCTCTGACATCACAGGGTCACTCTATCAAGCAGGTCTTTAGCAACTGCAGCAAAAAAAAAAAATCTACAATGGTCATCTTTGCGTTGTAACCTCTTCCTCATTCTGTCCCATCCATCAGCAGACATTATTCTTTAATCTAAGCCATATCTTCTGTGTTAACATTGGCTGATATGAATATGAATTGCTATTGAATAAACCACTGCCAAGTATAAAGGCTCTATAAGAGCAAGTTTGTGTGCTACAAGGTGTAGTCTGAAGTTTCTCGGTCTTGCCTGGTCCCACCCGGGCTGCAGCTGTTTTTACAAAAATTCAGAGGCTTAATATTAATTGCAAACTGGTCTATGGCTCAGGCTTATTGCTAGCTAGCTCTTAGATCTTAAATTAACCTTAAATTAACTTAAATAGATTTCTATTAATCTATGTATCGCCATGTATCTCTTGGATTTACCTATGTTCTCTTACATCTTGCTCCTCTGGCACTCACAGCATCTCCCCGACTCCTCCTTTCTTCTCCCTGTATCTCTCTTGGATTTCCTACCTGGCTATATCCTGTGTTGCCATAGGCCAAAACAGCTTCTTTAGTAACCAATGGTAGCAACACATATTCACCACATACAGAAAGACCATCCCACAGCAACAAGGCTGGAAAGATGATTCAATAGTTAAGAGCACTTCTTTCCCCCCACCCCAGAGGACCTCAGTTTGATTCCCAGCATCTACATTAGCAGCTCACAACAGTCCATAACTCCAGTTCCAGAGGATCCAGTGTCTTCTTCTGTCCTTCATGGCACTAGACACACACACACACGGCACACAAACATACATTTGAGCAAAGTACTCACACACATAAATAAATCATTTTATGTTTCATGTATATCTAGGTATATATGTTCACACAGATGAGTATGTGTGTGCACATGTTTATGTCTTTCTTTAGGAAACATCCACTTTGTTTTTGGAGACAGGACTTCTCAATGGCCTGGAGCTGCCAAGAAGGCTAAGCTGCCTGGCCATGATGTCCCAAGGACCCACCTGTCTCCACCTCCCCAGGTACATACTCAGTGGCCTTTTTGTCACATGGGTACTGGTGGTTGAACTCAGTTCCTCATGCTCAAATGGTGTTCTAGTTTCATTTCCATTACAATGATAAAATACCCTTACAAAAAGCAACTTAGCCAGGCAGTGGTGGCGCATGCCTTTAATCCCAGCACTTGGGAGGCAGAGGCAGGCAAATTTCTGTGAGTTCAAAGTCAGCCTGGTCTACAACTTGAGTTCCAGGACAGCCAGAGCTGTTACACAAAGAAACCTTGTGCCAAGAAAAAAAAAGGAACTTATGGAATAAAAGGTTTATTTCAGTTCACAATTCTAGATTAAAGTAAATGACTGTAAGGGAGTCAAGCCAGGAACTGGAAGAATCTAGGCAGCTCATATCCACAGTCAACAGCAGAGAGAAATGAATGCATGTGTACTCAAGTGCTTGCTTGCTTGTGCTCAGTTTGATTTCTCTACTTTTACACAGGTCGGAAACTCTACCTAGAGAATGGTACCACCCATGGTGGGTTGGATCTTCCTACACCAATTAACTTAATGAAGACAGTCCCCCATAGACACACCCACTGGCCAATCTGAGCTAGACAATCCCTCATTGAGACACTCTTCTCAGGTGACTCTAGGTTGTGACAAGTTGGCACCGTTACCCATCACACACAGTAGGCACTTTGCTGATGAAGATGTCTCCTCAGCTCCAACAGACGTCATTTTTAATCTAAGATGTGTCTTCTGTGGTAACATTGGCTGATATGGATAGCAACCACTGCAAAAAAATCAAGGCATTGCAAAATGCAAGTGTTGGGGCATAGAGAGATGCTCAGTGATTAAAAGTACATACCACTCTTGCAGAGGACTTGAGTTCAGTTCCTGGCACACATGTCCAGCAGTAACCACCTGTTAAGTCCAGCTCCGGGGAACCCAACTCACTCTTTGAGTGTCTCTACAGGCAACTGCACTCAAGAGCATACACACACACACACACACACACACACACACACACACACACACACACATGCTTAAACAAGTTTCTATTGTATTTCATGATGGAATCTCCTGCCTCCCACCAAAAGTCTCCATCCTGGGACCTGAAGAGATGGCTCAGTGGACAGAAGTATATGTTGCACAAGCATGACAATCTGTGTTAAGATCCCCAGTACCCACATAAAAGTCCAGGGGAAGTCATACACACCTGTAGCCCCAGAGCTGCAGGGCTGAAATCACGATGATCACTGGGGTGTTCTGGGTAACAGCATAGATGAAAAGTGGCATGCTCCAGCTTCAGTGAAGGGTCCTTTGTGTCAAGGAAATAAGGCAGAGAGTGATAGAGGATAATCCATGTCCTCCTCTGGCTTCCTGTGCACACACATGAGCACATGCACCAACATACACATGTGTACACACATGCATACATAATGCACACAAAAGAGCCTCTAGACTTAACCACCATTCTATTTCCCAAGTGCTTCCCCAATTTGATACCAACCCAAGTTCACCAGTACAGATACTGATAATGATAGATTCTGACACCTCCTTTGGGGCAAGTGCCACAGCCATATCAATTCCTGGTTCCCAAGATCCTCTTAAAGAGCTGAAATCAGGCCTGGAGTGGTTAAGAGCATTACAGAGGACTGGAGTTCAGTTCCCATCGCCCATGTCTGGTGGCTCACACCTGCCCATATCTCCAGCACAAGGGCAACCAACACCTTCTTCTGGCTTCTACAGGCATCTGAGTGTGCATGTGTGCGTCCATGCATGTGTGCGTGCGTGCATGCGTGTGTGCGTGCATGCATGCGTGTGTGCGTGCGTGTGTGTGTGTGTATGTGTGTGTGTGTGTGTATACAGACACACACAGAAACAAATTTTTACAAGCACATGTTTTTATAAACAAATGATAACAAACAAAAGGAATTCTTTTTTAAGAAATAACATGCTGAAATCCCAGAATTCCTTGCGATGCAATACTCAGAACTGACAGGCACCGAACAGGAGACAGGAAGATGGTCAGCCTTGTTAAGGGGCAGAATTTACAGTTGGAAGAGAAACTTCACCATCAGGGCCGGTGAAGGAGGAAAGGGGAGTTTAATCCAAATAGGTCTCAACTGACACAGAAGAGTGGAGGCACCCGAGCAACCACATCCCCACTCCAAATGGAAAGACGCCCAGGTTCCATCAGCTGCTTTTCCAAATGCCCCAGGAAACTCTGGCTGCTGCTTACAACAAAGTCAGACATGACTCCAGCACACACACACACACACGCACACACACACACGCACACACACACAGGCACTTCTTTTATAAGGCCAGTTGCCCCATTTTGTTTGGCGTAATTTATTACTCAGTACATATCAATACTACAATTGTCAGCCCCGCAGACATTTTCCATTTTAATAGTTCGCATGAGGTACCGCATTATCGATCCTACACCACTAAATAAAAAACTCGTTTGTCAGGGGAACACAAAACGACTTTTAATGGACACAGCCAAACACCTGCCACTAGTTAGGGGAGACAAACAACCATCCCACCACAGGGACATTTGGAAATGGCCTTGCTGTGTCACTGTCCCTTGGGGATGCATGAAGAACTGTCTATTTATTCCAGATAGGACACGCAGACCAGAGAAAAGATTCCATCCAAGTTCAGCTGGATGAACCAATGTCCTCATTGGGGTTATTCACGGGTGCCTGGGTGAGGGGTCACTCACAGGGTCATGGCATCAAAGGCGGCAGTGTCCTCAAAAACAGTGACATCCTGACATGGGTGGTGACCTCACAGGGGCTTCTCAGAGTCCCACCTTTTCTCTGAGCCTCACCTAAAATTCCAATACCTCCCAAGAGCAAAAAATGGCCCAAATTCCAGAAACCCGTTACCATTACTCTAGACTATTATTCTGTTTATTTTATTGCCATGACTACAGGGCCACACATTCTGGAAGTCAACACAGTAATTTCTGCTCAAGACAGCAAAGGTCATGTGATGCCCAGAGGAAAAGGCCAGACCCTGCAAACCCTGAGACGCTCTGCCTTAAGAATTATTAGTCTTATCAGGGGGATAGGGAGAAACTGGGTGCTAGGGAAGTTCCCAGGAATCCACAAGGATGACTCCAGCTTAGACTGATAGCAATAGTGAAGAGAGTGCCTGAACTGGCTTACCCCAGTAATTAGATCAGTGAGTACCCTAACTGTCACCAAAGAGCCTTTCTCTAGTAACTGATGGAAGCAGACACAGAGATCCACAGCCAAACACCAGGCCGAGTTCCAAGAGCCCTCAAAGAGAGAGAAGAGGGATTCTATGAGCAAATGCATCAGGATCACGCTGGGGAAACCTACAGAGACAACCAAACTAAACTAGTGGGAACTCATGAACTTTAAACCAACAGCTGTGGAGCCTGCATGGGACTGGACTATGCCCTCTGCTTAAGCGAGACAGTTGTGTAGCTTGATCTGCTTAAGGGACCTCCTGGCAGTAAGATCAGGATCCATCCCTGGAGCATGAGCTGGCTTTTTAGAGCCAACTACCTATGATGGGACACCTCGCACAGCCTTGAGGCAAGGGTAGGAGGCTTGGACCTACCTCTACTAAATGCTGACTCCCATGGGAGGTCTTACCTTCTTGTATGAGGGAATGGGGGGGTGGTTAGCGGGAGAGGCTGGAGGGGCTGGAGGAGGGAAGAGGGGGATCTATGATTGGTATGTAAAATGAATTTAAAAAATTTCTTAATAAAAAAAGAAATTTGAAAAAAATAATTATTGGTCTTACTGGAAAACAGGAAGTAACTTCTGGAAACATCAGAAGGTAAGATTCTAGTAAGAATCAGAAGTGGCACTCTTGACCAGGTGTCTTAGTCAGGGTTACTATTGCTTTTGGTCATGATGAAACACCACGACCAAAAGCAAGATGGGAAGGAAAGGGTTTATTCTGCTTAAACTTCCACATGGTAGTCCATCACTGGAGGAACTCAGGACAGGAACCCAAACAGGACAGGAACCTAGAGGCAAGAACTGAAGCAGAGGCCATGGAGGGGTGCTGCTTACTGCCTTGCTTCCCTGGCTTGCTCACCTGCTTTCTTATAGAACCCAGGACCACCAGTCCAAGGATAGCACCACCCATAACAGGCTGAGCTCTCCCCCATCAATCACCAATTAAGAAAATGCCCTACAGGCTTGCCTACAACCTGATCTTATAGAGGCATTTTCTTAAATGAGGTTCTTCCTCTCAGATGACTTTAGCTTGTGTCAATTGACATAAAACTATCTAGAACACCAGGTATCAGGTATGTGTGGGTCATCTTTATTGTCTTACATCCTCCTGGCAATCCTGAAAATGTGGATTGTTCTCAAGGAAGCAAAGTGCGGAAACCTAAGCTAAAGTAGGTGATTCTCACTTAACAAAAGTCTGATGGCAATTGTGGTGATATACTGTGTTCCCTAATAAAATTTACTTGAAGATCAGAGAACAGAACAAGACACTAGATTAAACCTAAGAGGCCGGGCAGTGGTGGCACACACTTTTAATCCCATACACCTTGAATCCCAGCAGTTGAGATCACATGCCTTTGCTTGGGAAGCACACACGCCATTAATCCCAGCACTAGGAAGAAAGTAATGGCTGAGTGGAGAAAGGTATATATGGTGTGAGGAGATAGGAACTAAGGAACTAAAAAGACTTTTTCAGGCTGAGGAGTCCTAGAGATAAGAGGCGGCTGTGGCTTGTTCCTTTGTCTCTCTGATCTTTCAGCAATTACCCCAGTATCTGGCTCTGGGTTTCTTATTAAAAAACCATTTAGAATCCACGTCACAGGCAATGACTCTAGGGTTGGCATGGCTGCTTCTTGAGTTTAGGACACCGGACCAGGACACTACCATCCTCTTGATTTCTCCCACAGGTCTTATCTTACTTTTCCTAGTGCTGTGGTAAGATACTCTGACAAAAACAGATGAAGGAAGAAAGGACTTATTTTAGCTCGAGGTTCATGGCTGTGCATTCTGTCTTGGTGGCAGAAGCTGGGAGGGCAGGAGCTTGAAGCAGGTCGTGACATCACATCCACCATCTTCGTTCTCTCCATCTCTCAGTCCAGGGTCCCAGAGTCAGGGGACGGGACGGGCCATCGGTCAGGAGTTAGTAAGAGGGAAGGCAGTCAGGAAAAGGGGTCAAAGGAAGAGAAATAATGTTTTCACACACAAAAAAGAAACACCATCCTCCCCACTCACTGTCATGGGAAGGCAATACCTTCCCCCGCAACCTCTGGAGTGGGCTTATTGAACAAAGCCTTCACCAGCCAGGGCCATCTATCAAGTAAAGGCCATTTTTGGATAATAACGTATTTTTCGGACCATTCCACTCAAACAATACTATCTTTTGTGGTGTATTTTCTGTCTGGGTTGAGGAAACAAAATGTAGGAAAAAAAGATCAAAGGGAGAAATGGTCTGGGCCAGAGGCCACTTTGTGGTCTTCCAGCTTTAGAGATGCCACCCTTCCCAACAGGGTGCTTTCTGTTCCAATAAATGCCTGTTTGCACCACTTCTGAGTCTTCCCTGTCTTTTTCTTCCGTCCTTCAATTCTCCATTCACCTGGAGAAAGAGCCCAGACACCTGGGCAGCTGGCGCACAGTGCAAACACTCCTGTGACACAATCCACAATGGCTGGGTCTTCCCACCTCAATGAACATGATCATGATAATGTTCCACAGGCATGCCTGGAGGCCTGTCTCCCAAATAATCCTAGATTCTGTGAAGTTGGCAGTCAACATGAACCATCACAGAGCCATACGGCCTCTGACAAGAAAGCAGCCAGCCATGTATCTGTCATTTTTAGATCAGAGCATCTAAGAAATGTAACTGTTATAGCTTAAATCTGAAATTTGTCCCCCAAGGCTTACATTTTTAAGGAATGCTCCCCAATTGTTGAGCTTTAAAAGAGTGATTGGAAGATGTGGGGCTGATTTATCAGTAGATGTTATGAAGTTATTTCCTCCAAACTAAAATGTTACCTCCTAAGGAGTAGGTTCTCAATACTTTGGAAGTACATGAAATATATAAGGCCTAGGAAGTAAATAAAACTCACAAGGCCCAGTAAACTCCAGAAACTTACAGGATTTACAAAGCCCCTCCCCAAGGTTGTATAAAAAGTAGCAATTAGTAGGGAAGGGAGACTAGCTCCATGGTTGCAAGTTTCATGAGCTCTCACCCATTTTGAAGTGGGCTTTGGTGATGTACTTGCCTTTGAGCCATTCATGTTCCTGTAAATAACCACTCACCTATACTTCTATAAGTAACTCTAATAAACTCACTGTTTCACTAAGTTTGGATGGATTCATTTCTTTGATCTATCCTTGGTGCCCTATCTGGACTGAATCAATATTTGTTTATATCTCTCCAGGAAGTCACACAACAATGGGTTAATCCACTGATGCATGATGCACTCACAGACTATTAAAAGGTAGGTGAGTTTGAAAGAAATAGATCGCTGGGACATGTGCCTTACAGGCTACCTATTGTCCCCAATACCATTCTTTCTCTACCTCTGCTTCCTGGCCACCATAAGGTAAACAATCTCCTTCACCACCATGATATTCTTCCTTGCCTCAGACCCAAAGCAATGGAGCCAAACAGTCATGGACTGAAATTTCCAAAACCACGAACCAAAATAAAGCTTTCCTCTCTTAAGTTGCTCTTTGTGGGCACTTTATCACAGCAACAAAATGTTAAATGATACAGAGCAAATGTGGGGACACATTTAGAAACCACAGTCCTCAAAGAATAGCCATTCTGGTGGCCCATCCAGAATCTTGGAG
This sequence comes from Peromyscus californicus insignis, assembly GCF_007827085.1. NCBI lineage: Eukaryota > Metazoa > Chordata > Mammalia > Rodentia > Cricetidae > Peromyscus > Peromyscus californicus. The sequence goes on from NW_026294540.1 coordinate 24,175,776, forward strand.
GGAGTAACAAACTCCCCAAGGCAGTCCAAGGAATAAATAAATCAAACTTTCTAGACATCTCTATGTTGCTGACTCAGAAGAGGTAGACCAGATGACTACTTCAGGTTAATGGGCAAACAAAGTCTGGGATTATTTGAGCGAGGCAGATAAGTATCTCTGACATACAGCATACATGGTATACACATAAACCTTGGCAAAGGAGGAACTCATCTCATTCATTAAATCATCTGAAGTGCAGTTAGAGGCTGCAATGTTCATCTAGCTGTGATATCTGCCACTCCGCTGATTGCGAGGGTTAATTCAGCTGATTTACCGGCTAAGTGATTATCCCTGTTACCAGATTTTTAGCACCAAAGCCTGGGCTCTGGAAGCCCTAACAAACTGGGATGTTATTCATTCTCAGCAGGTCAGATTTCAAGAGAAGTAATAAAAAACAAAGAAAGGAGAATTCTTCACTGTGGACACATTAAGAAGAAGAATAAATACGGAGGTCCAAGTGATTCTCCAAGTCCATCTTTGGGATCATGACATGAGGTTGAAGTTTAAATAGATGCAAGAGGCACGAATGGTTAAGCTTTTGCTGCTGTGGGACCAGCCTCCAGCAGCACAGGGCTCGAAGGGAATCCACGGAGTCAGCAGACTATGACTTTTTTATCTAAGCGGGTAAGGGAAAAAATACTCACACACTCTACTGATGGTTTTCTTTTTTATTCTTCTTCTGTATTCTCCATTCTATGTTCTATATTCTCTTTCTTGTCTCGATCCAAAAATGTCCCTCTGTCTCTTTTGATGTTTTCCTGCTAACTCTGTCTTTATTATTCCTTATTCCCTCATTCTTGATGTTTTCCTTCTAACTCCTTCTAACTCTCTTTATTTTCTTTCTAATTCTCTCATTCTTGATGTTTTCCTTCTAATTCATTTTAACTCTATCTTTATTCTTTCCCTTACAGCTTATATACCCCAGCAAAATCTTTCAGGCAATATAGAAATTACAATGTGGTTAACATTCTGTTTTTTCAAGTGAATGATTATACTGAATACAGCATGTTTTCCATATCCCTTACATGATTAAACACTTTATGTATTACAGGTGAAAAACAAATTATCCCAAGAACTCATGTACATTCATACCCAATCAACTTGTTATAGATTAACAGTATGTAAGCAGGCAAGATATTCTTTTACTGGCAGGCTACATTTTGCAGTTACAAAGAAAGGACCAAACACTTTATTACTTATCTTGAAAGGTAATCTTATAAGGAATCTTAAAGGAAACATAAATTTAAACTTTTATATATGAAAAACAATCAGTCAGCTCTACTTTAAATCTTTAGGGTACATACCCACTCATCAGTAGTTTCATATATCAGGAGACTAAGGGCAGAAGTGAGTATAAGGAATTAATCATCACCTTTGGTCACCAACCAATCATAGCAAGAAAGGCACATCAGCTAATGATAATTGGCCTACTTTGTTCTTGTTCCCTGACCTTAACGAGTTCCTCACTCAACTATGTGCCTTTCTAAAACTTTAGATGATATTCTTGGATTTTTCACCTCAAAGCTATTTAACAAAAACATTTAGTCTAACTTTAAGTTATTTCCAAAGCTTTATTTCAGCTGTGATGCACTCTGAAACCTATGAACACATCTCCCAACATTAAAATTAAAAGAATTTAAACTTGCTGGGCTACTGGGACTCAGTTGTTTTTCTTAATCATTAACCTAAGCCACAGTCTATATGGCTCCTCAATAGAAATTCATGTGTTCTAGCTGTGTGACACTTCCTTGTATTTATTTTTGTCATCAAAACTCCATTTAAACTAACATTATTATTATCAATTAGACGGTACAGCTTAGGAAGAAATCATCTTCATAATAACCCACAGGTAAACATGCCAAGCAGAATGAGATATTTCCATGAGATAAACACACTGCATTACAGGCAGTGGGGATCTCTTCACACCATGCCAGATACCAGAAAAAGATGGCAGCAGCAAACATGTGAAGGCACAGCAGAAGCAAAAAGACACTTTGCAGTCTGTGATCTCGGGGCCTTGCCTATCTGAGATTCACCCATCAGGGATTCACTCCCTGGTGGGCTGGTACCCTGAAGCCAGCTGCCATCTGCTGCTCCTCTGACACGGCTGCTGGCATGATGCAGCCATGGTCAAGGTGTGGTCCTGCTCATCACCGTCCCACCATTGTCTGAGCTACAGTGCAAGTGGTCTGACAAGTTGTCAGAACTGTGTGAAATCTCTTCCCAAGAAACAAATTCCCTCTCTGACTTGGACCGGGCTCTAGATATTCCCTTCTCCAACTTAATATTCCTGGTGAAGTCCAGCTTCTTAGAATCCATTGTCTCAATAGTCACATAGTGAAGTGGGGGAACAAGTGTCTCTCCTTAGAATGTCATCATTCCTGCCAAGATGGTTATAGCTCCTCCTTTACCACTCCATGAACATCATTCCCAAAGCTGTGTGCTCCATCAAAGAGAACGACCTTCTCCAACAGACACAACGTTCTTCAGTTGAGGCTATCTGAGCAGCTGTATGACCCTCCCAGGCAGAACTGCCGAAACAGGATCTCAATGTCCTTCTGCAAAAACATAGAGTAGCCAAGCTCCTCAGACTCCAGGCACATATAAATGAGATAATGCATGTAGCAATCTATATTTATGAAAATAAATAAAAATTTTAAGATGTCAGGGAGTGGGTATGTGTGGACACTTGTTCATGTATGTGCACATTTTGGGGGTGTAGATGTGTTTTGGGGTATGTGCATGCATTCATGAGAGAGAGACACAGAGAGAGAGAGACAGAGAGAAAGAAAGAGTGTGTGTGTGTGTGTGTGTGTGTGTGTGTGTGTGTGTGTGTGTGTGTGTGCTCCCATAGAGGTAAGAGGAGGGCATTGGATCCTTTGTAACTGGGGTTTGTAGGCAATTGTGAGTTACTGGAAACTGAACTCTGGTCCTCTGCAAGAGCAGCAATCACTTCTAACTATGGGGCCATCTCTCCAGCCCCATAACTTAATGCTGTTGTTTTTATCTTTTTGGTTTTTTTGTTTTTATGCATTTGGGTGTTTTGGCTGCATGTACATGAAATGCTGTGGAGTTCAGAAGAGGCCACTGGGCCCCCTAGGACTGGACTCACAGGCAGCTGTGAGTTAACCATGTGGGTGCTGGATCTTGAATCTGGTCCTCTAGAAGAGCAGCCAGGGCTCTTAACCACTAAGCCAATCTCTCCAGGCCCCAATAAAATAAAATTTTAAAACAAACTTTGATAAGATTCATCCTGTCCCTGGAGAAGGAAGTCCCACCCCTAGGTGCACTTCCGATCTCGTGATCATGATGAAATAGTCAACCTAAGAGAAATCACTTAAACACTGAGCACTTTGCATGCATGCATGCCTGGAAGAGAAGCTTATCCATTTCATTAGAGCTAATAAATAGCAAGCTCAAATTCTTGTTTCAACCTGGTGGCTACCAACAATCAGCAGAAGCTGTAGAAGACAAGACCTCTCTTGTTAATTCCAGTACACACTGCTTTAATGAGGTTACTTCAAATGAAATAGAGAGCCACAGGGCTGGAGAGGTGGCTCAGTGGTTAAGAACGTTTGTTGCTCATGCAGAAGACCAGAGTTTAATTCCCAGCATCCACACGGACAAGCAAATAACTGCCTGTAACTCCAGTCCTAAGAGATTTGGCACCCTCTTCTGGACTCCATAGGTACCTACTTATACATGTGCATGCGTGTGCACATGTGTGCGCACAGACACACACACACATACACACACAAAAATGAGAATAAAATAAACCTTAAAAACAAAAAACAGAGGCTGCAGAACTGCAGCCATCGCTCCCGAAGCAGACTTCCACTTCGTGTCTCAGCGATTTAAGATTTCATGGTGGTTGAATGTATCTGAGGAGGCGACAAGCTCTAATTTGCAAATGTTCTTACATTAATAATGCTGTAGCGTGCCTACCTGCCCTGTTCTCTTTACACAGAACTGCAGTGACTTGCCAACGGCTTGCCTGCTTCAACAAGGTATCCGTGACAGCTCCCTTGTCCGTGCAGAACCAAATCTGTAGAGGATGTCATCCGATTTGACAAACTGACAAGAATGGGCTGTCAATCTCCCAGACGGGGAAGGAGCTACTGAGACTGACAGGTGCTAAGGGTCACCATGAATCTGACGGTTAATATGCTCAGTGGCTGACAGCTGGGAGAGCTCACCTCAGATGGTTCAAAGCCTGCGCATTTATCACCTCGCTGGCCTTAGAGGCATGTAAAGTTGACTGACAGGTGGGTGTATCTCACCTGGGTGGTGACAGCCCTTGCAAAGGCTTTTGAAGAGCCACTCTCCCACCAATAATGAAGTGCCAATGCTGTCACCACTAGACATTACCTCTGGTTCACAGGATATGTTCCACAAACTGCCCTGAGTCACAGACATGCAGGATGTGAGACCTGAGGGGACCCTTAAACACCCTTTAACCTAATTCCATAAACAAAAAGAATAATACCCAAGAGTAGAGACCTTGGGGTCGACAGACATAATTAACAATAATCATAAGCAGGAATTCCCTTCCAGTTACATAATGTCAGTAATGCACTTGGTCATTCTCAGCCCAATATACATACATATTAGGATTGTCTAGGGAATTTTAAGAAATATCCACCAATGCTGCTGTCAGCTTTTGTAATATATACTTCTCTTTTTGTGTGAGCAGCGATTACTGCAGATACTTACAACTGGTCAAATTGCTGAGAACAAGTGACTGTTGAATGCTTGGCTCTAAATGAGACGTGTAAGGGGCTAGGCTCCGTGGTTAGGAGAACTCGCTGAGGACCAGAGTTCAGTTTCCAGCACCTATGTCAGGAAGCTTATAATTGCTTGTAACTCCAGCTATAAGGGAATTGGATGTCCTTTTCTGGCCTCCACAGGCACTGGCTTACACATGTGCACAAGCATGTACACACACACACATGCACACATGTGCACACACGCGCGTGCACAGAGAGAGAGAGAGAGAGAGAGAGAGAGAGAGAGAGAGAGAGAGAGAGAGAGAGAAATAAAACTCTTTTAAATGGGCCATCTATAAAACTTCCTTTAAGGCTCAGGGAACGTTTCAGTAAATGCAGAGGCAGAAAATGTTGCACAAATTCAACACAGTCTTATAATAAAAACCCAGAGCCAGATATTGGGGTAAATGCTGAAAGATCAGAGAGACAAAGGAACAAGCCACTGCCACGTCTTACCTCTAGGACTCCCCAGCCTGAAAAAGCCTTTAGTTCCTTAGTTCCTGTCTCCTCACACCGTATATACCTTTCTCCACCCAGCCATCACTTCCTTCCTAGTACTGGGATTAATGGCGTGTGTGATTCCCAAATACTGGGATTAAAGGTGTGAGATCTCAAGTGCTGAGATTAAAGGTGTGTGCCACCACTGCCTGCCTCTGTTTCTCTCCTAGACCAAGTCAATCTCATATAATCCAGGGTGGCTTTGAACTCACAGAGATCCAGACAGATCTCTGCCTCCGGAGTGCTAGGATTAAAGGTGTTTGTCACCACTGCCTGACCTCTATGTCTAATTTAGTGGCTGGCTCTGTCCTCTGATTCCCAGGTAAGTTTTTTTGGGGGGTACACAATATATCACCACAGATACCCACATGCAGACATAAACACCCTGAGGTTTGTAGCTTGGTTCCATTTCCTCTCTATTCTCTGCTTCCTGATCCACTGACATCTTGCTCAGATATGAGCAAGCAGCTCTGTGCTCCTGTTGCTACAGCTGACAGCTGTGTCTTCATTGCCATTATGGACCTTAACCCTTCAAACTCTGGGGCAAAAGAAACCCCTTCTCCCTTAGGTTGGTCACACGGATGAGAAAGGTAACTATGTTGCTTGCTTTTTGTCAACTTGACACCAACCTAGACACACCTGGGAAGAAGAAAATACAATTAATGAATCGCCTCCATCAGATTGGCCTGTGGGCATGTCTATGCGGCATTTTCTTAACTGCTAATTAATGTAGGAGGCCCCAGACCACTGTGGGTGGTGCTATCCCTAAGAAGGTGGATCTGGGATGCTTAAGAAATGTATCTGAGCCAGAGCAAGCAAGCCAGTATGCAGGCATTTTTCTACAGTCCCTGCTTTGGTTCCTGCCATGAGGTTCCTGCCTTGAGCTCCTGCCCTGACTTCCCTTGAAAACAGATTATAGTCTGTAAACTAAAACAAACCCTTTCCTACACCAAGTTGCTTTTGGTCATGATGCTCGTCACAGCAACAGAAAGCAGACCAGAACAGTAACTAACGTAGAGGACTCAGCATCACAGAAAAGAGGAAGGTGAGAATCTCTCGAGCCAGTCTGCAAGCCCTGCATCATCACCAGCAGCTTTCAAACTGTGCCTTGTCAAATCCTAGGGGCTTGTTAGAGACCTACAAGGAGTTACCCAGGAATCAGAGTTGCACACATTAGACCACTGGCTCACATGTTGAAGGGCTCTGAGCTGAGTCTCCTGGGGAAATAAAGGATAAAATTGAAAAAGTCCTTGAGAAACCCTGACTCTGTGGCCTTCTTGGGTACTATGTGGATTTTTCTAGGGTGGGGATGTCAACAAGTATCTATGCCCCCATAATGGGACACCAGCAACAGAGCAAAGAAACAGTCCCACAGAAATACAACTTGGAAAAACAATGAGTCTATTGGGCTTACATACAGAGGACAAGTGAGGGGTGACAGGGGTGACTCAAAGACAGCTACATCACCAAAAAGCCCACTCAGTATTAGTGACAACCCATGAACATGGTATCCTTGAGTTCAATGATTTGTAGGGAGCTTGGCCGGTCTCCTCTCCCCAGAAACTGTTCACTGCTTGTATAGCTTTCTGAATCTTGTAAGTTTCAGGAACTTCCTGAGACTTATGAGTTTTGTTCACATTTTAAGTCTTAATGAGTCTCTTTTCACTCTAATTTGGAGGAAATAGTCACACAACACTGAGTATCTCCCCTAGGAAGCTGCCCTCTGCTAAGGAAGGAGTTTGCTCAAAAGCACCAACCAGCTTTGGTGTTTGTTTGGTTTTGTTTGGTTTTGTGTGAGCAGAGCTCAGACACCAGTCAAATGTCCATTAACTGAAGTATCACATCAACAGAAGCACATAAAACTGAAGAGTTACATGATCTCCTTTGCCTTATTAAAAAGGACACTAGAGCAAGTCAATTTTATTGCAATAAATCTCATCATGAACAAATGACTGTAATATATCTACATGATAAATCCAGTGATTAGCAACTGTTTCTACCATTTATTGGACCAATGAGAAAGACATAACTCAGAGCCAATGTGTGAGTAGTTGTATAAGAAGAAAAGACTTGAATCTTTTATCCAAATGGAAAAGACCTGTAAAACAAATTGAGACTTTGAGGTTCAATACATAGCTCAGTGGATAGAGTGTTTACACAGAGTGCATGAAGCCCATGCTTTGATCCCCAGCACTGCGTAAACAGGGTGTGATGGTACATGCCTGTTATCTCAGCACTTGAGAGGTTAGAGACAGTTCAAGGTCATCCTTGGCTACGTAACAAGAGAGAGAGAGAGAAGCCAGAAACCAAGCATGGTGACACACACCTATAATCCCAGCGCTTGGGAGGAAGGTAGAAACAGGAGGCTCAGGAGTTTAAAGCCAGTCTCCTTAGGAACACAAAATAGATGCAGTCCAAGTAATTTTTTTTTTGGTTTCCTGTAATTGACTGATTGCCCTGGGAAACATGTCTTCTGTGTATCTATGCTCATCAGCTTTCCATGGCTGTGACAAAAGACATCAGGACATCAAGATAAAAGAGGAAAGGTAGCCATGCAGTGGTAGCACATGCCTTTAATCCCAGCACTCGGGAGGCAGAGCCAGGCAGATCTCTGTGAGTTCAAGGCAAGCCTGGTCTACAGAGCGAGATCCAGGACAGGCTCCAAAACTACACAGAGAAATTCTGTCTCAAAAAACCAAAAAGAAGGAGGAGGAGAAGGAGGAGGAAGAGGAGGAGGAGGAGGAGGAGGAGGAGGAGGAGGAGGAGGAGGAGGAGGAGGAGGAGGAGGAGGAGAAGAAGAAGAAGAAGAAGAAGAAGAAGAAGAAGAAGAAGAAGAAGAAGAAGAAGAAGAAGAAGAAGAAGAAGAAAGGTTTAGCCAACCTGGGCTACATAGAGAGTTTCAGACTAGCCTGGGCTATATAGAGTAAGCTCAAATTGCTCAAAATAAGCAAACAAAAGAAGAAAAGGAGTTGGGATTTGTTTGGTTTCCCTCATGGTTTCACACCATAGTCACTTGGCTCCATTGTTGCTTGGCCTGTGGTAAGGCAAACATCATGGAGGGAACACGTGGTGAAATAAAGCTGCTTACCTCATTGCATCCAGAAAGCAGAGAGAGAGAGAAAGAAGTAGCTAGGCATCTCATGGCCTAATTGCCCTAACTAGATCCCACCTCCAAAAGTTTCCATTTGCCTATTAAGCTATCAGTCTAGGGCAGCAGGGATGATTCCTGTTATAGAAAAGCATTCAGTTCCCACCACCCACATCTGGAGGCTCACAACTGCCTATAACTCCAGCTCCAGGAAATCCAACACCCTCTTCAGATCTCCAAGGTTACAAACATGCACATATATACACAGTCTCACACATGTATAAATAAAGTAAGTCTGTATTTTAAAGCTGAGTCTTGCCAGTGTGGTGGTACACACCTTTAATTCCAACCCTCAGGCACAAGAGGCATAAAGATATCTCTGAGTTAGAGGGTAGCCTGGGCTATGTAGAGAGAACCTTTCTCAAAAAGAACCAAAAAAAACCTGAGTCTTTCAATGGATTGATCACTGAGGTTAGATTCCTCCTGACCCAACCTCCTAAAGGCTATATCTGTGGACACTATGCAGAGACCGTATCATCACAGTGACGGTTAATCTTGATTGTCAATGTGACTGGCTCTGGAGACACATCATGGTGTGAGTGTGAAGCAGCTGGTCACACCGAGTGAGCAGTCAGGAAGCAGAGGAAGATAGATGCTAGTAAACATGTCACATCTTCTTTTTTCTCATTTCATTCAATCCAAGACCCTAGCCCATGACATAAGTCCTGCCCACATTCAGGATGGCTCTTCCCTTCTCAGCTAATCATCTCTGAAGACTCCTCAAAGGTATGTCTCCTAGGTGATTCCAAATCCAGTCAAATCGATCTCCAGCTTCCACACACACGTACACATGCACACGCACCTACATACAACTATGCATACACAGAGAAACACATATGCATACACACACCCAGGGGAAAAAACTAGACTCCATAATGCTAGTTTTGGATGATGAAATTAAGCATGTAGGCACAGATGATATCAAAGCTGGCAGAGAGAACAGACAGAAGCTAGCAATGGTAGCAGAGTTACTATTCACATTGGAGGCATGTAGACACAGAAATTAAGAAGTGGAGAGGGGAGTCTGGGGGTGGTATGATGGATTAGGGAAGCACAATAAAATTGAGGGAGGCAAGAAGACACACACAGACAGGAATTTAGAGACTAGTGTGAGGGCTGGCAATCCGATATCTAATCTCTAGGCTAGCCAGACCCCTAAAGAAGAAGCTAGAATAAGTGGAGGAAAAGTGAAAATCAATGATCTAGCAAGAGACAATTTTCTAGGGCTTAAAAAAAAAATCGCATCAAAAGCCCTTGCCATTTTAAGTAAAGTTATAAATAGAGACAAAGTGATATTTTCCAATACTAAGGTTGGGGAGAAATGTTAGTGAACTAAGATTGAAATGCAATTGCAGGCTTGGGAGATGACTCACTTGATAAGGAGTTGGGGTGCAAGCATGAGAACCTGAGTTCAATCCCCAGAACCCATGTGAGAAGACTGGCTTGGTGCTGTAAGCTTGTAATCCCAGTACCAGACACCAAACAGGAAGACCCTGGGGCTCACCTGAGCCTACTCAGTGAGTTCCAAGTCAGTGAGAGACCCTGTCTTAAACACGCATGATGGATGGAGCCTGAGGAACTGCACTTGAGGTTTGCCTCTGACCTCCTCACATATGCACACACTTACACGTGCATAATCACACACATGTGTATACATGTGCGCGTGCGCACGCACACACACACACACAAACACACACACACACAGACACGTATACACACCAAAGAGTCGGAAGATCGTCAAGTTTATAAAATGAAGCATTCACACTGTTCCCCAAGACTGCCTATAGATTCGACATAAAAGTGGAATTAAACACATTTGATGATAATCCATATGAACAAAACTTCACAAAAGATTGATGACATATCCTTTTAAAATGCCCCTATTAATAAAAATATGTGCCCTACAGTGTACCCAAAGTTTCACTAGCATGACCTACAAAGTTGAACACAGACTTAAAACATGGACCAGACTGGGCATGGGAATGCACATCTTTAATCCCAGCACTCGGGAGGCAGAGGCAGGCAGATCTCTGTGAGTTCGAAGCCAGCCTGGTCTACAGAGTGAGTTCCAGGACAGCCAAGAGTACATAGTGAAACCCTAGCTCAAGAAGGAAAAACAAAACAAGAGGACCAGCCAAATGACTCCGTGAGAGGGTAAAGGCACTTGCCACAAAGCCTGATGCCCGAGTTTGATCCTAACTTCCCTACAAGTGGTTCTTTAGTTTTCACAAATGTGCCATAGTATGCACTCTTTGACACATACACACTTACACACACATACTCACACGCACACTGTTAATAAATAAATAATTTCTAAAGACTTAAAATGCATGAATTCCTTACACAGCTCTTCTGAATATCTACAGTCTTCAGTATATCATATAATACCTATTATATGACACTAAATAACCGTATTTGTTCATATCCCCAGCAATCACACCAGAAAAGCTGTTCTGAATCGGGAGCGACCCAGCTCATGGTGGCAGATACATTGCTCAAAACCGCGTTATTCTGTGAGGTGCTTCTATTTCATCGCTGGTGATCCATCCTGCGTGCTATTGTGTTTTAGGTGACAGTCTCATTTAGTTTTCTCCCAAGGAAATGTGTGCTGCAGCTTGTCCTCTGATTGTTCTTTCAATTAAAACTGTGCTCTACCCAAAAAAGAAAAAAAGACAAAAAAAAAAAAAAACATGTTCAGTTCAGCTTATGATTTGAACACATTAGACTTCTCAAAACACCCACTGAAAGTCAGCATGTGTCTAATCACTCAGCATGGAAGGGAAAAGTATACACATGGTTGTGCATGCATGTGTGTGTGTGTTTAGATCCATACGTATGCAAGAAGGAGCCAACAGTCTTATTTTCAAAGCTTCTTGCTGAAAGTTAATCTGCAACAAAAAAAAAAAATTCTACCCTCAGGGCTGGGGAGATAGCTAAGTGGTAAAGTTATTGCTGTGCAATCATGAGAACCTGAACTTGCTCTCAGAACTCATGTTAAAAACCCCACTGTACATGGTCTAACAGCAGCCAGATTCTGAGTTGATGTCCATGACTCCTGTTACCACCGAGGGCTGTGTGGATGCCTGGAGTCTGGACAGACACCTGAGATCATGTTGGTGTCTGAGGGGGCTTGCTGTCACAGGGGCCATACTGATCTGGGTGACCTGTGCTGCCACCAAGACCATGGTGACATCCGGGCCTGAGCTGCTGCTGAGGGCCATGTCTGGGTCCGTGTTCCTGCTGCAGCTAGGTTCTGGATGATGTCCATGGCCCATGTTGCCACAGGGGGTCATAGAAACCATGCATGTTGAAATCTGAGGACTGTGCTGAGCAGGCCTTGCCCTTCACTGCCCCTGGGATAGCTGGCCCTGCCCCTCACTGGACATTACAGCAGGACAGCTGGCCCCACCACCCTCCATGGGAAAACTGGACCCACACTTGATAGAGATGGCCCCACCTCTCGCCATAGGCATGAAAGACCTGGCCCCAACGACATGGACCTGGGAGATCTGGCTTTGCTCCTTGCCTGAGGGGGGGGGCAGTCCCAGTGGCCAGGACTGACCAGCTCAGCTATCACCCAGACCCACATCCTGGGCCTTAGGTTGGCCCACCCTAACATCTACCCCATCTATGACCTGCTGGAGTGCATGAAGAGACTGGTCCTTTGATAAGCGCAGGATCGCCATGACTCGAAGTAACAGCAGGATATCTGAGAGGAGTTTTGGTGAGGATCCAGTGATAATGGTGTGCCAGAAGCCTTGAATCAGACCAATGACTCATTACAGTGAAGATTTTATGAATGAGGCTGATTGGACACAAGGGTGTACTGCGTGACACACCACAGCACCCAATGCCACTAAGACAAATGAAGAGGTGTTGGAAAGACACAGGAGCAAGGTCGGGTTTATTTTGTTTTATAATTGATTGGGGGAGTGGAGTGGATGCTGCAGGAGTGAGGGGAGCATATGGAGCAACTGGGAGGTGAGCAGAATTGGGGTACATGATGCGAAATTCCCAAGGAATCAATAGAGAATTATGTTTTTTAAAAAATTGTAAGGGTGCATCCTTGTAATCTCAGCCCTGGGGAGGCAGAGACAGGGGGAGCCCTGGGGCTGGCTAGCTGGCCAGCCTAGCCTACTTGGAGAGCTCCAGACCAATGAAAGACCCTGTCTCAAAAACGAAGATGGAGGGCTGGAGAGATAATCTCAACCATCGGGAGTGTGTGCTGTGCTTGGTTCCCGGTACTCACATCGAGCAGCTCACAACTGCCTGTATAACTCCAGCTACGAGTGATCTGATAACCAGTTCTGGCTCCGTGGATGCCTGACCTTACGTACACAAACTCACACATATATGCACATAATTTAAAAAAATCAAATAAAATCTTTGGAGGGGGGATGGCCAGTTTTTGAGAAATAACTGAAGTTGTTCTCTGCCCCCCCCACACACACACGCACGTACCCAAAGGCACACAAACATGCACACATCCATTTATACACACACACACAAATATCCCACCCTCACACCTGACAGACAGCATGCGATTTGCGAGGGAAGCCATCCAACTCAGAAGCTTAGAGATTTCAACGGACTGCGCTTCAAGACATCAGGTTATTTCAAGGTATCCTAGGTTCCCTGGGATGCAGATAGATATCCTATTTGCCTGCACAAAAGCCTCCGAGAATGACTCGTCCCTCAGTAAAAGAGATGGCTTAATCTGTCCGTCACGCTGAAGTGGCTGTAGCGGTAGGCAGCACAATGCAGACTTCAGCATCTCCAGGGATGCTGGGATCAGACAAGGGGCGGAGGGTGGCTCTGTATGACACTGATTACAGGCTCAGCTCTGAGATGCTCGTGTTCAGGCAGCTGCTCCCAGGTATTGTCCCCATCCCTGCTTACCTCCACCAGTCACATCTACATCCTGTACAACCTCAAAGTCAGCCTTCTGAAATACTCCCAAGGGGGCCAGAGCGATGGCCTGGCGGGAGAGGAAAAGGAGCTTGCTGCCACGTCTGAAGACCCGAGTTCAAGTCCCAGATCCCACGTGGTGGAAGGAGAGAAAGAATTACCACGCGCTATCCTCTGACATCCACATGCACCCGAGACATGGTGGTGCACACCTTTAATCCCAGAGACCCAGAGGAAGAAGTAGGCGCATCTCTGTGAATGCAAGGCCAGCCTGGTCTACATACTGAGTCCCAAGCCAGCCAGGGCTATATAGTGAGACCCTGTCTAAAAAAAAAAAAAAAAAAACCTATAAATAAATAATAAACAATAGATAGATGGATGGATAGATAGATAGATAGATAGATAAATAGATAGATAGACAGATGACAGACAGACAGGTAGATGGAAAGAAGGAAACTGCTTTCTGCCTGCTTGCCCTCACTCTTGCTGGCAAGTCCATCTATCCTGCTGCTGAGACAATCCTTTGCTTGCATTAGAACTAACTTCCTTAGGATGCCAATATAGACTGAAGACCAGCATCTCTCCAGAAATACTCCAGGCCTCCAGCACCAGATTGGGACTGCTAAGACCACCATCCTCACTGAGCAACTACTGACTTCTCAGCCATTCTGGAGTAGAACAGACACTGTTGAACTACCCAGACCACAGCCTGTAAGCCACTGTAGTAAACCCCCTTTTACTATACAGATAGCCATTGCATCAGCTCTGTTTCTCCAGAGAGCCCTGACTATGACATACCCACACTTAACGTTTGGCTTCAAGGTGTCTATGGCCCACCAGTGAACTGCAACCTAACTTGATGGATGCCCAGACTGCGCAACCTACTCTTATACCATGTAGCTGAGTCTAACCTGAGACAGAACCTTTCCTGAAAACTTGCAGGCTTCCCCACCTAACAGACCCAGAGTCCTGGGCTAACCATGACCACATGCTAACACCATAGATCAGTGGTTCTCCACCTTCCTAACGTTGTGACCCTTGAGTACAGTTCCTCATGTTGTTGACCTCCCCAACCACAAAACCATTTTGTTGCTACCTCAAAAACTATAATTTTGCCACTGCTACGAATCATAATCTAAGTATCTGATATGCAGGATATCCAATACGTGACCCCTGTGTGGGCGCACGACCCACAGGTTGAGAACATCTGCCATAGAGCGTCAGCCTGTGTACCTGCATGTTTGAGTTTGAAACTCCAGACATGGTCTGTCCCAGTTTCCTGCCTATGGCCCCTGAGCAAACATTCTGACTGGAAGTGCATTAGCAGAGGATAGGGCTTGTGTGGTTTACCATCATTGAGGGAAATCAGGGCAGGAACCTGAAGCAGGGATGGTTGAGGAACTCTGCTTGCTGGTTTGATCTCTGGCTTGCTCGCCCTCAGGCTCACACTTAGCTAGCTTGCTTATACAGCCCAGGACCACCATCTACCCTGGGACTGGTGCCGCCCACAGTGGACTGAGCCCTCCTACATCAATTAACAATTGATAGAATCTCCCCTACGAAAGATTTACAACAAGCCCCCACGGTCAGGCGTGTTCGCATATGCCTGGTGGACACTTCTGCCTAGCCAGGTCCAGGTCAGGATAGCCATTTCTGGGTCAGGGCATCTCGCGTGACCAAGATCCGTGACGTCCCACTAGCCACGTAGGCGCACAACGTGGCCATGTGATCTACGTGCTTACGTGTAGTAGTGACGCTGATCTGTCCACGCCCAGCCTTTAAAATCTGGCGCCATGTTCCCATTTCCTTCTTCTCCACACACGTGTTTCCCGCAGGCCTGTTCACTCTCTGTCCCTTTACCTTTAATAAAACTCTTGTTAGCGGATGCTGTCGTGTTTCGTGGCATTTCCTTGCAGGGTAAGAACACAACGCAGCCAAAAAACTAACACCCTACAGATGTGTCCACAGGCCAGTCTGGTCCATGCAATTCTTCAGCTGAGATTTGCCTGTCCGATCATGGAAGCTGTGTCAAGTTGATAAAGACCCTGGGTAAATCCCTCCTGCTCTGGCCTCTGCTCTATGAGAATTCAATGACAAAGCTTACTGAGGGCATGCCCTTCCTGGAAGCGTGGGAAACCTGGGGGTGTACTTATTCATAATCATTGTTCCTGGCTCTGTTCATGGGATGTAGAGGATTCCCAGTTTCCTGTGAGATTTGAGGGAGTAGGACTGAATCAGGGGTGTTGAGGCAAAAACACAGCCTCATAGAATCTTTAACACAGGTGTCAACTTTTTTTTTCTGGAAACTTCAGTTCACAAGGGGCCTTGAATAGATTCAAACCCCCTCCAGCCAATGGTCAGCTCTTCCACTATGCTCCTCAGCCTGAAATCCAGACTCATGAGAAAGTGTGCTCTCTGCCTCGGTCCTTCCCTTCCCGTACGGCTCTGAGGATTTCATCCGGTGGGAACAGATGTGCTACACAAAGACAGAAGCTAATGCTGTGTTACAGTTTTTCTATATACCTCATTTATCCCAACAGAGAGCTCGTACGGAATTTGAAAAGTTAATATTGTAATATGCATCTCCATTAGCTCGCTGAAGGGAGGTGACGGGCTAGGTAGCATGGGACCTCAAGGACTCTGAGGAAGGTCAGTATCTCATGGGCGTCTCCAGAGAGCAGGGATGGGAGGAAGGTAGTCAGGCTTGGGCTGGGAAAGCTGGACAGAGCTGTTCAAGAACCCTCCAACAAGGAGAGGCTTGTGTTCTTGTTACTTGAACAACACAGCCCTTAAAGACCTCCTTATCCTCGTGGGGGTGGGGAGGCGGTGATTCTTGGCAAACGCAAACATGCATTTTAATACCAGAAACATTCCGAGCCAGGCAGAGAATGCTGCTGATGCCCATGGGGCTTGGGGACTTCTGGATTCGTTTTCTGCTGTTGTAATAGGGGGCTAGAGAAGGAGACCAATTAGTTTGCAAGGAGAGTGTCTTTCAGAGTGATGCATATTACAGGGTTTCCCCCCCCCCTCTCACAGTCACTGAGCTAAGCCTCATTGCTTAAGAAGGAGGAAAAAAAAAAAGCTAGAGCATGCTAACAATAGCCCATAATTACTTTGTAAATGGTTTCCTGGAGTAATTATGCCATTAGTGCAAGAGACTTCCACTTCAAAGGTTTCTCTTTTCTCTGTTCCATGCCATCCCATTGGGCTGGCAATGAGAGACCTCCCAGGAGCCTGAAAGAAAGGGACAGAGCTGGAGAAACAGGACTTACAGATGCCTCTTCTTAGCACGTCTATTGTCAGTACAACCGCTACACCTCCCCATGGGAAGCGGGCGGGGGCGGGGGGGGGGGAGTGAGGCGGGGGTGAGGGGCATGCTAAAGCTGAATTTCCAAAGAGATTAACAGTGGGGTTTAGGAGAAAAAGCTCTTTGAGGCAGCCGCCTCTGGATTCTGGAACCTTCGGGAGCATTCTTAAGTTTCCTAATCAGATTGATATGACAAGCTGAGGTCATGTGAAAGTCATCTCCACCCACGGTTAATAGAGGCAAGCGGAATGACCCCCTGTGCTTCAACAAACCTTCCTACCAGTGAGATGGCCAGTAAAGGCCACCAAACCTGATGATCTCATCTTAATCCCTGGCACCCACATGGTGGAAGGAGAGAACAGACTCCCACAAATTGTCCTGATCTCCCTTTGTATGCTACAGCATGCGTGCCCCTCCCTTTGGCTATGAGGCTATTGAAACAATGGACTCCCCCCGAAAAAACAAAAACAAAAACAAAAAAACACTGGCATTTCCTTAGGAATCTCATGCTAAGGGGAGAGAAAGGATGAAGTCCAGTGCCAGCCACGGGGGAACTGGTACCCAGGACCAGATTTCACACAGTTCTGACACTTGCTAAACCAACTCGCCAAGACAATGATGTGGCAGTGGTGGGTGGGGCCCAGAACTGATCATTTATGCATACCACGTGCCCTCTGAACCCCATGCCAGGACCCTGAGGGACTTGGGGCTCACTGGACCTGTTTGTTCCTTTTCCCAATGTGGCCGCATTGACTACATCTCCGGTCTCCGCTTTTCACATTGCCTTGTCTCATCCAATGATATCTTGAGGACAAGTGGCCAAGCCTAGCTTGTTAGCGCTGAAAGCACCCAGGCTCTGTCTGACCTAACAATTCTGAGAACATTGTTCATAAGCCCTAGGAAGAGGGCAGTGGAGTATACATGCTCCTTTGTTGAACATCTCATCTCTGTCAGTCTGGACACTCAACGCTGCCCTCATATTATCTAGTACCCTAATTGTACCCATTTGACAGAAGCCAAAACTCAAACTCTAAAAGAGGAAATCATTTACCATGGTCTCCTATTCCTTGTTCTCCCTCTCTGTTCTTGATCCAGCTGGGATCTCCTGCTCCCCCAAGCTCTGTTTCCCTCGACCCTTGCCCTTCATTACCCCCACTTGTGTCCAGGCTGTTCATGTAGATCTCATCCATTTCTCTGTCATTGGGCGATCCCCGTGTCTTTCTTGGGGTCCTGTTTTCCAGGTAGCCTCCCTGGTGATAGGAAGAAGCAAAGAGATAGAGAAGCCCACAGAAATCCACAAAGATACCCCCACAATAGTCGAGAGACAGCCCGAACTGACCTACTCTGGTGATGGGATAGCCAAATACCCTAGTTGTCATGATAGAAACCCCATCCAACGACTGAGGGATCTGGAAGCAGAGATCCACGGCTAGGCAGGGTGGAGCTCTGGGAGTCTAATTAGCGAGAAAGAGGAGGGTTTATATGAGCAAGAATTGTTGAAACCAAGGTTGGATAAAGCACAGGGACAAATAGTCAAATGAATGGAAACACATGAACTATGAACCAATGGCTGAGGGGCCCCCAACTGGATCAGGCCCTCTGAATGGGTGAGACAGTTGATTGGCTTGATCTGTTTGGGAGGCACCCAGGCAGTGGGACTGGGTCCTGTGCTCATTGCATGAGTTGGCTGTTTGAAACCTGGGGCCTATGCAGGATCGCTTGGCTCGGCCTGGGAGGAGGGGACTGGACCTGCCTGGACTGAGTCTACCAGGTTGATCTCAGTCCTCGGGGGGAGGCTTTGCCCTGGAGGAGGTGGGTATAGGGGGTGGGCTGGGGGGAAGGGGAGAGGGGCGGGAGGGGGGAAAACAAGGGAATCCGTGGCTGATATGTAGAACCGAATTGTATTGTAAAATAAAAAAGAGGAAATCACTGCTCAAAGACACACAGTTTGTAGGCTGCAGTGCTAAGGTGAATATACAGGTCCGTCACCCCCAAACACACTGCTCTAACACTTCCTAATTTCAAGGGCTCAGGCTTGGTGTGGGTTCAAATGCTATAATTTAGTTGAACAAGTTGTGACAGGAGACTAGAAACTTAACTGAACCATCAAGGTGAACATATGAAAGGCCAGTTTGCAAAGGAATCCCTTCCTCACCCGGGCTCCATCAAACCGCAGAGAGTGATGGGAATAGCAGAGTCTATACACCACATAGCTGGATGCTTTTTAAGCTCTTTCATTGGCTCACTGGCCCACACCACCCTTCAGAGCGCCTTCCTTTTCATAATAAACTATCTATCTCTTTCTTCCTTTTTTTTTTTTTCTTTCTTTTAAGACAGTCTTCCTGTGTGGCCCTGGCCGGCCTGTAATTTGTTACTTTGCTATGTAGACCAGGCTGGCCTTGAACTCACAGAGATCTGCCTGCCTCTGCCTCCCAAGTACTGGGATTAAAGATGTGCACCACCACACCTGACCAAGCAGAACTCTGAACTCAGACCGGTGGCCCAGCAGTCCTGAACTGCCGTCCTTGACAGAGACTCTGAGCTCTCTCTCACTGCTTCTCTGACCTCCGTTACCTAACTCAAAAGGCATGATTCCTTCTCCGTCTCCTCTCCTCCTGGCCACAACCAACATTTACAGCTTGCCCTGACTATTTTTTTCCTTTCAATTTCCCTCCATACTTCCTTCCGAGTCAGTTTTTTTAACCCTTTCATTAATGAGACTCAGTACCCAAAAAGGATATCTCAGTCTCCTGGTAACGAAGTCTCAGCTTATTTTCTTGACCTTAACAGTTCCTATCTACAAAATGGGCTTATCCCATTGTTGGAATAAACAAATACATTGAGACTGAAATTTCAGTGTTATCAGCTGAGTTCATACGATTAAAGTTGAACCAAAGGTCCTATGGTAGGGAAAGCAAACTGTTCCAAAAAAAGCCATACCAATCTAGTTATAACCACCACCTGGGGTGTGGCTCAGTGGTAGAGCACCTGCCTGAAATCCCCCAGTGAGGGGCTGGGGTGTGGATCAGTGGTAGAGCACCTGCCTAGAATCTCCCAGTGAGGGGCTGGGGGCATAGTTCAGCAGAGAAGCATCCACCTGGAATCCCCCAGTGAGGGAATGAGGCCATGGTTCAGTGTTAGAGCACTTGCCAAAGGCTAGGAGCACAGCTCAGCAGTAGGACCACTGCCTAGCATGTGCGTAGCCCTAACACTAGAGGTGGGGAGTGTGAACATGGTGAATCACACTGTTCCCTCAGCATTTGGGAAGCTGAGGCAAGAGGATCCCCGAAAATCTGAGGAGAGAGACAGAGAAGCATCGTGGTAGCAAGTTAATTTACATTCTGATTTCTCACCTCCCCAAAGACTCCTCAGGGGATCTGAAGCAGGCTTTGTTCTCTCCCCCTAACTTCCATGCTTGGGTGTGTGTGTGTGTGAGAGAGAGAGAGAGACAGAGACAGAGACAGAGAGACAGAGAGAGACAGAGACAGACAGACAGAGTGACAGAGACAGAGACAGAGAGAGAGCGCTCACCTTTCACCTTGTCTGAGACAGAGTATGTCTTGTCATTCACTGCTGTGTACGCCAGGATAGCTAGCCTGGCTACTTCTGGAGAGTCACCCATCATGCTACAGGACGCTGGTATTACAGAAGTGCCCTACCATGTCCAGCTTTTACCTGGGTTCTTGGATTGCAAACTCAGGTTGTCAAGCTTCCGGGAAAAGCTCCTTCCCCCGCTGATCCATCTCACCAGCCCTAGAATGTTAGTTTTTAATTAGAAGGTGGTGACCTTGCTGTAAACGGAGCTAAAGAAAGCTGCCTGACCCCCGAGGGCCACTCATGATAACATGTTCATTCTTCTTTGCTTCTCAGAACAATCCTATTTAAGGCAGTTTAGCAAATGTGTTACCTAGAAAGATGCGGGGGTGTGGCGGGACACTCATGATGTGATGAGTGATCATGATGGCTGATCATGGTTATCAACTTGACACACTTGGGATGCTGAAACTTCATCTGAGGAAGCACCTCCATCACACTGGCCTGTGGCTATGTCTGTGGGACATTTTCTTAATCACTAACTGATGTCAGAGGACCCAGACCATTGAGGGTGGTGCCATCCCTGGGCAGGTGGGCCTGGGCTATATAAGAAAAGGTAGCTGATTGTAAGTCTTGGAGCAAGTCTGAAAGAAGCAGTCCTCCATGGGCTCTGCTTCAGTTCCTGCCTCCAGGAACAGAGTTGAGCTCCTGCCTTGCTTGGCTTCTTGGCTTCTCTCAATGGTGGACCATAACGTATGAGATAAAATAAACCTTTTCCTAACCAAGTTGTTTTGGGTCAGTTTTTTTTATCATAACAAGCCAAAGCAAATTATACCATCATGTCAGCTCACACTGGATAGAGAACCCAAAATAGAACACAGAAACAATTTCAAGGATGTCCAACCAATGAGTTTGTGTCTTTTTGTTTTGTTTTGTTTTGTATGGGTTTTTTGGTTTGTTTGTTTGGTTGGTTGGTTGGTTGGTTGGTTGGTTGGTTGGTTGGGTTTTTGGGACAGTGTTTCTCTGTGTAGCTTTGCACCTTTCCTGGAACTCACTCTGTAGACCAGGCTGGCCTCGAACTTGCAGAGATCCGCCTGGCTCTGCCTCCCGAGTGCTGGGATTAAAGGTGTGAGCCACCGCCCGGCTCAACCCATGAGTTTTGAATGGGGTTACTAATAAGAGTATGGGATGGCTCAAAGACAGCTGCCTCACCAGAAAGCACACCCCAACATAGGTGACAACTCACAGAGCAATTGTGGGACTCTCTGTATGGCTTGCATATGGCTCAACAGGTCAGGGAGTCGATTCTTCCTAAGTGTAACAGCTTTAAGGAGAAAGGTTTCCCCTATAGAAGGGTTGCAGCTCTGAAGGGAAAGGTATCCTGGCAGTCGGGAGCCCAGGAGTACCACAAAGTCACACCGCACAACAAACCTCACATTAGAGACTTACTGGGAAAGATGCAGAGTGGTTGCCTCTGCTCAGGTGAAAAGTAGCAGGAGACTGAGCAGGAGGAAGGCTTTATATAGGGTTTCTCTGGGGGGAGGTGAGGCTTTCCAGGGTGGCCTGGGATTAGTGGGATTCCGTGGCCTGATCTTGAGCTATTTTTCCTGTAGGTGGGAGTTTGGCCACCTGAGTCTTGAGGGGCTGGAAGCATTAAGACACTTAGAGTAGTTTAGGGATGGGGTCTGCCCCTTGAGCACCTCGATGGGCTGGTACTCTTAGCAACTGGGTTGGTCAGTCTCCTCCTATGGCAGTTTGCATGTAATTGGCCCCCATAATCTCATAGGGAGGGGCACTATTAGGAGGTGTGGCTTTGTTGGAATGGGTATGGCCTTGTTGGAGGAAGTGTGTCACTGTGGGGATGGGCTTTGAGGTTTCCTATGCTCAGGATACCACCCAGTGTCTCAGTCAACTTCCTTTTGCCTACAAGATGTAGCACTCTCACCTCTGGCACATGTCTGCCTGCCTGCCGCCATGTTCGCACCATGATGATAATGGACTGAACCTCTGAAACTGTAAGCAAGCCACCCCAATTAAAAGTTTTTCCTTATAAGAGTTGCTGTGGTCGTGGTGTGTCTTCACAGCAATAAAAACCCTAACTAAGACACCTCCCCAACAGTACATAATGTGGGTGACCCCTCACCCTCATGAATCTTGTAAGTTTCAGCTTCCCCAGACATGTGACATTTGTTTACTTCCCGGGTCTCACAAGCCTCTCCCTGCTTCTTAAAGGGAGTGTTTCAACTAGGAGGAAATTGCTGTGGAACCATGAAGGAAGTCGTGGAGACAGATGGTGAGGTCTAAAATGAAGGAAAGGACATCCATAGCTTCAAGCATCCCAGGCCTGGCAGAGCAGGCAGGTTGGAGCAAGGATCTCATGAATACAGAAGCGGGTAACAGACTGCATTAGGAGGGAGAGGGCCACTTCCGCCAGAGGTGGAATAAGAGGAATCCAGTGGATTGAAAGTCTACTGAAAACTTTGTCCCTTGTGCAACAGTATTGACTGGGGGGGGGGGGGGGGCGGGAAATGATCTTAAGAGGTGATCGGCATGTTGGCGTCATTATTCACAGGTTGTCAGGGAAGTCGTTAGTGATAAAATGGGGGACTTCAGCCTCCTTTTCCTCTCTGTAGTTCATGGTGTGCCCCCACATGATGGCTGTCTCCATAGTACGGTGCAGCATGAAGGTTCTCACTAGATACATCCTTCATCTTGGACCTCACAGCCTCCAGATGCCCAGATGCGTGAGCCAAATAAACTCTTTCAAAGTGGAATAGGGAGAAGGGACAGAGCCTCACGCGGTAGCCCAAGCTGGCCTGGAATGCTCTATGTGGGTAGGCGTGGTCTCAAATGTAGCTAGAGTTTTCCTGCCTGGCCCACAGTCAGAACAAATCTCTCTCACCCGCCAGTCCCACAGTCGCTCGGACCCAACCAAGTAAACAGAGACTTATATTGCTTACAAACTGTATGGCCGTACCAGGCTTCTTACTAACTGTTCTTATATCTTAAATTAATCCATTTCTATAAATCTATACTTTGCCATGTGGCTCATGGCTTATCGGCATCTTCACATGCTCTTTGTCATGGTGGCGGCTGGCAGTGTCTCTGACTCAGCCTTCCACTTCCCAGAATTCTTCTCTTCCTTGTCCCGCCTATACTTCCTCCTGCCTGACTACTGGCCAATCAGTGTTTTATTTACTAACCAATCAGAGCAACACATTTGCCATACAGAACATCCCACAGCACTCAAATCCAACAGTCTTCCTGCCTCAGCCTCCTGAGTGCTGGGATGGTAGGCACGTGCCACTCTACTCAGCTCAAATAAACTTCCACTGAGTTTCCCAGCCTACAGTGTTCTGGTATGGCAGCAGGAAGCTGGGACAGGAGCCATGACAAATAAACTGTCACCTGCCCAGATGGGCACAGAAACATTTTGAAATCAAGTTCAGGTACCATGTGGTCCTGGAAGAAGCCACCTCCGCTGTCTTCTTTTGCAAGTGTCCTTGCATGACATGATGACTGCATTCTTCAAGAGTCCTTCTGCACAGACCTCAATCTCTTCAGTTTCTCTCCTACACAGCAGTAGCAGTCCTATGGGCCAACCCAGGGCCACCAAACTGAACCCATGCTCCACCAGAAGCAGTGATGGAGAGACTCCCCAACACCAGAGAGGGGGACCCTAGGACTGCTTCTTTATCACATACTGTCCCTTGACTGGATCCCTCTCCGTTAGAACCTGTTCCAAGCCTTCTAATCCTATTTTTGTTTGTTTTGTTTTGTTGCAGTACTGAGAACTGAAACTGGGGTTTGCAAATCCTAGAAAGTGCTCGACCTCAGAGCCATGCTCTCAGCCCCTCACTGGGGGATTCTAAGCAAGCACCCTGCTCCTTTAAGAAGATGATCAAGTCGATCAGGAGCAGCCCCCCCCACAAAAGTATAAAGAATGCTTGAGTCACTTCCATTGAACAAATATCCATGGTATGTTAGATGTTTGTTGTTATAACAAAATGCCTAATAAAATCGGTGAAAAAAAAGAAAAAACATTGACTGTTAATTTCAAATATTTTAGTGTAGTCAATTGACCCTGTCCCTTTGAGACCTGTGATGAACAATATTTTCTTTCCCTCTGTATGTTTATGTCCAACTGTCTCTTTTATGGAGACAGTGGTCATGTTAGATCAGGGCCTACCCTAATGTCTCCTTAACGTGATCACATTTGTGAGGACCTTATTTGCAAGTAAGTTCCCATTCTGAGATACTAACAGGGAGGATGTCAACGCTTCGTTTTGTGATGATGGAACATAATTCAAATCATAACTATAACCTAATCTGGGAAATCACACCCCATGGTGGGATGCATCATTCTCGCCAAAATATATTTGTGTGTGTGTGTGTGTGTGTGTGTGAGAGAGAGAGAGAGAGAGAGAGACAAAGAGACAAAGAGATAAAGATAGATACACACACACACACACACACACACACACACACACACACACACAGAGGCCTGTGTATGTGTTTATGTGTGTACAGGTATGCATGTGTGTATATGAAGACCAAAGGTCAATACTAAATATCTTTCTCTATCACTCTCCATATTTTTTTTTGAGACAGGGTCTCTCAATAAATCTGGAACTCTCCAATTCTGCAAGACTGGCTGGCCGGAAAGCTCCAGGGATCTGCCCATCTCTGCCCTGCTTGGTGCTGGGATGACAGACAAATACCAACATGTCTTACATTTTACACAAGGGCTGGAGACCCACGCTTGGGTCCTTATGCTTGTACCCCAATAATCTCACCAATTGGGCCATCTCCACCACTACCCTCAATACTATTCTGTTTCTTAGAAGCAAACCATTGGGTCCAGCCCAGCCTTCAAGGTCACAGATGTCAGGAGGTGAAAAAAATATCGAGAGGCATTTCAGGAGTTTGTATTCCACTTACCCATCCAGAGGCACAGCTCTACTAAGTGCTTGTTTATTGATTAGGCCCTTTGATGGGCTAGATTTATGTAGAACTGACACAAAATAGACTCATCTGGGAAGACGGAACCTCAGATGAGAAAATGCCCCCACCAGATTGGCATCTGGGCAAGCCTACTAGGTGTTTTCTTGATTGGTGATTGATGTGGGGGAGCTCAGCTCACTACCCCGGGCGCTGGTGATCCTGGATGCTGTAAGAAAGCAGCCATGAGGAGCAAGTCAATAAGCAGTATTCTTACATGGCTTCTGCTTCTGTTCCTACCTCCAGGTTCCTGGCCTGCTTGAGTTGCCGTGACTTCCCTCAGCGATGAACTATTTCCTGGAAGCATCAGATGAAATACGCTTCTCCACATTTCCTTTGGTCATGGTGTTTTGTCACAACAATAGAAAGCCTACGACAGACACTTACCATGATTGTTTATAAATCAGCCCCTCTTGCCCTGCAGACTGTGGTCTTCCTGAAAGTAAGGACTATGTCAAATCCATCACAATAATACTGAATCACCTAGCATTGGAATTGCCATGTGATGGGATAGGTGCCTGTTCAATAATTATTGAATCGGTAAATGAATGAGAAGCAGATGCATGCCGGCTCTCTGTCTCTCTCTCTCTCTCTCTCTCTCTCTCTCTCTCTCTCTCTCTCTCTCTCTTCCCTCCCCCTCTCTTCTCTCTTCTCTTTTTTCTGTCTGTCTCTCTTCTCTCTCTCCTCTCTCTCCCTCCTCTCTTTCTTTCCCCTTTCCTCTCTCTCTTTTTTCACTCTTCTCTCTTTTCTCTCTCTCTGAGCAATTGCTCTCTCTTTCTCTCCCCTTCCTTTATCCTTGTCCTCTCCCCTCTCTTTCTTCTCCCTCTCCTCTCTCTTTTCTCTCTCTCTCTCTCCTCTCTCTTTTCTCTCGCTCTCTCTCTCTCTCTCATCTCTCCCCCCCTCAACAATTTGCTTCCAAACCTTCCATCAGGAGAGCATCACAACAGACAATCGCCATTGTCTTCCCTTAAATGGATCCCCCCTCCTCTGGCTTGCCCAGTCTTCACTATTGATCAGTGACCTAAAGAGCTGTTTATCTAATGGGTTAAAAGCAGCAGCATCTGCATACAGACAAATCACAGAACAAGTCAGACGTCTGATGAGTAATTTTCCCTGCCGTTTAATAAGACCCACGAGGTACATCTGTTTCAATCACTCTGATCAGAACTAAAAACAACCTTAAACATGCTCTTGATGCAGTGTCTACCTGACAGGTGTACACGGAGCAATTATATTGTCTCCTGCCTCCCCTGGAAGTGATTAATGAGAACTCACATGACTGGCAGTTTCTGGAAAGTGAGTGGGGAAGGAAGAGCTCAGATGGGAGCCAGCAGATTCCACGGAGCCCAGAGGCTTGGAATGGTGTGTGCAGAGCCCGGCTGGAGCTCCCAGCTGGGAGGCAAATGAGGCAAGAGGCCAGAGGCTTAATTGGGAGCTTATCTGGCCACACACGGCCCCTGGAACAAGAATTGGATTTAGAGATGAATACCAGTGAGTCGATTCAGCAAAATAATTATCCACAGAGCACACAAGGGAAGTGGTATCCCCATGAGTCTAGGAAGAATGGTGTGGGCATAGGAGTCAGGGGCATGCACTTGAATCTCATCCCTATCTCTTGTATCTGCCTCTTATTGGCTCTAGGAACTTAAGAAATCTGAACAAGCCTCAGTCTTTCTAAACTGTAAAATGGTCATAATGGCCCTCCCAGGAAAAAAGGGCATAATGAGTTTTTACATGTTTGGAGAGGCTGAAGATGCAGTATAGTGCTGGAGCACCTGTCTAGAATCTCCCAGTGAGGGGCTGGGGGGGGCGTGTCTCAGTGGTAGAGCACCTGCCTAGAATCCCCCAGTGAGGGGCTGGGGTGTGGCTCAGTGGTAGAGCACCTACCTAGAATCCCCCAGTGAGGGGCTGGGGTGTGGCTTAGTGGTAGAGCACCTGCCTAGAATCCCCCAGTGAGGGACTGGGGTGTGGCTCAGTGGTCGAGCACCTGCCTAGAATCCCCCAGTGAGGGGCTGGGGTGTGGCTCAGTGGTCGAGCACCTACCTAGAATCCCCCAGTGAGGGGCTGGGGTGTGGCTCAGTGGTAGAGCACCTGCCTAGAATCCCCCAGTGAGGGACTGGGGTGTGGCTCAGTGGGAGAGCACCTGCCTAGAATCCCCCAGTGAGGGACTGGGGTGTGGCTCAGTGGTCGAGCACCTGCCTAGAATCCCTCAGTGAGGGGCTGGGGTGTGGCTCAGTGGTAGAGCACCTGCCTAGAATCCCTCAGTGTGGAGCTGGGGGCATGGTTTAGCAGTCCTAACATGGCCATGTTCTACATGCCTAGGAAAAGTCTGAGAGGCTAAGCACCATCTGTTTCAATATGCAACTTAAGAAAGCAATTTCAACTACCACCTACAGAATGATCAATGCAGGTTAAAAAAAAAACAAAAACAAAAACAAAAAAAAACCCTTGTCCATTGTTGAGGTTCAATAGATGGCAATGAATGAATGCAAATAAATGTGTCTGCTCAGATGATAAGAGTGTTGTGTGGTGATTTATTCCAAACCAAAACATTCTGTCCTGGAGGGAGGCTACTTAAAACTCGGGAAGTAAACAAAACTCATCAGTCTCAGGAAGTTCCTGAAACTTACAAGACTCACAGGGGCCCTTTCCAAGGTTATAGCCACAGTAACAATTGCTAGAGAAGAGACTCACTGACCAGCTAAACTGCCTACAAGTTGTGCAGGGAGCTCCAGGATGCAGCTTGTGTGAGTCATCATCCATGCTATGGTGGGTTTTTGATGATACAGCTGCTTTTGAGTCGTTTTTATCCCCCTGTAAGTAACCCTTCATCCATGTTCCTGTAGGTAATACCAATAAATTTGTTGGTTCACTAAGCTGGACCTAGATAGAACTGATTTTCTGGATGGAGTTGGTCTGTCGTTGGTGACCTGCCTGTCATAAATAGACATTTGTTCACATCTACCAAGGAAAAGTCACACAAAAGGGACCCACTGGGGAAGGGCCAACTTGATCTGTATTAAACCTCCTTAAAAAGGTGGGGGGAGGGGCAATAATGCACATTTCCCTATCACTCAAAAGTTGTAACAATAATTACTTTGCACTATTTGCGTGTTTTTTTTTTTTTTTTTTTTTTTTTTGGTTTTTCGAGACAGAGTTTCTCTGTGTAGCTTTGTGCCTTTCCTGGGACTCACTTGGTAGCCCAGGCTGGCCTCGAACTCACAGAGATCCGCCTGGCTCTGCCTCCCAAGTGCTGGGATTAAAGGCGTGCACCACCACCGCCCGGCTATTCGCGTGTTTTAGTGATATCACTTTGCATCATCATTTCAACCAATCTCCTAATAATATTAATAAGTATATTTTACAAAGGACAAACCAGAAAATGAAGACTTTTCCAGTATTCACACACACACACACACACACACACACACACACACACACACACACACCATCAATCCATAAGGTAACACCAACTAAATTGACTGAAACTCAGAGAGGTTAAAGGATGTGCCCCATGTTCCCCAACAAACAAATAGACAATCCTATAAGGAAAAAAAAAAAAAACACCAAGTGCCATCTTAGATGCAGATGCTCGGATCCATCTTGTTTCCAAGTTTCCACAGGGCTCCATCTTGAAGCACATGCTGAATGTTATTTTGGAAGCTAACTCTGAGTGCCATCTTGGATGCAGACACTGAGTGCCATTTTGGACAAAGATGCTGAGAGTCATCTTGGATGCTTGCTCTGAGTGCCATTTTGGATGTAGATGCTGGGTACCATTTTGGAAGCATACACTGGGAGCCATTTTATAGCAGATGCTGGGAGTCATTTTGGAATCAGATGCTGGGCACCACTGTGGAAGCAGATACTCCCAGACATCATGACCTTATTTAAATCCACATGATTGAAAACCTTGTTTTGTCCTCCACAGATACCATCTAAGAGAATTTTTTAAGGATGGAAAATTGATTCCCCTCTGTCTTTTTGAATGTATTCATGCTGAGCAGGGCTCAACAGCTTGGAGAGTGGAAAGAAAGATTGTCTTATGCAGCCACTGGAAGCCAGCTTTCAATCACGGGAAAAGATGTGTGTCTTCCCAACAGGACCCTCAAATGGTCC
The DNA here is from genome assembly GCF_007827085.1 of Peromyscus californicus insignis. Classification (NCBI taxonomy): domain Eukaryota; kingdom Metazoa; phylum Chordata; class Mammalia; order Rodentia; family Cricetidae; genus Peromyscus; species Peromyscus californicus. Next base: position 24,205,096 of record NW_026294540.1, read on the forward strand.
AAAGATGAGGTGAAGCCATGCCCTTCTGGCCATCCTCCCCACTCCATGCAAAACTCTGAAAATATCTCTTTCCTCATCTTGTCAAAATCCACCTGCTGCATGACTAGGAAGCTGTCAGTGTGATCTATAACCCCCAGGCAGGCCTGGAATATGAGCTAAATTGCCTAAGTCACTAGGGATGATAGAGTCATTCTGCAGGAAATTGGAAATCAATTCTTGTCATCACTGTAGAGAACTCCTTTATCAAGCAGTTCACCGTGTAAGGCAACCAAGAGAACTAGGAGGCTAACACAGAAATGGCAACCTTATTCCATCGAACCTCCTCCCCTTCCCCCAGCAACCCAGGAGCTAATACAATTAGATCCATTAACAAATAAATCAACCAAAACTCAGAGAAGTTAAATGGCATGCCCAAGATCACACAGGGGAAAAAAAGTAGAAGAATCTATGGAGAAAAAAAAAGAAAAAGAAAAATTGGAAGTAGACACAGTACGTCATTATGCTGGTTAGCTTTTGTCAATTTGATATACACTAGAGTCACCAGGAAAGAGGAGCCTCATTGAGGAATTGCCTCCATCAGACTGTCCTGTGGACATGTCTGTGAGATATTTTCTCAATGGCTGATTGCTGTGGGAGGGCCCAGTCCACTGGGAGGAGGTGAGCTGGGACTGTATGGAAAGAGAGCTGAGCAAACCAGGGAAAATAAGCTGGTAAGCAGCATTCCTTCATGGTCTCTGCTTCAGTTCCTGCCTCCAGGAACCTGCTTGAATTTCTGCCCTCAGTGATGGACTGTTAACATGGAAGGGTAAACCAAATAAACCCTTCCCAAGTTGCTTTGGGTCAGTGTTTTATCATAGCAACATAACCAAACTAGAACAGCCATTTTGGATTCAAACACTGGGAGCCATTTTGGAATCAGATTCAAGGCACCATTTTGGAATCCAACACTGGGGGCCATTTGGGGAATCAGATACTGGGTGCTATTTCATAACCAGATAATTAGATGCCATCTTGGAAGCAGATGCCAGAAAATATCTTGGAGACATTGGCAACCAAGAAGGATTTGAAGGCCTATGCAGGCAAAGTAATAAGAGAAAAAGCCATACATTCGTGTGTGTGTGTGTGTGTGTGTGTGTGTGTGTGTGTGTGTGTGTGTGTCCCCATCCCACCTGGTTTCAGAAGCTTCAGTCTATGACCACTGATCCCTATTGATTCAGGCCAAAAAAAGGCAGAACATCCCAGCAGGAGTGTATGGTGTACAAAGCAGCTCATCTCATGATGGCCAGGAAGCAAGAAGGGGAGGAAGGGGCCAGGTTCCAATATCACCTCTAAGGGTACATTCACAATGAGCTAACTTCCTTCCACTAAGCCCCACCTCTTCCAAAAAAATCATTGCATTTTTTATTTTATTTGGTGTGAAGAGAGAGAGAGAGAGACCCTCCTATGCTGTGGTGCAGATGTGGAGGTCAGGAGACAATGTGGAGGAACCCATTCTCTCCTTCACCATGTGGGTCCCAAAGATCAAACTCGGGTCTTCCAGCTTTGCAAAAAGTTCACTTACCCATTAAGTCATGTTGCCAGCCCTATGCCCTACCTCTTAAAGGTTCTATCCCATCCAACTAGTGCCAGAGGTTGGGATAACACCTTTAATACATAGACCCTTGGAGAGCATTTGAGATTCAGACCATAGCACTCTGTGAGGTGTATATCTACTATACGTAACTTGGCAATGAGAAGTTCTTCCTGGAGCCTGTGATACATATTCCACTAAAGCTGAGTTAGTCCCCAAACCAATAAGAGTCATCACGGTCCCCCACATCACTACTGTACCTGACAGCACAGGGACATTTTAGGATCATCCCAATCAACAATGCAAGAGGACTGGGTTTACTTTGGGTATCTGATGGATTTTACTGGTACTGAGTAAGTATTTAAAGACAAAACAAGAGCTTTCGAGCTGGTGCTGGAGAGATTGTTCAGTGATGAAAAATGCATACATACTGCTCTTTACAGAGGACCCAAGTCCAGTTCCCAGAACCCACATTGGGAAGGCAGCTCACAGCTACCTGTAGTTCCAGCTCCAGGGATCCAACACCCTCTTCCAGACCCTATGGGTACACACATATGCACAAACACACAAAATATTTATGTTAAATAGAGCACAGGCGTTATTATAGGCCCACACCTTTAATCAAGCACATACAGGACACCCACAGAAAGATCATGAGTTTGAAACTAGCCTAAGCTACCTAAAAAAAATTTTTTTTTAATTTTTAAATGTCTGTCAAAAAAGAAAAATCTGGGGACTGGGAAGATGACTCCGTGGGTAAAATACCTGCCACATAATCATAAGGACTTGAGTTTGGATCCCTGGAACACATATAAAAAGCCTACCATCGTGGCTCTTGCCTTTAACCCCAGCACTGTTGGGAGAAGGCAGAGACAGGCATATCTCTGTGAGCTCTTGGGCTACCTTAGCCTGATTATTGGACTTCAAGTTCTGTGAGAGACTCAGTCATCTCAAAAATAAATAAATAAAGTGGGAAGTTATTGAAGAAGATACCTCAAGCTGACCTCTATGAGTGTGTGCATATGTAAGCACACACGTGCAGGAATGCACCCTCGCACATACATACACAATGTATGTGCACTCACGTGCATCTGCCCCCATCGTTGTAATTTGCCTTTTCTGTTATTGTGATAAACACCATGACCAAAAGCCACTTGGAGGAATAAAAGGATGTACCTCATCTTCACGTCTGGGTCACCATCCATCACTGAAGGAAGTTAGGACAAGAAGCTGGAGGCAGGAACCACGGAGGCATACTCCTTTCCGCCTCTGGCTCACTCACCAATTCGTGCTTAGCTAGCTTTCTTATGCTGCAGAGGCCCACCTACCTAGGAATGGGACAGTGCTGGCAACAGTTGGCTGGGTTTTTCCACCATCCACCATCAATCAAGACATAGCCATGGGCCAGTCTGGCCGAAGCAATTCCTCAATTGAGTTTCCCTCTTCCCAGGTGACTCTAGGTTGTGTCAAGTTGACAATAAAAGATAACCAATACACCCACTAACAACTATCACAAATGGACACACACACATATATTCTATACCACACACACACACACACACACACACACACACACACACACACACACAAAACTAGTTTAAACGCTGACTCGTTTATTTAAAATGTAGTCAGTTACTTAATATTAGAAAGCATTGCATTTCCCTGAACCTCATTTGTCTATATTTTCCAGACACCAAAAGCAGTACACACCATCCTTATATGAGTAAAGGAATAAGGAAAGACCTCATCAATACACAATGCTATAAAACATCAATTGGCTTCTAGTTCTGACATAACCACTTGTTCATTAATCAAATAGATTGAGTCCCAAACAAGCAAAATGACTTGCTTCAAACCAGTTTGCTTGAAATACAATGGAATTAATATTTATTTTAGATTTATGAAACACTTTTTCATTCACCCATGATTCACTTTGGAATAAGGCTCTGGGAGGCCCTTCTTTTTATCCTAAGGGGAAATGTTTGGAGGGAATTGGGGTGGCACTCACAACCTTAGGGGTGGGTAACTTTGGTAAGTCCTTTCCAGTGGGCCCTGTGTCTGGTTTTCATTTGAGCTTGCGTGGAGGTGTCTGATATGTGTGTGGGGTGGCGGTTGCACAGTACGTGTGTGGAAGTGAGACAACTTTGCAGAGTTAGTTCTTCTCTTCCTGCTTGTTTTTGAGGCAGGATCTCTCTTATCTCTGCTACTCCAGGCTAGCTGGCCCGTTAGATTCAGGGCCATTTTCCTGTCTCTGCCTCCCATCTCACCAGAGGAGTGCTGGGATTACAGATGCAATCCACCACATCCAGCTTTCTCACATGATTTCCAGGGATCAAACTCAGGTCATCCGTCTTGTGTGGCTAAGGCTTTTACCCACTGAACCATCTAATTAGCCATAGAACAAACACCTGATCTGCAGAGACTTCTGCATGCTCATAAGCTGTGAGGCTTCTTCTCTGGAGAGATGAGAACAATCTCCACCCTGTAGTCAGAAAGTTCCTCCAGTCCCGCCAGGCCCCTGCAGTCCCGTGGCCCACTTATACAATAATCACTCAGAGACTTAATAGTATTTATAACTGCTCAGCCATTAGCTCAGGCTTATTACTGACCAGCTCTCACGCTTAAATTAACCCATAATTCTTATCTATGCTTAGCCATGTGGCTTGGTATCTTTTCTCAGTTCTGCCTTGTCATCTTGCTTCCTCTGTGTCTGGCTGGTGAATCCTGACTCTGCCCTTCCTCTTCCCAGAATTCTCCTAGTCTGCTCGCCCCACCTATACTTCCTGCTTGGCTACTGGCCAATCAGTGTTTTATTAAACCAGTGTACAAGAGCATTATCCCACAGCACCACCCCCTTCCTCATAAGGTCCCAATGACAAAACAAAGAAAAATTCCACCAGCAATTCACCCTGAGAAACCAACACAACTGGGCTTGCTTACAGAGCCTGGGGTGGGAATATGGAGGCCTCCAAAGCAGCCACAGTGGAAAGTCTTCTCCTAGCATGGGTAGCTTCATCTTGGGTTAATTTTCCCCGAACTGTATATTCTAGCACCTCATGAGATCCAGGGCTAATTACAGTTAGGGCAGAATTACATATAAATAGCTGGAGGGTGCCCCTGGAGTCTCAGGCGAAAGTCCAGTGACCCTCCCCACACCCTTCTCCTAGAGTAGCGATTCTCCACCTTCCTAATGCTGCAACCCTTTAATACAGTTCCTCATATTGTAACTCCCAATCACAAAATCATTTTGTTGCTACTTCATAGCTGTCATTCTGCTACTGTTATGAATTGTAATGTGAACATCTGTGTTTTCCGATGGTCTTACGTGACCCCTGTGAAAGGGTCATTTGACCCGTCGTGGGGTCGCGACCCACAGGTTGAGAACCAGCATTCTCAACAGTCATCAGATGAGATCTGGATGGCCTCTTGCAAGCAGGAACAGCTGATCCAATGATGATAATAAGCCACTATGTGAGTGGTGGGAATCGGACCCTGGTCTTCTGGAAGAACAGCAGGTGCTGTTAACCACTGAGCCAGCCACCTCTTCAGCCCCAATCTTTCTTTTCTTAAATTGCTTTTATCTGGTATTTGTCACAGCCACAGAAAAAAATAACTTAGACAATGGGTGGAAAGCCTGAGGCTTAGTACCTTTCTAAAACATATCTCTCTCTCTCTCTCTCTCTCTCTCTCTCTCTCTCTCTCTCTCTCTCTCTGTGTGTGTGTGTGTGTGTGTGTGTGTGTGTGTGTGTGTGTGTGTATACATGACTGTTCAGGTATGTGAGTGAGAGAGCAGAGATATGCGATGACACACATGTGAAGGTCAGAAGACAACCTTGGGTGCTGGTCCTCACCCTCCACCATGCTTGAGACACAGTCACTACTGTATACACCAGGCTAGCTGCCCCACAAACACACAGGCATTCTCCTGTCTCCAGCTCCCATTTCCCCATAGAAGTACTAGGATGACAGACGCACGCCATCGCTTCTGGCTTTATATTAGTTCTGTGTCTCTGAAGTCCTCACACTTGTATGGTAGATGCTTTATCCATTGACCCATCTTCTTAATCCTGGAGGCTGAGCATCTTCAAATCACTGAAACCCAAAGTCAGCCCAGCTATGGTCCACAGGCCCCAGCTCTCTCTAGATGGCCACTGTCCCTGCTTCCAGCACAATGGTCTTCTGTAAAGAGCATCATCCCAGGCCCCTGGGCGGCAGCCGAGAGACTGCCGGTTCCGACTTTTCACAAACACTGAAGATATGTTTTCAATAGCCCCCTCCTCTGGATGAAAAGGAATCTGGTTGGAGAGTCTGCCCCGCAGATGGCCAGGGTCAGATGCAAAACAGCCTGAGTTCTGCATTTGATGGCCAGCAAGGAAGAAAAACAAAGCTCTCTGAAGGGGCCTGCCTGCCTTCCACGCATTCCTTTGTGCCAAAATTCAAGATGTGTGCAAGGCCGCCTTTCAATAATGCTCAGTGTGTTATGATCCAAAATCTTTGAAGTTTCTCTGATGGCAAAAACGTTTTCTTAAGTTATTGGCCTGTTTTATTTTTTTTTTAAAAGCAAACTATAAGAGCCTTATGAGCTTCAGTTTCACAGCTCATAAATATTTGTGCAGAAGCGGTAGCCAGACCTTCAGGGCTTTGCCCTGTTTGGAAGGAAAAAAAAAAATCAAAGCAGAGATCCAGGTGGGCGTTGAAACCCCCATGGCCCTTTTGTCAAACTAAGGACAAAACCACTCACTCTTCCAGTGACAGAAAAGCCTGATTCTTCGGAAAACCAAGAGGGCATGGAAAACTGAGCTGATCTCCCCACCGCCCCCCCTATGCTCAAAGCACTGTCCCGCATTCAAAGGCACTGACAATCCTTCCCACATGCTTTATCTGACCTAGAGCCTAGTGTGGTGGTGGGGGGGGTTTTGAGGGGGGAAGCTGTGGGTAGGTGTGAAAGTGTGTACGTGAACGCCAAAGCACGATAACATGTATGTGTTCGTCGGGGGACGAAAGGCTGATATCCTGGTGTCTTCCTCTCCTGTTGCGGAATATTCCTTTACACTGTGTGAAGATGTGTCACTGTGATTGGTTTAATAAAGAGCTTCATGGTCGTTCGCTAGGCAGGAGGAGGTTAGGCCAGACTTCTGGGGACAGAGAGGACTCAAGAAAGGAGAGTCGCCAGCCAGACACAGAGGAAGCAGGATGGACAGTACCAAGTAAGGTAACTGAGGCACATAAAAGAACACAGATGAAAAAATATGGGTGAATTTAAGTTATAAGAGCTAGTGAGGAACAAGCCTAAGCTAAGGCCGAGCTTTCGTAATCAATAATAAGTCTCTGTGTCGCCAGGTGGCGGCAGTGGCGCACGCCTTTAATCCCAGCACTCGGGAGGCAGAGCCAGGCGGATCTCTGTGAGTTCGAGGTCAGCCTGGTCTACAGAGTGAGTTCCAGGACAGGTACCAAAACTACATAGAGAAACCCTGTCTCGAAAAACCAAAAAAAAAAAAAAAAAAAAAAGTCTCTGTGTCATTTATTTGTGATGAGAAAGTCTGTCTGCACACTCCACCTTATTTTTTGAGATGGATTTTTCTCACTGAATCCAAACTCCTCTGTTCAACTAGGCTGGCTGACCTGCAAGCCCTGAGGATCATCCTATCTCCTCTCTCCTCCCCTCCCCTCCTATCCCCTCCCCTTTCCTCCCCTCCCCTCCCCTTCCCTATTCTCCCCTCCCTTCCCCTCTCCTCCTCCTGCCCCACAAAACTCGGGGATTAAGATGTGTGCAACCATACCTGCCTTTTACCCAGGGGCTGGGGATCTGAACTCAAGCCCTCATGCCTGAGCAGCGAACACTTTATCAACTGAGCCATCTCCCCAGCACCCTACCATGCCCCTTTTCCAGAAACTTCTGAGCTCTCTACGGCCCACTGCATCCATCCCAATGGTCCTACTCTCTTGGCTCCCTGCTAAACTCACCCAGAGAGGCCCCTACCCTCAGTCCCTGCCCCTTTACATCTCAAGGTTCACGAACTCATGCATCTGCCTGACTCGCCTTGTCCAGAGTCAGTCAAAGGGCTTCCTCTGCCATTGAAGTTGATGTGAGAATCAGACAGACTTGAGTTCAAATCCTGCCTCTGGTACTTAGTCACAGCTGATGCCTTTTGGAAGAGGGAACAATAAGAATGAAAATGAAAAGAGGACACATATGAGACTCCGTGCACGGCACAGGGACAAGCATTCCATTGTCACCTAAAGAGGTGTCCAACCTGCAGCCCATTGGCCACATGTGGCCCAGAATAGATAGCAATGTGTCCCTACCTAAAATCATATGCTCACTTAAAACACGATTGTTTGTGTGTGTGTGTGCGTGTGTGTGTGTGTGTGTGTGTGTGTGTGTGTGTGTGTGTGATTTAGTTTTTAACTCCATTGTACAGTTCTCAAGTGTTAACTTCGTAGATGACAATGTGGTTGAGAGACGCTGGAAGGCTGGACACACCTGGAGAGAGCGCTCAAGATGCAGCTACTGAAGGATTGTTCCTTCTGTGCACACACTTAAATGTAACCCTGATCCTGACGTGTGTGTGTGTGTGTGTGTGTGTGTGTGTGTGTGTGTGTGTGTACATGCACACAACATACATTTGGAGACTGGTACCCTAGGCATTATGCCTAAGCATGTTCTTCCTTGTTCATGTCACACACAGCCCCTCCCTGGGGGATTCTGGACAGGTGCTCTACCACTGAGCCACACCCCAGCCCCTCACTGGGGGATTCTAGGCAGGTGCTCTACCACTGAGCCACACCCCAGTCCCTCCCTGGGGGATTCTAGGCAGGTGCTCTACCACTGAGCCACACCCCAGCCCCTCACTGGGGGATTCTAGGCATGTGCTCAACCACTAAACTACACTGCCAGCCTTTCCTTTTATTCTTAATTTGGGGACAGGGTCTTACAAAGTTGCCCAGGATGGTCAAAATTCACTGTGCAACCCAGGCAGACCTTGAGCTTATGATCCTCCTGACTCAACCTCCAGAGCAGATGGCATGAGGAGGCCAGCTCCATCACATGCAGCTCCCCTTGTTCTTTTGTAATAGAGCCCGACAAGTAGAGAGCATCCCATGCTTTTCTTCCAAGTCTCCACCCTTGACCTCTTCCCATGGGTTGCGAGCATCACTTTCCTAATGAGGACAGTTTAGTTGGACCGGACATAGGATGAGCCCCATGGTAGTGAGGAGAGAGAAAGAAGAAAGCAAGGGCTCAAGAGAGGGCTGAGAAGTTAAAGAAGAGAAGCTTCTCCACTTCTGCGGAGAACCTGAATTTGGTTCCCAGCACCCATGTGGGGCAGCTCACAACAGCCCACAGGAAATCCAGTGTCCCCTTCTGACCTCTGTGGGCATCTGTACACATGTGCACATACCACACACACACACACACACACACACACACACACACACACACACACACACACATAAAAATAAAAAATTAAACATATAAACTAAAAAAAATTAAGCTTTTTTTTTAGCAAGGGAACTGAAAAGATGACCCAGTAGTCAACAGCACTGGTGGTTCTTCCAGAGGACCTGGGTTCTGTTCCCAGCAACCACATCACGGCTAACAACTGTTTGTAACTTTAATTTCAGAGGATCCAATGCCCTCTTCTGGTCTCTGCAGACAATGCACACATGGGGTACACAGACCTACATGTAGGTAAAATACCCATACACACAAAATAAAAATAAATAGAAAATCTCGAAAAGAAAAAAAAAAAGCAAGGAAGGAAAGACGCAGCAATCCATCTGTTGGGGGCGCTTTCTCTATTGAAATTGTAGGTTTGTGTCACCTTGACAAAAACCTAACCAGGAGGTTGTCGTGAAAGCTATTTAAAAAATGGAAATAGGGGCTGAGAAGCGCAAGGACCTGGAGATGTGAGTTCAAATCCCCAACACCTACATCAAAAGCTAGACACGGCTGCAAATGCTTGTCACCCAGCATGGAGAGGTAGAGACAAGTATACCTTGAGCGCTCAATGGCCATCCCAGCTTCCAAAAATGATGAACTTCCAGGTCAGTGGGAGACCCTGCCTTAAAAATAATAAGGTGAAGAGCAAGAGAAAGACACATTAAATCTTGCTGTGCTCTCCACATGCACACCACACACACAAACACACACACACACACACACACACACACACACACACACACACACACATACATACAAACATATGGGGGACTAGAAAGAAGCCTCGGTGTTTAAGAGCACTTGTTGCTCGTCCAAAGAACCCAGGTCCAATTCCCAGCACCCACATGGTGGCTCACAACTGCCTGTTACTCCAGTTCCAGAGAACCCAGTGCCCTCTTCTGGCTCCTACAGGCATCAAGCACACAAGTGGTGCACAGACATACATGCAGGCAAAATGCATAACATAAATCGTTTTTTTAAAAATACGCATGTGCCTATATGCATGCATACTTGGAGGCCAGGGGAGGAGACTTGCTTTCTGCTCCATCCTTCTCCAGGTTATCCCCCTTGAAACAGGGTCTCTTGTTGGAGCTAAGCTAGTGGCCCACAAGCCTCAACGATTGTCTCCACAACCTCCCCCTGATAACACTGGTATTGCAGGCATGTGTGTAACCACACCTAGCTTTTCACATGGGCGCTGGGGATTAGAACCCAGATCCTTAGTCTTGTGCAACAAGTTGTCTTTCCCATGGAGCCATCTCTCCGGCTCCTGTTCTATACTTTCTATTCATTCGGTTGTGTGAGTGTATACACACATGTGTGCACTCATGGATACTTGTGCTGTGAGCTGCGGACCAAGTGTTCCAACACATAAACCATTAAGGGACAACTTTCACATTCAAAACACCATGAGAAGGTTCAATACAGCAAGTAGAGGTACCTTCTTTGGGGGTTGGGAAGAACAGGCAATCAGCAGTCCTGTCTTATTCCTGAGAAGGATCCTTCTACTCTGCATGGGGCAGTTGCAACAGCAACTCCAGTGCCAGCCTTTTCTCCCCAGCTCTTGCATACAGCAGTGTAGAGGTCAAACAGCGTTAGAAATATACAGACACCCAGCTTCAGAGCTGGGGATAAGTAGGACCTACCAGAGTTGCCTTATTTTGGCTAAGGCTCAATTTTCCCCAGCTGTAAATTGGGAACACAAATCTCCTCCGAGTGGAAATTGCTTTCATTTTCCTTCTTTCCAGGAAGGAGCAGGGAGGATGGTTAAGACTCAGGAAGTAAACAACACAAAAGTCTCAAGAAGTTCCTGAAATTAACAAGATACAACACAGCCCCTCCCCCAAGATGTTGGGGGAGGAGCCATGAGGGTTACAGCCTGGTCTCACTTCCAGTCCATTCTCTCTGCTTTCTGATCTGCAGATATGAGAAGCAGCAGCTGCCCAAACCCAGCCCCCACCCCCCAGCCAGCCACCATACTTTCTCCACGATGGAGTGACGTCACCTGAAAGCATGAACCAATATCAAACTCTCTCCTCTTCAGCTGTTTCTCTCAGGTATTTTTTTCTCAGCAATGAGAAAATCCAGCACAGATTCCAAGTCCACATTCCTTTCTGCCAATATACAAACTGAACAAAATCCCTGACAGGTATAATTCAATGGTAAAGCATTTACCTAAAATTCACTAATGGTTGTCTTGGGGTGTAGTTAAGTGGTAGAGTGTAGCTGGATGTTTCTCCGGTCCCTCCCACCCTGCAGTCCTGACAAATCTCTCCCACCCACAGTCCCACAGCCACTTCTAAAATAATCACTCAGAGGCTTAATATTAATTACAAACTGTATGGCCTATGACACAAGCTTCTTGCTAGCTAGCTCTTATAGCTTAACTCAACCCATTGCTATTAATATGTGGATTGCCACATGTTCTGTGGCTTTACCTGTGTCCCATTACATGTTGCTCCTTGGACAGTGGGCTGGCATCTCCCTGACTCCACCCTTCTTCTCTCTGTATCTCTGCTTGGATTTTCCACCTGCCTCTAAGCTGCCTTGCCATAGACTGAAGCTGCTTTATTCTATTAGCCAATGGGAGCAAGATATATATTCACAGCATATAGAAAGACATCCCACAGCAGTAGAGCTCCTGCCTAGACTCCCCCAGTGAGGGGCTGGGGGTGTGGCTCAGGGGTAGAGCACTTGCCTAGAATCCCCCAGTGAGGGGCTGGGGGTGTGGCTCAGTGGTAGAGCACTTGCCTAGAATCCCCCAGTGAGGGGCTGGGGGTGTGGCTCAGTGGCAGAGCACCTGCCTAGAATCCCCCAGTGAGGGGCTGGGGGTGTGGCTCAGTGGCAGAGCACCTGCCTAGAATCCCCCAGTGAGGAGCTAGCTTAGCGATAAAGCTCTTGCCTAACTTGCACAAGGCCCTAGGTTCCATCCCAAGCACAAGAAGAAAAGGAAAAAGAAAATGAGAAAAAGATGCCGAGGGGTGCAGACCTAGGTACGCCCTCTTTGGAAAATACTGTCAGCCTTAATCGTATTTTCTTTAAAGACCTTTGAGGAGTTGGCCCAGAACAGATGTCACATTGCTTGGGTGACCTGAACTGATGCCCTCACACACCCCCGGCTAGCTGGAAGATGGAACAAGCCACTAAATCCTTGTAATTCAAGGGAGGATGTGATCGAGATAAATCGCTAAAGAGGGATAAATACGGATCTGAGGGAATTAAGAGGCACAGATCTGAACAGATGGATGGAGAGGGGATGCGGGGAAGGCGCGCTGGCTAGCTCTTGATACTGCAAGGGAAGCAGTGAAGAGGGTCAGAACCGCCGGAGAGAAGTGCAGGCAGACATTTGAAATCCCTGGCTTTGTCTCCTGTCCTGTTGTTGAGACCTATCGTTAGGTGGACCGCAGTAGCCTGGAACCTGCCATCCTCCTGCCTCTGCTTCCCATCCCACAGGGATTATAGGCACGTGCCATCACACGCAGCCAGCCCCTTCTGTTTTTCATTATTATTACTGTTGTTATTGCTGTTGTTTTCTTTTTATGTCTATGTAGGGTGGGCGTGCATGCTCATGCGTGTGAGAGCTCACGTGTGTGCATGTGGAACCCAAGACTGATACCTGAACTATTTCTCAATCCTTCTTTCGCCTTATTCTTCTTGAGACCTAATCAGTAAGACCCGGGGCTCACTGATATAGCCGCTTTCCGCTCTAACCGGTCTGCTGCCTGGTTCCTCTGTCTCTAAATTCAAAGGCTGAGATTATAAGCAAGCTGCAATCACAGGCAGGCTGCTACACTCACCGGGCATTTAGTCCTTGGAATCCAAACTCTGGTCCTCTGTCTTGCACGACAAGCATTTTAACCACTGAGTCATCTCCCCAGCCCTATTTTTCTCATCTGGAAAATATACTTATTTATCTATGTACGAGACAAGGTCTCATGAATTCCAGGCTAGCCTTGAACTCCGGGAGTAGTGGAGGATGACCTTGAACTTCTGAACCTCCGACTTCCACCTCCCAAAGTGCTAGGGTGATAGACGTGTGCCACCACATGTATACATTTATACAGTGCTGGAGATGGAACCCAGGGCTTCCTACACTGCCAGCAAACACCTACCAATTAAGCCTTAATCCTATCGTTTCTGTGGAGGAGAGGGGCACTGATTCTCAGGACTGAAACTCAGGGATGCAGCGCTTGCCTGACACACATGAGGTCCAGGGTTCGATTCTCAGCACAGGGAGGATTTTCTCCACCAAATCCAAAATTCATTTATCCATCCAATCGATTATGCATTGGTTCAACAACAATTTTAAGGTGTGTGATGCTCGTCCGGTGTTCTGAAAAACAACAAAAAACGAGCAAGAAATGTTCCCGGCCTTCACTTGTAGATGAGCAGACAAGCCACGATTTAAATTAGTGGCCCAAAGTGGGTACTAAAAGGAGATGCAGGGCAGTCTCACACAGTCAGTACAGGGCTCCCTGCTGCCTTCCTCTCTAGAAAACCACCCCCAACGGAGTGGCGGAGTGGTGGGCTCAAAAGCCCCTGGCTAGTGGAGCCCTTGGCTGTCCCTAAGAAAGGGCCCCCTGCAGTTCGCTTTCTCCTTCCACCAGCTAGCCCTCGCTCCTCTGGCCTGGCCTCCCACGGTTAAGATCCCCACTGCCTCCAGCCCCTGCTTCCCTACCACTCAGGGGTTAACGCTTTTGAATGCTCCCTGCAGGTTCCGAGTGCAGCTGTTACAGCCATTTGGACATTTTCTTTCTCCAAAGCCTCAGCTGCCTCTTAGAAACAACCACAGTGCCATCTACTGGTAAAAGGTGTGTATTATCTCGGGATACACTAAGACTTGGGGATCCCAGCCAGTAACTGCCACCCTTGAGTGTGGCGGCCTCGCTAGCTACATAAACAGCAGGAGTCGTGTTGAGTGGTCCTGCATCCTACGTGGGAATTCTCGGAACCCCCCGAGAAGGCAATCAGGAGCCTGGACTCTCAAAGGAAAAGGGAATGAAGGTTGCTTGGGGCCTAGGATGTGAGAATTAAGTTCTGTGGACTCACTTTTCAAAAGAGAACTCACCCTCTGCTAAGGCTCCAGTGGGCTGAAGTCTTTCCGAGCCAAGAGCTGGCAGCAGAAATCTGGACTGGGAATGGAGTGGAGCTCTGGCTAGGGTTGGAGCTCTGGGCAGAGGTGGTAAGCTAGGCTGGCGGAGGAACATTAACCTGGAAGTAGAGCTGGAAGTGACTCTGAAGCTCCAGCAGAGGTAGTGGACTAGCCTGGGGGTGGAGCCCTAGGCTGGGGTTGAAGCTCTGGGCTAGGGGTGGAGCTCTAGGTAGAGACAGAGCTATGGACTGGGGGTGGAGCACTAAACTGGGGGTGGATCACTAATCTGGGGGTGGAGCACTAATCTGCGGGTGGGCTGTGGGCTGAGGTGGAGCTATGGGAAGAGATGGAGGACCTGGCTGGGGGTGGAGCACTAATCTGGGGGTAGAGCACGAGGCTAGTAATGAAACTGTGGCCTGAGGTGGAGCTATGGGCAGAGGCGGAGCACTAGGCTGGGGGTGGAGCTCTGTGCTGAGGGTGTAACTCTGGGCTCTTGTGGAGCTCAGTGTTAAGAGTCCTTGACTAGCATGCCTGTGGCCCTGGGCTCCATCCCAGCATCACAAAAATTAAAATATAAGATGAAGCAGGCAGGTAGAGGGACAAGCATTAAATAGGAAGGATGGTGAAATGGTCCAGACAAAGAGAGGCGAGGTCCAGGCCAGGTGGCCTCTCTCCAGATGTTGCTATGTGGCCATGGTTGCAGCCGTGTGCTGATATCCTGACTGTGATGCGCTGAGCAAATGGGACTCCTGAGACAGCCTCCAAGGTGCTCAGACAGAGGCATAGCCAGGTTCAACCTTTTCTTAAAGAAATGAGAAGCACCACAGAAGGAAGAGATTTCGGGATGAAGACGGAACGTCGGGTTGAGGGGTTAGACTGCAGTAGACGAGCTGGGGAGACAGCTGAGTAGGCGAAGGGCTTGCCACACAAGCCTGAGGACCTGAGTCAATTCCCAGAACACAGGGAAAGAAGCTGGGCATGGTAACATGCCCTAATAATTTGCATGCTTGAGAGGTCGAGACAGGTGGATCCCTGGGGCTTGCTGGCCAGCCATCCTAGCCTACTTGGGGAATTCCAGGCCAATGAGAGACCCTGTCTCAAAAAAAAATAAACAAGGTGGATAGCACTTGAGGAAAGGCAGTCAATGCTGGCCTCTGGCCTCCACATGCATACTGGCACACACATGAACATGAGCATACACACTCACACACACACACACACACACACACACACACACACACACACACACACACGATCTGCAACCACTGACACATTAACTCTCATGTGCCCGTGGGATTAGGCCACCACCCCTCCATTTCAGACCTGCAAAACACACTAGCAGGGATTACACAGGCCTGAAGCTTCTCAGGGAGGCGGCTGCAACAGCTAAAGGAAGCAGCCATTCTTGCCAGGGCTCCAGTTCTGATGGAGAGGCTGTGAGACCTCAGCAGATTCAAAGGTAGCAGGAGAGGAAGCTAGGAGGGCATTGTGCAACTCTTCGGGGCGGGGGCGGGGTGCAAGGGAGGGGTTACTAACCAGGAGCAGGAGTGACCTAGTGATAGCGACATCACCAGAAAGTGCACCCCAGCACGGCAAGGATTACAATGGTGGTTTCTAGAGGCTGGGGGAATGTGGGAATGCGGTTGGACAGAAGAAGTACGTTCCGGTGTTCAAGGCCACAGACACAACTGTAGTTCACAATAAGCTGTGATAGACTCTACTAAGACCAAAAAGATAGACGTTCAAAGGTTCCAGCCATGCAGAAAAGAAAAGGAAGTGAGGCATGATGGTGCCCACCTGTAATCCCAGCCCTGGAGAGGCTGAGATGGGAGCATCGGGAGTTCAAAGCCAGCCTGGATTTTACAAGTATGAAACCACCTGGGGCTGTATGAGATCCTGTGTCAAAAAAAGAAAAACAGCAAAACTTCAAGAGAGAGAGAGGGAGTAAGGAAGGGTGGGGGAGGGAAGTAAAGGAGACAATGAAAGAAAGGGAGGGAATAGGTGCATGTCTAATCCCAGCACTTGAGAGGCTGAGCCGGGATTGTGAGTTTGAGGCCAGCCCGGGCTTCCTAGGGAGACCCTGTCTCAAAACAAATGGGATTGTGGAGATGGTTCAATGTGTAAAGCAGTTGCCGTAAAAACATGAGGACTG
Organism: Peromyscus californicus insignis; assembly: GCF_007827085.1. Taxonomy (NCBI): domain Eukaryota; kingdom Metazoa; phylum Chordata; class Mammalia; order Rodentia; family Cricetidae; genus Peromyscus; species Peromyscus californicus. Next base: position 24,221,351 of record NW_026294540.1, read on the forward strand.
TAGCTTGGACACCCAGCACCCACGTAAATATCAGGTGGGTGTGGCATCCTTCCTCTGGTCTCAATGCAGGGGAGGTAGAGACAGGGGAATCCTTGGGGCAACCTGGCTAATTAAACTAGCCAAATCTGTGAGCTTTGGATTCAAGTGGGAAACCCTGCCTTAATATATAAAGTGGAGAACAGCTGAGAAAAATACCCAATGTCAACCTCTGGCACGCCTGTGTGCGCACACACACATGGGCGGGGGGGTGGTGAGGAGAGAGGAGAGAGAGAGGAGAAAGCTGTGTGCGTGTGTTGAAATAACACATCACACTCCGCTAATAGGGCCAATCCTTACATGCTAATCAAAGAAAATAAAATAACACAAAATCTTTCCACTTACGCTCTCTGCCCGTCTGGAAGCCGACTGTCTGCATATTTTCTTGATTTTCCTCTTGATCTCCTCCTCCTCCTCTCCAGGCGACCACTAATAAATCGCAGCATTCAGTGCTGTTTTTAATAAATGGAAAGATCACAGCACGATGGCGGCGCGGCGGAGTTCGGCATTTGTTTGATGGAGGTAACACTTCCACAACAAGATGCATTTCTGTTCCTGCGGTCATGATTAAAAACAGAAATCGAGCTGCATATTGATGGAATCGAATGACAACAGAGACACTTTGTGAATGCTAAAAACAAAAGCAATAGGCTGAGGGTGCAGCTTAATAGTAGAGCCCCTGCCTACCATCTCCCAGTGATGGGGTGGGAACATGGTTCGGTTGCAGAGCGTCTGCCTGGAATCCCCAGTGAGGGGCTGGGCATGTGGTTCAATGGTTGGAGCCCTGACCTAGAATCCCCAGTGAGGGGCTAAGGGCATGGCTCGGTGATAGAGCACCTGCCTAGAATCCCCCAATGAGGGGCTGGCGTGTGGCTCTGTTGTAAAGCACTTAACTAGAATCCCCCAGTGAGGTGTTAGGGGATGTAGCTCAGTGGTAAAGCATTTGACCTAATCCAGTCTTTCGAGCAGTGGTTCTCAACCTTCCTAATGCTTTAATATAGTTTCTCATGTTGTGGTGACCCCAACTATAAATTATTTTTGTTACTATTTCATAACTGTAATTTTGCTACTGTTATGAATTACAACATCAATATCTGTGTTTTCCAGTGGTCTTAGACAACCCTTGTAAAGGGGATGTTGGACACCCAAAGGTGTCACGACCCACAGGTTGAGAACCGATGCTTTGGAGACTTACTTCAGTCCCTTGAGAAAGACCCATTCATGAGAGCAATATCCTCAGGACCTTATCAATCCTCAGTGCCCTCACCTTCTGACTTGGTTGCGCTGAGGAATTAAAGCTTTAACATGAGTTTGGGGACAGACAGTCTACCCTGAAATCTCTATGCATTTTCATCCTAAAAACAAAAGCCAAAAAAAAAAGAGCTGAGCATTGTTGTGTATGCCTGGAATCCCAGCACTCATGTGAGGAAGAAAAGATACTGAGGATGAAGATGTGACGACATAGCAAGTTTGAAGACAGTGTGTGGCCTTCATGCACTGGGAACAGACTGATCGTCCTAGAACCTGGACATGATGGATGTAGGGATGATTTGCACTTGACCGACACTAAAGTCATCCTACCTTTCTCTACCCCAGGCTAGACTAAGCAGCAAGTCTCATTTTGATATCCCATGCATCTTTGGAGACAGTGTCTCATGTATCTCAGGCTAGCCTCAAACTCTATATGAAGCTGGGGATGAATTTGAAATCCCAATCCTTCTTCTTATACACACACACAAGTCCTGTGATTACAAGTGTGAGCCCCCACATCTGGTTTATGCAATGCTGGGATGGAACCCAAGCAAGCATCTACTGACTAAGCCACACACCCCAGTTCTTTCCATGCATCTTTTTTTTTTTTTTTCAGTAATGGAGAGGGGCTCGTGGCACAGTCCCAGTTAAAGCTTGTCTGGCCCTCGGATCAGAGAGCCATGATCTGGGTGGAGCAAGGCACAAGGGCTGCATTCTTTGGACACTGGTCACTGAATGAACATACCCCCTCTGTCTTTGCTTGGGGTTGGGAGCCAGTACATTTCAGGAAAGATAAGAGTCAATCAGAGTCCAGGCTGCATAGACAGGCAATTGTGCGAACAGAAAGACTTGGCCAAAGCATTTTGAGGTATAATTCAAACACCTTGTTCCTTTGGAATTATCAGGAGTTACTTACTGTAAGTGATCCGGGCAGTTTCATTCTGCTTGCTGAGTGACCTGTGATGGTAGCATTGAGGCAACCAAGTTTGCTTAGGCCAGTTGTAAATCACAGAGCAGGGCCATCCTTGGAGGAGGAGTTTCAGATATCTGCTGAGAAAGCCAGTATTAGACTCACAGAAATCCCGGATGCTAAGGTGTGATCATGGTTTCCTCCCCGGTTGACAGAGGGAGGTTAGAAAGAATCAGCATAGGGCCGAGGATAGTTCAGCAGGTAAAGCACTTGTTGTACAAGACAGACAGACAGACAGACAGACACACACACACACACACACACACACACACACACACACACACACGAAAATAATAGGGGGTGGGGAACTAGACAGGACCATAATTTTCTTTAACAAGAACTTGGTCTCAAGTACACACACTCTTAAAAATTTCTAAATCTTTGAACCCTCAAGCAATTCGAATAATGTTTCTTTAAGAATGCTCAGAAAACCTGAGGCCATGTTGGTGTCTGTGGTCCTGCTGTGGCAGGGGGCTGTGTTGATGTCTGTGGCCCATGTCGCCACCAAAGGCCACGGAGATGTCCGTGGTCCACAATGCCACCTGAAGCCATGTTGATGTTCATGGGCCATGTTGCTGATAGAGACCATGTTGATGTCCATGGCCTATGCTGCCACTGAGGGTCATGATGGTGGCTGTGGTCCGTGCTGTCACCATGGGACATGTTAGAGTCTGTGGTTCCATGATGCTGCCAGAGGCCATGTTAATATCCATGGTCCATGCTGCCGCCAAGGGCCACATTGGTCTCTATGTTCTAGCTTCAGCTGAGCGCTGTGTGGATGTCTATGGCGAGTGTTACCACTGAAGACCAAATGGACTTCTGGGGTCTGTAAAGCCACCTGAATCCATGTTGATATCCATGATCTGTGCTGCCACTGAGGGCCATGATGGCGTCCTTGGCCTGTGCTGTGGCTGAGGGCCATGTTAATTAATGTCCATGGTCCATGTTACCACAAAAGGTCATGGGTGTTTCTGTGATCTGTGCTCCCACTACGCAGCTGAGGATGAGAGACACAGAAGGTTTCTGTGACAACCTTTCTCATCCCTCCCACCCCCGCAAAAAAGGGAAACAGTCTAGACAGGAAGGCAATGAGGAGGACTCTTAAAAACTGTGATAGGGATGCTGAAGTGTTGATGGCTTCTGGTGGGGGTGCAGGTGGGGAAGGACTCAGTGATTTTGGTTGGGTTTTTGGGGGGTTTTTTTTGTTTTGTTTTGTTTTGTTTGTTTTGTTTTCTTTTTGTTTTGTTTTGTTTTTCGAGACAGGGTTTCTCTGTGTAGCTTTGGTGCCTGTCCTGGATCTCACTCTGTAGCCCAGGCTGGCCTCGAACTCACAGAGATCCACCTGCCTCTGCCTCCCGAGTGCTGGGATTAAAGGCGTGTGCCACCACCACCCGGCTAGGACTCAGTGTTCTTTAAGCGGCTGCCCACTGGGAGTTTGAACATGCACCAGTGAGTATATTGGCAACACTAATTGACTTGGGTTTGTTTTTTTTTTTTTTTTTTTTTTGGTTTTCTTTTCTCTTTCTTCTTCTGTTTCAGGGGAGGTCACAAGGGTGGTTGGTGGACCTGGGAGGACTGGGAAGTGGATGTGACTGGGGTGCATTATGTGAAATTTCCAAATAATCAATAAAAATATTATTTAAAAAAAAAGAGGGATGGAGAGATGGCTCAGCAGTCGAGAGCACTGGCTGCCCTTCCAGAGGACCTGGGTTCAGTTCCCAGCATCCACATGGTGGCTCATGGTTGTCTGTGACTCCAGTTCCAGGGGATCCCACACCCTCACACAGACATGCATGCAGGCAAAACGCCAATGCACATAAAATAAAAAATAAATTAAGGAAAAAAGAATGCTCAAAAGTGTTGGAGCAAGTGAAATGGCCCAGTTTGTAAAGGTGCTTGCCAAGCCTAACGACCTGAGTTGGATCCCAAGAACCCATCTGGTGGAAGGAGAGAACTGACTCCTTCATGTTGTCTCTGACTTCCACACAAATGCTGTGGCATGCCCATGCACACATGAACACATACACACATAAACACACGCAAATTTAAAAAAAAAAAAAACCTAAGTGTAATAAAAAGAAAAGAAGAAATACTTAAAAAGGCACATGGGGGGAGCAGAAAGTGGGTGGGGGAAGGAGTATGAGCCAGAACAACGTGGTTCAAGTTTGGTATTTCCTTGAGTGAAAATGTTCTTATGAAGCCCGGTGCTGTGTATAGAAATGGATGGCATTAAAAAGAGTCCAGAAACAAGAGAGGAGGAGGAGGAAGAGGAAGAGGTAACAATGGAATCAGTGAGTGGTCAACTTTGTCCTACAATCATGGAGGGCATCATTATGTACTGAATGTTTGTGTCCCCACTGAAATTCACATGTGGACTTTCTAATCCCCAATATGCTGATTTTAGGAGGTGGAACCTTGGAGAGGTCACGAGATCATGAGGGTGGACTTCTAACAAATGGCCTTAGCCCTTGTGTGAAGACCCTAGAGAGTTCATGGTTCTGTGTCATAGAAGGACATCCATTTACGAACCAGGAACTGGATACTCACCAGACATGGAGTTTCCCAACCTCCAGAACTTCAAGTATACCTGTTTGCTGTTTAAGTCAACCAGCGTGTAGTATTGTTGTTATAGTAACCCAAGTAGACTCAGGTGGGGAGCCTGGAGGGGGGAGCTATGGAGTAAAATGAAGAGGAGAAAATCAGGTCACTAACTTTATTATCCGTGCTGAAAATGTTACAGGGATCACAGTGATCTACCCCTGTTGGCTTCCTCACCCAAGCCCTGCAAGGTCAGAGCCCAGTAAGTATATCTAGGGAAAATACACTTGGCAAATCCCCATACAGAAGGTGGTTTCCTTATTTATATCAGTGTGACTCAACGCCTACCTTAAAGAGGAAGGGTTTATCTGGGTGCATGTTTCAAAGGTTTCAGTCCATAAATGTTGAGCAGATGGGATGAAAGAAATGTTCTCATCATGGCTGATTAGGGAGCAGAGTGTTAAATAGGAAACAGACAAGGATAAAAATTACCCCTAGGACTCTCCGGCTACTCCTCACCCAGAGGGCTACTTCCTCCAGTGAGGCTCCATCTCCTGAAGTTCCCACAACCTTCCGAAACAGCGCCACCATCTGGAGACCAGGTGCATAGCGTGTGAACCTATGGAGGACATTCCACATCAAACCCTCACACTTCAGTCCACCACTGCGGAGACACTGTCCCTGAAATGGCATTTCCATAGCATTTCCCCCTTCTCTACTCGTGTTCCCGCCTTAGGACGTTGAAGACACTGGGTGCAGGGGTGCTCATCTCTTCAGGAATCTGATCATCCATTTTGAAAAGGTAACAGCGGCCTGAGGAGATGGCTCTGTCAGTAGGGTGCTTGCCTTGCAAGCGGGAGGACCTGAGTTCCACGCCCAGAGGCCATGTGAAAAAGTCAGATGTGGGCCCGCAAAATGGCTTAGTGGGTAAAGACTGGCTGCATAGGCCAGACGACCTGAGTTCAGACTCTGGAACTCAAATAAAAAGTGGAGGGAGAGGAACAGTTCTACAAAGCTGTCCTCTGACCTCCACACACAGACTATGGTGCACACACATACACAGAGAGAGACACAGAGAGAGAGACAGAGACAGAGAGACAAAGACAGAGATACAGAGACAGAGACAAAGACAGAGATACAGAGACAGAGAGAGGAGAGAGAGAGAGAGAAGGGAGGGAGGGAGGCCAGAGGGGCATAGGAGCGCACACTTGTTTTCCAAGTTGGAAAGGCAGAAACAGGTAGATCACTGGGATCACCGGCAGCCAGCCCAGCCTAATCAGGGAGTTCTAGGCCAGCAAAAGAGCATGTCTCAAAATCAAGATAGATAGCACCCAAGAAATGGCACCCTAGGCCTTATCCTCTGGCCTCCACATGCACACACATGCATGTCCACGTGCATATACGAAGGAACAGAAACGTGTCTTCAGTTACCATAGAGGAAATTGCAGTCCTAGAGAGTCCCAAGTCACTTGGCCTGGAACCTACTGATTCCTGTTTCCACTCAGTGTCCTGACTTCTGGCCAGGGGTCTTTCTCCCTCCGCCAAGTTGTTCTGTGAAAGGCTCAGAAAGCAAATGGTTTTGTCCCCAAGGTTATGAGCCAATAGAGTCTAAAGGGATCTGGGGGGGGAAAAAAATGTTAGAGACTAGGAACTCTGCCCAAGTCCCTTCAGTGAGGTCAGATTTCCTATGCGCTGCAGAAGAAACACAGGCATTAGCCCAGAGAACTGGCTGACCTAACGCAACAGCCTCCCCGAAGCTGGGAGCTTTGCCATAATCCAGCCTTGCCGAGCACAGCAGCAGGCCTCCCTCTGCAAAACCTAGGGCAGGCGTGTCTTTGAACTGAGGGTAACTGCTCAGGGGAATAAGGGGTCCTTTGGAATCAGGGTCCTCTTGGAGCATCCACTGGCCTCTTGGCTCCAGCAGTTTAGGATGAAGTCCTCTGCCGCCGAGAGGTCTCTAAGATAAAACGCAGCCAGTTGGCATGCGTCCAAGCACAGCTGAAAGCAGTCTACGGGGGCCCATCTGGAGCCAATCAGTCACACTGGAGTGAAAAATAGCAGATGTCAGACTATGCCAGCCGCCCCCGGGAAACCCCAGTCCTACCACCCTCCACTATGGCCTCACAAATCATCCCAGTTCTCACTGCTCACCCGTGCCAGGTGGACTCATGGCTTCTTGGCTTCCCCACTGCCCCAGAGACCCAGTTGTGGCTGCAAAACAGTTTTCAAGCTGGAAAGGGAGCCTGGATCCTCAGCTAGAGAGGATCGAGGCAGTTCCCAAGTTCCACGTACTTGTAGGGACACTTGGGAACATCTGGTCTAACTCTGGCCTTTTGTTTTTCTTAAGATTTATTTATCTAGTTTTATGTATATGAGTGTTTTGCCTGCATGTATGTATGTATGTGCACACATGTGTGCCTGGTGTCCATGGAAGTCAAAGGAGGGCATTGGATCTCCTGGAGCTGGAATTACAGACCGCTGTGACAAACCCAGGTCCTCTACAAGAATAACAAAGGCCCTTAAGCACTGGCTAACTCTCCAGCCCCCAACTCCACTTTTTATGGACAAGGAAACTGAGCCCTGGTGGAGAGAAGCAGCTCTAAAGAAAGGGCAGTGACCACCTCCAGTACCACGTTGAGAAAACTCAGCTCCCAGTGAGATTTATCTTCATCCTAAATCCCCTCTGTAGCAAGACAGAGGCAAGTGGACAGGCAGATGCATATGTGAATAGAGGGACAGATGAGTGAGTGGGTGGGGGAATGGAAAGATGATAGATATATAAATGGATAACAGAGAGATGGACTCATGAGTGGATGGAGATAGAAAAATTGAGAGATGCAAAAGATAGATGGAACGAAATAGTAATGGAAGAAGGATGTCTCCAAAGAGGGCATGTTGTTGTTTGTTTTTGCCCTTTGGAGGGCCGGCCACCCAGCTCCCAAATAAATCGCACACAGAGTCTTATTCTCAGTTATAAACACCCGGCCTTAGCTTGGCTTGTTTCTTGACAGCTTTTCTTAACCTTAAATTATCCCATATATCTTTTGTCTCTGGGCTTTTATCTTTCTCTATTCCTGTATACCTTTCTTGTTTCTTACTCTGTGGCTTGCTGTGTAGCTTGATGACTAGCCCCTGATGTCCTCCTCCTTCTCTCTCATTCCTTCTTCTCTACTCCTTGATTTCTCCTTGTATATATTCTCTCTACCTGCCAGCCCTGCCTATTCTTTCTCCTGCCTCACTATTAGCCAGTCAGCTATTTATTAGACCATCGGGTGTTTTAGACAGGCACAGTAACACAGCTTCACGTAGTTAAACAAATGCAACAAAAACAAAAGTAACATACCTTAAAACAATATTCCACAACTTGGGGGAAGGGTAAATGAAGAAAAATAATATGTATACAGGCATAACAGGGCACTTTCTTTCTCACCTTTGACCTATGAAGAGTATTGTCAAGGCCCTGAATGACCTATACTGTGTTTCTTTCACCTGTCACCAGGCCAAAGATATTAGAGAAACCCAGATTGGTCTACCACCACTGGCCACATCCCTGAGCCACAGGGGACATGGAACAGGACTCTCACTATACCTCACTATGCATAGTAATTGCCCAAGTAAGACCCATTAAGTAAGAGCTTTCCTACAGATGCAAAGACCCCCAGCTAAACACTAGGCTGAGCTCAGGGAATCCTGCTGAAGAGATGGAGGAAAGGGTCAAGGACACCAAAAGAAAACCCACAGAAAAAAAACTAACTGGCTCTTAGGAGCTCATAGAATCTGAACAGACAACCAGGGAGCCTGCATGGGACCAACCTAGACCTTCTACATATATGTGACAGTTGTGTATCTTGGTCTACTTGTGGGACTCCTAACAGTAGGAGCAGAGGCTGTCCCTAGTACTGTGGCTGGCTTTGGGGACCCTATTCGTCATACAGGGTTGCCTTGCCCAGCAAGGGGAGGCGCTTAGTCTTACTGCAACTTGATATGCCATATTTTGTTGATACCCATGAAAGGCCTGCCCCTTTCTGAACAGAAACAGAGGGAGGAGTAATGGATGGGGGAGGGCAGAGGGGAAGTTGGGGAGGATGGGAGAAAAGGGAGGGACCACTTAAGTCAGGATGTAAAATAAAGTTTTTTTTAAAACAAGAAGCTTTCCTTATCAATCTGCTGACTTTGGAGGTTGTCATTACAGCTACTTAGGAACCCAGACACAGGAGGATCACAAGTTCAAGGCCTGCCAAGACCACGGAGTGAGTTCAAAGCCAATCTGGGCAACTAAGTAAGACCTATCTCAAAATAAATAAATAAATAAATAGCTGAGGATGGGGATATGACTCAGTGTATAAAGTATTTGCCTAGACTCCCCCACAAAGGGTCTGGAGTGTGGCTCAGTGTTAGAGCTCTCACTTAGAATCCCCCATTGAGGGGCTGGGGTGTGACTCAGTGGTAGAACACCTGCCTGGAATCCCCCAGTGAGGGGCTGAGGTGTGGCTCAGTGGTAGAGCACCTGCCTAGAATCCCCAATTAAGGGGCTGGGATGTGGCTCAGTGGTAGAGCACCTGCCTAGAATCCCCCAGTGAGGGACTGTGGTGTGGCTCAGTGGTAGAACACCTGCCTAGGATCTCCCAGTGAGGATCTGGGGGTGTGGCTCAGTGGTAGAGCACCTGCCTAGAATCCCCAGTGAGGGACTGGGGTGTGACTCAGTGGTAGAGCACCTGCCTAGAATCTCCCAGTGAGGGGCTGGGTTGTGGCTCAGCAGTAGAATGCTCTTCTACAATCTTCTTTTGCCCAGACATTTTCTCACAGTGACAGAAGTTACCTAGCACAGTTATATCAGCTTGTCTTTGGGTCATTGTGACAAAATACCTGACAGGAGCAACTTAAGGGAGGAAAGATTTCTCTTGGCTTCACAGCTTCAGTCCAACATGGTGGGAAGGTATGGGTGAGATGTCTGAGGGAGGCCCTTCACACATTGGGAGGCAGTGGGAGTGTCTGAGGGAGGCTCTTCACATACTGGTGGAAACAGGAAGAGGGACAGAAGTGGGGCTTGGCTACAACTCCCAAAGTTCCTTGGTGACCTTCTCTTGCCAGCCATGCCTCCTGCCTCAAAGTTTCCGTTGGCTTCCAAAATGAGCACCCAGATAGGGACTAAGAGTTTAAATACAAGAGCCTGTGAGGGATATTTCACCAAGTCAAAACATGTTATGTATTGAAAAAAAAAAACAATATAGAGGACTCAGTAACATTCCAGACTTTGGGCAGCCACTAGGAGTCTTGAATCATCTCCATAGTGCAGAAGCAAGAACTAAAGTCAAAGAGTATAAGACAAACCTCCTGTCATTTGGGGTTCTAGTTTTCTTTCTGTTGCTGCCATAAAATACTCTGACCAAAAGCAACTTAGGGGAGGAAACAGTATAATTCACATTATAATACATCATTGAGGGAAGTTAGGGCAGGAATTTGAAGCAGACACCATGGAGGAATGCTGCTTTTGGCTTGCTCACCAATTCACAATCAGCTAGCTTTTTTATACAGCCCAGTACCACTTGCCCAGGGAATGGTGCCACCCACAGTGGACTGAGCTCTCCTACATCAATTAATAATCAAGGCAATCCCTAAAAGGCATGTCCATGGGCCAATCTGATCTGAGAAACCCCTCAGCTGAGACTCCTTTCACAGGTAACTCTAAGCTGTGTCAAATTGACAGTTAAAACTAACAGAACAGGCAGTATGATGGTGAAGAAACACCTTTGCTCTCTCCATACTTTTTGCTGGCTTCAACTCAAAAAATGCAGGTATGCCAGGGCTTGGAGATAACCCAGATGGTTCAAACATCAGGATCTGAGTGTGAGTTCCAGAACCTATGTTAAAAAAAATTAAATTTAAATTAAAAAAAAAACAGCTATGGTGATGTACAATCCCAGCACTAGGGGACAGATACAGAACCCTGGGGTTTGATGGTTGGCCATTCTTTCCTTTGGTGAACTCCAGGTTCTACTGAGAGACTCTACCTCAAATAACAAAGTGGAGCCAGTGAGACAGCTCATTGGATAAAGACCTTGCTACCAAGCCTAAGAATTGAGTTTGATCCCCTGAACCCATAATAATGAACAAAGAGAACTGGCCCCTGAAAGTTGTTCTCTGGCTTCCATAAGTGTGTTGTGGTGGGCACACACATTCAAACGTGTGTGCACAATAAATGTTAAATATATATATATATATATATATATATATATATATATATATATATATATATATATATATATATATATATATATTCATATATGTTTATATATAAGACTGGAGTGATAGTTAAGAGCACTTACTGCTCTTGCTAACTACAGTTCCCAGCACCCACACTGTTTGGCTCACAATGGCCTGGAACCATAGCTCCAGAGAATCCAATGTTTTCTTCTGACCTCTGTAGACACTAGCATTCACATTCTCTCTTTGTCTCTGTCTCTCTCCATTTCTCTCTCTCTCTCTCTCTCTCTCTCTCTCTCTCTCTCTCTCTCTCTCTCTCTCTCTCTCTGACTCACACACATACACATACTTGAAAATAAAATAAATACTTTTAAATTAATTTTTTAAATGTGGATGGCTCATGAGAAAAGACATCTAAGGAGTTAACCTCCAGCTTCTACAGAGTATACTAACACACATAAAACACACACACACACACACACACACACACACACACACACACACACACACACTCCCTACACACACTCACCTTATCCCTTGGACAGACAGCCAAAGGCTGTGTTGAAACAAATATTCTTCCCCTCACACTGGTCCCTCAGGGCTGGTCAGTAAATTCAACTCACAGAATCTAAATGTGCCCACCCAGGCCCATCCCTCTGCTGTGCTCAGAGCCTGACCTGCCTCATTGACATGCAGCAGTTGTAGCTAAGCCCCCCCCCCCCCCCGCTTCCTGATCACTGAAAACTAGGGCTGATTTGAAAATGTCAGGCTCTCGTTAGCAATTCCGATGGCCACGGCGGTAATTACGCCTTTTCATGTTCCGGCGTGTTACACCGCATCAAAACTGACACAGAAGCCTGGTTTTATAATATCACAGCCTGGAAATAAATGTCTAGAATGATATGAAAATGTACTAGGAAGAGATTAATAACTGTTCTTCTAGGAAGAAAGATAGCCCCTTTCAACCACTATATTATATATTTTTCCCCTCTTAAAAAAATAAGTCTTTCTGATAGTGACTCTCCTTGAGGAGCACTGAATTATGTTATCATTCACAGGCTGTAATCACCTCTGTCAGCAGCTGGGCTGAGCCACCAAAGGCAGCTGGAGGGGAATCCAGAAGAAAGGGAGACAAGGAATGCCAAGCAAAGGACTCTGGAATGGATGCCTCTGAGCCCAGCCGGGCCCCAGCCCAGAGTTCTCCTTCCCAGAGGCAGAACCTGGGTCTCCTTATTTGTGGGCATCGCCAACAAAGCAGGATGCATGCCTAGGAATCAAGGGGGCACCAATTTGAGGAGGATGGTGGTGCACACCTATCATCCCAGCACTCGGGAGGGTGGGGGAGTGAAGCAGGAACATTGGGAGTTCCCAGTCAGTCTGGGTTACACCTCCAGATTTCGTATCAAAAAACTAACAACCAACAAGAAAAAAAGTATCAGTTTACCCTGTGTATTAGCCAGGGTTAGAATGAATGTCTCCCCATATATAGAAAGGGGATTTATTAGAATGACTTAAAGGCTGTGGTCCTGCTAATCCAACAACGGCTGGATATGAACAGAAGGTCCAACAATCCAGTATTTATTCAGTCCATGAGACAGGATGTCTCAGCTGATCTTCAGTATGTGCTGGAATCACAATGCGATAGACTCTAATGCCAGTAAAGAAACGGACTTGCTAAAAAAAGGTGAAAAAAAGCAGGCAAAGGGCAAAAACTCTTTCTTCTTCCAAGCCCTTATACAGGCTTCCAGCATGTGTGGCCCAGATTAGTGGTGTATCTTCCTGACTCAAGATCCAGATTAAAGGCATGTGTTTCGTACCTGCAAGGTCTGGATTGGAAGTGGATCTACCTAGTTCAAATTAAGAAAAAAAAAAAAAAATCCCTAACAAGTGTGCCCTCCATTTTTGGATTTTAGTTCATTCCACATGTAGCCAAGCTGACAAGCAAGAATAGCCCCCATACCCTGAAAGACAACATTTGGCTGTTTTTTTTTTTTTCCTCTAGTCTCAGCAAGGACTGTCCATCTGAAGGGTACATCCAGGAGGGGAAGCTGGGAGAGGACAAGAAAAAAAGAGGAGGAGGGGTAAAGGGGGAGAAGGAGGGGCAGAGGGGAGGGATGAGGAGCAGGAGGAGGAGAGGGGATAGGGTGGATGAGAAGGAGGAGGAAGAAGGAGGAGAGGAAGGAAGAGGAGGAGGAAATGGGGAGTGATGGGAGGAGGGAAGGAGGGGTAAAACATGTGGTGGGGGAGAAGAAGGGTAAAAGAGTAGGAAGGGATGAAGAAGAGGAGGAGAAGAGGATGCAAGGGTGGTTTGAATGAGAAATGACCCCATAGGCTCGGGCATTTGAACACTTGGTCCCAGTTGGTGGGACTGTTTGGAGAGGGGGCAGGGCAACACTTTGAGTGCTGTTGGCCACTCCCTGCTTCTAGTGTGTTCTCTCTGCTTCACACTTGCCGCTGAAGACATAAACTCTCACCCACTTGCTTCTGCCAGTACGCCTGCCTGCCGCCATGCTTCCCCACCATGATGGACTCTCACTCTTCTGGAACCATAAGCCCAATGAACTCGCCCTCCTGCAAGATGCTTTTAGGCCGTGTGTTTTATCACAGCCATAGAAAAAGTAACCACACTGTCACCATGAGAACCCAGCTTCTTCCGGAAGCATGAAGCCATGGGCTCTACCTCAGCACCCCAGCCATGCATAAACTGGCATAGGGAGGAGGCAGAGGCAGGAGGATCAGCAGTTCAAAGTCATCTTTGGCTACACAGCCTGTTCAAGGCCAGCCTGGGCTCATGAGAGTCTGTCTCGAAAGAAATAAAAGCTTTAAAAAGATGTTGAAAACACAACCCCTGAAGGACTGCAGGACTCCTGAAGAGCTGCTGGTGTCTTTAGTCCACATCAAAAGGCGGCAGAAGCTGGAATGTCATATCAGCAGAGGGTAGATGCACTCACCAGGGAGAAGGGAAGGCAGGTAGGCAAGGCAGCCCTGCTTTCCCCTCAGAACCCCTTATTCCTGGGCTGCCGGAAGTTACTGCCTAATCTGAGGAAGAGTCTTTTCTTCTCAACTAATCCTTCCAGGAAATGGCCTCACAGGGCTTTGGAGGTCAAGATAACTCTGTATCCTCGTCCCCAAGAACATAGTACCATGGAACACAGACATAGCCCTCCCAACCTCCCATCAGACAGTGACCACTTTGTCCCAGGCCAGGACTTGGGCAAGGGGACAGAAGGAGGATGCTGATAGACTCTTGGTCATATTTCTATTATAGAACTGAGATACACAAGGGCAGAGTGGGGGAGGTGTATGCCTCGTCTCTAAAGCAAACAGGAATCTTCAGTCGGCAGGAATGGGCAAGATTAATGAGGCCAGCTACTGCCAACTGCTTACAGGGACTTGAAGGCTTTCGATGTCAGTACATAATGATGACAGGGAAATTAGAACTAATTAAGAGAAAATGAAGCTGAGAGTGGTCTGGTGGGTCCTTTATAGCTGAGCCTAGAAGCGCCTCCAGCCCTCTTGGAGACTGTGTTACCCAGACTTCTCGTTACTATGACAGATATCTGAAGCTAAAAAGAATCTGCAGGAAGAAAGGTTTAACTGGGCTCAGGGTTTCAGAGGGCTCAGGCTGGGGTGGGCTGGCTCTGTTACATCAGGGCCAGGGTGAGGTGGGTCATCATGACAGTGAGAGGACATGGCGGAGGCTGCTCATCTCACAGAGGCAGGGAACAGAAAGGGAGCATGTTTATACCGGCGAGTTTCATCCCTACTCCCTCTTATTCTAGCTTGTGGGATGCTTCTGTCCATATTCAAGATGGGTCTTTGCAAACTCCCCCAGGAATTGCCCTCAAAGACATACCCAGAAGTATGCTTTACAAATCTCCTAGGCGTCTCTCAAATCCAATCAAGTTCACAGAGTCTGGGAAACATCTAGGGTGAACCTCTTCTGTCACTAGTCCATTCCCTATGTCCTTTAGAAATGCAGAATCCAGGAACTGGGGGGAATCTATCAGTGGATAAAGTGCTTGCTCTGTAAGCAGGAGGGCCTGAGTTTGAATCTCAGGCACCTACACAGAAGTCGGGTGTGGCACTGTGCACCTGGAACCCCAGCCCTATGGGAGCATGGGAACAGGAGGATCACTGAGGCTCTGTTCTGGTTTGCTTTCTGTTGCTGTGATAAATACCGTGACCAAAAGCAACTTGGGGGAGGCAAGGATTTATTCTAGTTTACAGGCTACAGTCCATCATGAAGCCAGGGCAGGAGCTTAAGGAAGAAACCACAGAAGGATAGTGCTCACTGGCTTGCTTGCTCTCACTCATACTCAGCTATCTTTCTCATGTAGCCCAGGCCCACAATGGACTGGGACTGGGCCCTCCTACATCAATCAGAAATGAAGAAAATTCCCCCACAAACATATAATCTGATGGAAGCAGTTCCTCAACTGAGATTCTCTCTTTCCAGGGGTATCAAGTTAACAACACAGGTTAGTCATCATAGGTTCTATGAATTTGCCAGCTTAGCTCCAGGTTCAGTGGGAGACACTGTCTCAAAGGAATAACGTGGAGAGTAATACAGCAGGACACTCAGCATCCTCCTCTGGCCACTGCACACAATGAGCTCATGTACACAGACACAGACACAGACACAGACACAGACACACACACACACACACACACACACACACACACACACACATATATATATATATATACCCACACACACATTACACATATACCACATATACTCACACAAGCACATATACATATAAATAGACAGACAGACAGATACATAGGGAGGTAGGCAGAAAGAGAAATATTTTTTCCTTTAATCCAAGCATAGTGATGCACATTTGTAACCCCTTTTGGGGAGGTAGAGACAGGAGGATCCCTGTGCTCACTGGCCAGCCAGCCTAGCCTAATTAGTGAGATCCGGGTTCAATGAGAGACCTTGTCTCAGAAGACAAGGTGAAGGGTCAGTGAGGTAGCTCAGCTGTTAAAGGTGCTTGCTGCACAAACTTGGCAATCAAAGTTCCATCCCCAGAACCCATAAAAGATAGAAGGAGAGACCATACTCCATAAACCTGTTATCATGCATGAGCCCATATGCTATGGCACACACACACACACACACACACACACACACACACACACACACACACACACAATAGTAAGTAGATAATTTAAAATAAAAAATAGATATAATTTTTTAAAACAACATATGTGGTGTCCTGAGGAATGACAGCTGATATGACTGTCATCAGTAACATCAGATATTCAGAATCCACTAAACAAGGACAGAGAGAGAAGAAGGTCAGTTCAGACAGGCATTACCAACTAACTGGGCAGGCTGGATAGGACCCAGCAGGGAAAAGGAGACTGGTTTGATCTAAAACATGACTATCATCTCTGTCAAAACAAGTGACTATTCAAAACATGTCTCAGGCTAGTGAGGAGGTTCAGAAGATACAGCGCATGCTGTGCGATCCTGACAACTTGAACCCAACCCTTCAAACCCGAATAAGAAAAGCCAGATGCAGCCGCATACATCTACAGTCCTGTAGAGAGATGAGTGGGAGAGAGAGAAGAATCACCAGGGACTTCACAGGCCACAGGATGTGTGCATTCACATACCAAGACACAGCGTGTGCACGCGCATGTGTGCGCGCACACACACACACACACAAATGACAAAAGAGTTCCACAACTCAGTAAAGTACAACACAAACAAAAAGCCTGCCCATCACCTCCCCCTCCCTGCTCAGCCTAACAAGTCTAAAGCCTCAGAAAGCAAAAAAAAAAAAAAAAAAAAAAAAAAAAAAAAAAAAATCTTTAACCCAATTATGTCAAACCCCACTGGATCCATTTGATCCGGGAAAAATATCATGGCTGGCAATCACGGAGAATATTAAGGTATTAGCAGCCACGGTTTTAGAATTGCCTTGGAAGGGAGCTGGGAATAATCGCACATCAATTGCTCAAAAAATCAGCAGTAAAAGAAATTTACATTAGTGTATAAATTACCCTCCCAGCAATATAAATTAGGATTTTATACCTCCTAATGACAACAGTACAGGCCCCGGCTGTGCTAGGCAGAGTTCCTGGAGGAGGGAGCCGCTGAGCCCTCAATCCATCAGGCACCTGGGTCCAAGCGCGAAAATGAAAAGCAAAAGTGACTTGGATCCAACCTGCCTGCCTGGAAGGCAGCCCAGCTGGAAGATCCTCCGACTCAGCCAAGCACCACCAGGGCAGGCGGATGACTCTTCAAAGCTCAGACTGGATTCTGCAGAGGGAGCGCAAAAACAATTGGCCTCCTATAGCCCTCCCCAGACCTTCTTGGGAGACAAAGGCTCTGGATTCTCCCGCAAAGCTGTGGTGTTATAAGTGCTTTTGTAATGAACATTGGGGGGGTCTACTTTTACTTTGTGCTACTGTAACAGAAAAATCTCAGAATGGGAGTTTATGAAATCGGAGGCTTAAAGCAGGCATGGTGGTACACATCTGGAATCCTAGCCCTCTGGAGGTGGAGGTAGGAGGGTCAAAGTCAGCCCCGGCTACAAGGCATATTTGAGGCCAGCCTGAAATGCCTAAGAAATCATCTCACTGGCCCAGAAAGGACACTGGGCCAGCGAGATGGCTCAGCGGGTAAAGGCACTTGCTGCCAAGTCAGATGACCTGAGTTTGATCCCCACAACCCGTACAGTAGCAAGAAAGAACACACTCCCACAAGTTGTCCTATGACCTCCACATGTACACTGTGGCAAACGCACCACAGACACACACACACACACACACACACACACACACACACACACACACACACGGAGACACACACATACACCACATGAAAATGAAAAAAAAATGATAAAGAGAGGATGATTAGAACTAAGGGAGAAAGCGGGAAGAGGGAGAAAGAGATACAGGGAAAGAGAAAAAATATTTAATTCTTGTAGCTAGGGGTGCTAGGAAATCCAAGGTCAAAGGTCTTGTCGATCATCCCATGCCACATGGCAGAAGGGTAAAAGATGGGACAGGAGTCATGGTAGTTACTTCTGGATCACCGCCATTTCAATACCTGACAGAAACAAGAGACGAAAGATTTTTTTTCGGCTCATGGTTTTAGAGGGGTCCAGTCCATCCTGGCAGGGAAAGCCTGGGGCATGGTTTAGCTGTGGCTTAGCTGATAGCAACGGAAGGTGTGGTAGAAGCTATTCATAGCCTAGCAGACTGGGAACAGAAGCGGAGGGTGGGGGTGGGAGGTCCCACGTACAGCTCTTTGAATCATGCAACCTGGACCCATTTCTACCAGTTGCTGCCACGTCAGGATCTGTATTATTTACCTTTTCTTGCCACGGTGGCAAAATTCCTGACAGCAGCAATTTGAAGGAGAAAGGATTTATTCAGGCTCACAGCTTCAGAGTCCAGAGCAGCAGGAAAGGCGCCCCGGCTGTGGCAACTCCAAAAGGCTGCCACTCCATCTCAGCAGCAGGCATTCATGGTACATACATCATGGCTCAAATCTTAGCAGATCAAAAAGACCAGTGATTCCAACTCTAGGAGAATCCAGTTCCCCCTCCTGGTTTTTTTTTTCAAGCATCTGCACTCATGCGCACATGCCCACACACGTACACACATACATGATTTTAAATAAACGAAGTCTTCATGAAGAACAAAAAAGGCAAAGTCTAGACTAGACCAGGCCTAGGCTGTATAGTCTTCCAGGCCCCATCCCCAGCTAGCCTCTGTTGCTAGTTAGGCTACAGCCTCTGAACACAGCGTCACCAGGGATGGGACCAAGTGTTCAAACGGGATTCTTTGAGGGACACTCCGGATTTGAACCGTAACAGAATCTGACATCCCAGATTAGATTGGGAACTGCTTATGGGTTCCAAAGCGGGGCTGTGGGGAAAGTGGGGTTTGTCCACATGTTGTGATGATTTACAGGCTTTGTAAGGGGATTCTAGTTGCTGGAGATCTATAACCTTTTTTTTTTTTTAAGATTTATTTATTTATTTCGTGCACAGTGTTCTGCCTGCATATGCGCCTGCAGGCCAGAAGAGGGCACCAGATCTCATTACAGATGGGTGCGAGCCACCATGTAGTTGCTGAGAATTGAACTCAAGACCTCTGGAAGAGCAGCCAGTGCCCTTAACCTCTGAGCCATCTCTCCAGTCCTGAGATGTATAATCTTAGTGTGTTCGGTACTTTTCCCATTGTGTAGGGAAAATACATGAGAGAATTTAACTAACTTAAGGAAGGAAGGGTTCATTGTGACTCACAGATGGAGGGTACAGTCTATCATGGTGGGGGAGGCATGGCAACAGGAGCCTGAGGCGGCTGGTCCCATGGCATCCACAATCAGGAAGCAGAGAGAGATGGATGCTGGTGCTCAGCTCACTTTCTCCCTTTTACTCACTCTGGGACTCCAAACCATAGGATGTGCCACTCACATTCATGGTGGGTCTTCCCAGTTCAGTGAGACCTCTCTATAAATGTTTCACAGACACCCAGAGATGTGTCTCCTAGGTGACTTAGATCCGTCCCAGTTGACAGCAAAGATTAAGCATCACACTTAGGAGAGTTGGAATTGATGGCACCTCCCAGGATGGAAGATGAGAAGCAAGGAAATAAAAAGGCACAAGACACCAGCAGCCTAAAAGAGAAGGGGAGCCGGGCGGCTGTGGCGCACGCCTTTAATCCCAGCACTCGGGAGGCAGAGCCAGGCGGATCTCTGTGAGTTCAAGAGCAGCCTCGTCTACAGAGTGAGATCCAGGACAGGCACCAAAACTACACAGAGAAACCCTGCCTCGAAAAACAGAGAGAGAGAGAGAGAGAGAGAGAGAGAGAGAGAGAGAGAGAGAGAGAGAAGCGGGAGCCACGGCTTTCCACCTCTCCTGGAGGCCAAAGTCAGCCCTTAACCTCGGTGACTTCTCCCACAGGCTGATTCTCAGACCCCGAATTGACTTGATCAGTTAATTAACATGGGAACCAGGTCTCCATGATAATATTTTCTAATGAAAAAAAAAATCCCTGCAGAATAAAATGGTATGTGTCACTTGTCAACAAACCTCCATGCATTTTAGTGAAATAAACATCTGATTCTGGAGATAGAGAGAGGGGAAAAAAACTTAATTAAAACTGCTGTTGGCGCGCAAGTGATTTACGAGATCACTTCCAGCCTTCGCCCCAACGATTCCCTGGAGAGACACCAATTATCTCCCAGGGATGTTGGGAAATTCTCAAAAATACTCTTCGAAACAGCATGAATCTTTAATACATTTTAACTTTTAAAAAAATCAGATCACATAGCGCTTTTTCCAGAAAAAAAATAACACTGCAAAGTTTGGAGGAAAGTGAAATAAAAAAGAAGGAGACTTGTCGACAGATCTTGGCAGGCAAAAGTTTGTGTTAACTTTCCGTTGCTGTGACAAGGTACTTGAGGCAGATCAGCTTAGGAGACGTTTAATTTGGCTCACATTTTCTGTCCATGGTCGTTTGAGTCCGTGTCTCTGGTCCTATGTGAGACAGAATATCACGGCGGACGGGAAGTAGTGGAGCCTAACTTGTTCACTTTGTGGTAGACAGGAAAGAGAAGGGAAGGAGGAGACGGGGAGGGAGAGAGACGATGAACAAATTATACCCTTCAGCAGGGCAGTGGTGGCACCCGCCTTTAATCCCAGCACCCGGGAGGCAGAGGCAGGTGGATCTCTGTGAGTTTGAGGCCAGCCTGGGCTACAGAGTGAGTTCCAGGACAGCCAAGGCTACACAGAGAAACCCTGTCTTGAAATAAACGTGTGTGTGTGTGTGTGTGTGTGTGTGTGTGTGTGTGTGTGTGTGTACCCCTCAAGGCCTCAGCCTCCAACATCCATATCCACCAACCAAGCTGCACATCCCAATAGCCATTAAGTTATGATTCCATCAACAGATGAATCTACTGACAAGCTCAGAGCCCTCATGAGGTCCAAGGCCCTGACTCCGAGCACTGCTACATTGGGGGCCAAGACTTCAACACTTCAGTTTTTGTGGGGTGACATTTCAGATTTGACTGATAACAGGGATAACAGGTGTTCACCCCAGGACTTCATGGGATGCGTATTGTAGCCCCATTGAGTGCTAGTCACTTTAATAAAAAAAAATAAATCCAAGACCCATTCTTCCCACCCTTGGGCTTGAGAGCAGAGGTTGAGAAGTCAGCCTCATGGTTCTTTTGCTCCCAGAGCTAAAGCCTGGATTGGCATCCTCTTGCACGGGTGGGAATTAGTCCAGAGTCTCAATAAATATATGGGATTTTCTTCCTGGTGTTTTAGCGAATGGAGCCCAGGCCTGACATGCATGAGGCCATCGTCACTCTACCACTGAGCTGTCCCCAGCTCTTTAAGACATAGTCTTACTATGGAGCCCAGACTACCTTGAACTCACAGTCTTCCTGCTTCATTCCCCCAAGCACTGAGATCCCAGGCATGTAACACCAGACATGTAACACCATGCCCTGGTAGTGTGTGTGTGTGTGTGTGTGTGTGTGTGTGTGTGTGTGTGTGTGTGGTCAACTTCTGGTGTCTTCCTCAATCACTATACTGGTGGGCCAGTGAGCCCCAGGGATGCTCCTGTCTCCATACCCCCAGTACTGGGATCACAGTCTCTCACTGGTACACTTGGCTTTTTCAAACTCGGGTCCTTATTCTCAAATGGCAAGCACTTTACTGACTAAGTTGTCTCATCAGGACCCATCACCCCTAGCAACCCTTAGGATTCCTTGAGTGGCAGAACAGTCTCTTACTGTTCAAAATGAATCTTTTGAAACCCACATCGGAAGAGCTCCTAGGCAGCTTCAGGATTGTGATTCCAGAAAAGCCAATTAGATTGCAGTATGGAACTTTTCATCTCATGCCTAGCTCCAGAGAGGGTAGAGAAACCAGGGACTGTGTTCAACCATGCAGTCTACCATGAAAGGCATCACTTAGACCTGTGTAATGAGACCCCAGATTTTTAAACTCTGTAAGCACTAATCTCAAGGAGCTTCCAAAGTTGGTCCTTAAGATGGGATAGTGGCACCCCAAAAGAGGACAGTAATGTGCCTGCTGTACACACATCATCCCATGCATCTTCTAAGCTATCTGCCCTATGATGAAACTGTAATTATACATAAATTTCTGGACTAGGGTGTGCTTCACTGATAGAGCACCTGCCTAGAATTCCCCCAGTGAGGAGCTGGGGTGTGGCTCAGTGGTAGAGCCCCTGCCTAGAATCCCCCAGTGAGGGGCTGGGGTGTGGCTCAGTGGTAGAGCACCTGCCTAGAATTCCCCCAGTGAGGGGCTGGGGTGTGACTCAGTGGTAGAGCACCTGCCTAGAATCCCCCAGTGAGGGGCTGGGGGTGTAGCTCAGCAGTAGAGTACCTGCCTAGAATCCCCCAGTGAGGGGCTGGGAGTGTGGCTCAGTGGTAGAGCACCTGCCCAGAATCCCCCAGTGAGAGGCTGGGAGTATGGCTCAGTGCTAGAACACCTACCTAGAATCTCCATGAGGAATTGGAGGTGTGGTTCAATATAGAACACCTACCTAGAGTGAATGAGGCCCTAGGTTCATTCTCCACTACTGCAAAAATAAATTAAAAATTAAACACTTGTTCTCTAGCTTTTAGCACTGTTATACTCTTTAGGTATTAGGGTCTACTTGGAGGAAGTCTGAAGACCCCATTTCCTGTCTGTTCTCTGTTTCCAGTTCCACTGAAATGTGAGAAGTCCAAGCCACCTGACTGCCTACTGCCATGCCTTATCTGCTAGGATGGACTGTATCCCCTCAAACCTTCAAATTGTAAGATCAAATAAGCCCTTCTTCCCTTAAGTAGCTTCATGTCAGGTGTGTGGTCACAATGATGAGACCAATAGGGAATAGAGACAAGTTAAAAAAGATGTAACTATGGCCAAGTGTCATCTAGAAGGAGTATCTCATGCCCTGTGCTGATTAGTTTTAAATGTCAACTTTTGGCAGCGGGGGTGGAGGGGTGCACACCCTTAATCCCAGCACTTGGGAAGCAGAGGCAGGCAGATCTCTGTGAGTTCGAGGCCAGCCTGGCCTACAGAGCAAGATCCAGGATAGGCACCAAAACTACACAGAGAAACCCTGTCTCAAAAAAACAAAAATAAATAAATAAACAAAAATAAATGTCGACTTGACATAAAATCATGGGAGAATAGAGCCTCAGTTGAGGAATTATACAGGTAAGTTTGGCCTCTGGTCGTGTCTGTGGAGGAACTGTCTAAACTGTTCATTGATTCAGCCCACTGTGGGCAGAACAATTCCCTAGGCAGGGGGTGCTAAACAATTTAAGAGGATAAAGAAAGCTAACTACCAAGCAGGCAAGAATCCATTCATTTCTCTCTTGCTCTTGACTGCGGACGTGATGTTTGAGTAGTTGCTTCAGTTCCTGGCTTAATTTCCCCTCAGTGATGGACAGTAACTGGGAGTTGTAAACCAAATATACACCCTTTCCTCTTCTACATTGCTTTTGGTCATGGTGTTTTATCACAGCAGAAAGAGAAGGGGGGAGTAGGAAGGAGAGGAGAGGGGAAGGAAGGAGAGGGGAGGGGAGAGGAGAGGAGAAGGGAGGGGAGAGGACAATCCCCTTTGCCATCTTAATTAGGGACATTCTGATTCACTTTCTTATACTGTCATCAGCCATCTTATGTCTGATCAGCAGACTTGTGACTCCATGGGAAAGAGGTATAGGGCCCCAGATAGACGAGGACAGCTGAGCCAAGGAAAGAAAAATGCCCAAGGAGGAGTGACAGGCACCCACCCAGGAATGTGACAGCGTTCAGCAAGATCTGTTCCAAGAAAGATCTGTTCCCTGACAAATTCCCCTCCAGAGTAAACTCCCAGTAAGTGTTAATAGCAGAATCCATAAGAAAAAAGGTTCCCATGCACGGAGCGTATTCCTGAGGGGCCACTTTGCTTCTTGCTGCGTGTAGTTACGACCCTCTGAGGAAGGCTGTCTTCCCACCAATTGCTTGTTTCAACAGAGCAGAGGGCCTGAGTTTAACAGAACCTGACAAGCATCTTTCAGCCAGGCAAGCGGTAGGGGAGAAAGGGAAATGGATAGCAGGAGCTGACGGAAAGCCGCGCAACGTGGATGTGAGAGACCTGGATTCAAGACCGTAGACTAGGACTGAGGAGACAGATCAGTTGGTAAAAAATTAAAAATTAAAAATAAAAATAAATGCTTGCCAGGAAAGTTTGTGGACCTGAGTTCAATCCCTAAAAACCTTATTTAAAAAATAAAATAAAATAAAATAAAAAGGTTAGTAGAAGTACAATTAGAATCCCAGAGCAGAAGAGACAAAGACAGGAGGACCTTCTGGGCTGTTGGTAAGCTCCAAGCCAATGAAGAGATTCTGTCTTAAATAATACATGTGGATGGCATGTGAGGAATGACATCTGAGACTGACCCCTGGCTTCCATGTACATGTGCACACATGCATGCACCCATATGAACACAAACAGACAGAAATACAAAAGAACCCTAATCTGTGGTCTACTCACTATTATGATTTTAAGAAATTGCCGGGCGGTGGTGGCGCACGCCTTTAATCCCAGCACTCGGGAGGCAGAGCCAGGCGGATCTCTGTGAGTTCGAGGCCAGCCTGGTCTCCAAAGTGAGTTCCAGGAAAGGCGCAAAGCTACACAGAGAAACCCTGTCTCGAAAAACCAAAAAAAAAAAAAAAAAAAAAAAAAAAAAAAAAAAAAAAAAAAAAAAAAAAAAAGAAATGGGGAGTGGGGTTATTGGAGGGTAAATAAAATGGTGTGTATTGGAATTCCCAACCCTGAGGAGAACCAGATGTTGGCTTACACATAGTATCCAGCCCCAGCCCCTCACTGGGGGATTCTAGGCAGGAGCTCTACCACTGAACCACATCCCCAGCCCCTTACTAGGGGATTCTAGGTAGGTGCTCTACCACTGAGCCATGCCCCAAAACTTCTACTGGCAGATTGTAGGTAATCACTCTACTGAAATATGTCATCTCCAGAACTGTGAGAAATGCAATTTGTATTATTTATTTCTCCCTTCCTTTTCTTTAGTGGTCCTGGGTTGTTAAATTCAAAGCCTTGCTCATGCTAGGTAAGTACTCTATCACATCCCAAGACCCATCATCAATTGAAAACATGATTCCTATCCAACTCTACAATGCCAGCAACAGTAAAAGTAATTAATATACTTGGATATTGAGCTATGTTATTTTATAAGTTTTCTAAGTAATTACAATTCTTGATAAGATGAAGTAGACATAATTCTGCTATTGTACAAACTGAATACAGCTACTAAGTTTAAAAAAAAACATACACTAGCCGGGCGGTGGTGGCGCACACCTTTAATCCCTGCACTCAGGAGGCAAAGACAGACGGATCTCTGTGAGTTCAATGTCAGCCTGGTCTACAGAGTGAGTTCCAGGACAGGCCCCAAAGCTACACATAAATATTAAATAAAAAAGAAACTCAAAAAAACATAAATAATAGATAGATAGATAGATAGATAGATAGATAGATAGATAGAGTGAATAGTGATCTAGGAAGAAGCCCAGACATCAACCTGAGGTGTCCCTAGACAAGCACACATATCCCCATGGGTAAAAAATCCTTAATGAAATAGTAATAAGTAGAAATTAGTAATATACAAAATGAAGTATAGAGATGGAGGCAGAAACATCATGATTTCTAGGGCACCCTGGGGCTCTGTGGCAAGTATAGCCATCTCCAAAACAAGGAAATGAGGGCCAGTGATGATGGCTCAGCCGGTAATGGAGCTTGCTGCCAAGCCTGGTGATCTGAGTTCGATTCCCAAGACCCACATGTAGATGGACAGTACTGACTCCTACAGGTTGTCCTCTGATCTACATACATGCTCCATGAAATGTCCATACAGAGACAAAGAGAAAGAGAGACAGAGAGAGAGAGACAGACAGACAGACAGACAGACAGACAGACAGAGACAGAGAGACAGAGAGACAGAGACAGGGAGAGACAGAGAGAGAACAAGTAAGTGAAAATGTTGTTTGTTAAATTAAAACAAACACACCAACCAACAACAAAAGGCGGGGCATGGATGGCCCCAAGGCTGACATCCTCGCTTCTCTGAACAGCGTGTGGAGAGGTTGCTCCCTCCAAGAGAAGAGAGATGCAAACGTGGTCTCTGATCCCGGGTCAGCGGCAGTAAGACGCTGACGTCATTGTTGCCATGCGTAGCCAGGCAGGTTATTTACTGCTGAACATTACCCATCTGAGCGGGCAAGTGGGGGGGTTGACATCCAGCCTGTGTTCGGCTCCCAACCTCATGCCCCTTAGCACAGGGCTGTGTCTGCCTGAAAAGGGGTGCCCTTTTTCTAATTCTCTCAGATGACTGAAAGGATCCCACTTCAAGCAGGTTTTATCCTCCAGTGTCGCTCTGCGTTTTCCACTCCATTGTGCTAAGATGACCCCGAGGCCCCTCGGAGCGACGCAATTCTGTGGTTCAACAACAAACAGCTCTGTGAGCTCAATAGGGTTCTGTTCTGAGCCCTCTTAGCCGAGGGCTACTTTTGGAAGAATTAGAGCCGCCTTTTCTTGGAGTAATACCCTCCATGATCTCCGGCCTCTCGACGCCGAGAGCGCTGGTCAAAGCTGTGGGTTTTCATCCCACAGCTTTCTCCTGGCCATCTCTCCTGGCTTTCATTATATACTGTTCATAGCAGTGATAGAAAGGCTCCCACTGGCAGGAAATAGACGCATCTGCTGGCATCCACGGGCAGCTGCTGGGAGTGTCTGATGATGGAGATGCTGTCCTGAATCAGCGCCCTCAGCTCCAAGCACAGCTCTGCGAGCGATCAGCAGTCTGTGTTGGATGACGGTTGCATGCACAGGAAGAGGGTTGGCTGGGCTTCAGGGAACAGTGTGAGAGAGCACAGGGAGTTGAGGATGGGAGACGACTTTTCTTGGTAAAATGTTTGTTGGGCAAGTACAAGGATCTGAGTTCAATCCCCAGAACTCACATTCAAAAAAAAAAGGCCAGAGTGATGGTACACACTTGTAATCTCAGCACTGGGGAGGTGGAAACAAGAGGAGCCATGAGGCCCACTGACCAGACAACCTTGTTACTTGGTTAGCTACAGATCTATCTCAAGGGAAAAAAAAAAAAAAAAAAAAAAAGGTAGGCACCAGCCAGATAAAGACAGTTGCCACTAAGTCTGACAACCAGAGTTGGAGCCCCAGAATCTACCTGAGAGCAAGGGAAAAGGACCTCTGAAAGTTGTCCCCTGCCCTACACACACACTCCAATACACGCACATGCCCACATACATCCACACAAAGTAAGTAACAAAACTGTAAGAAAAAAAATTTAATTTAGCTTTTTATTAATTCTTCGTGGATTTCACATCATGCATCTCGGTCCCACTCATCTCCCCATCCCTTCATATCTGCCCTCTGCCCTTGCAATGCACCCTCCGCCCCCGAGATAAAACAAAATAAAATTTAAGAGAAAAGGAAAAAGAAAAGAAAAGAAAAATCTCATCATGGAAGCTGTAGTGTGGCCCAGTGAGTCACACAGTACACCCTTTAGTCCATACATCTTACTTGCAAGAGGTCATTGCAATGAGTCATTGGTCTGGTTTGAAGCATCTGCTACACTATCAATACTGGGCCCTCACTGGGACTCCTCTTGGATATCCTGTTGTCCTGTGTCATGGAGTTCCTGCGACTTTAGGACTGGCCCCTTCACATGCTCCAGCAGATCATAGATGGGGTAGATGGGCCAACTCATAGCCCTGGTTCTGGGCCTGGGTAGTTGCTGGGTTGGTCAGCCTGCCATTCTCCCTCATCCTCAACACCAGGGTAAGCTCTCTAGCACTGCCCTGTCTAACTCACCCTACACAGTAAGCAGGAAGGGTCAGGGCCGATTCTCTTGCTCTCATGCCCTCAGCTCACACACACCTACACCACCAGGGCCAGTTCTACTGTGTTGTCCAGGCGAGGTGCAGGGGCCAGTCTCCTGAGTGCCGCAGCTAGTGAGAGGCAGGGCTAGCTCTCCTGGTCTTGTGACCTCAAGGACAGCTCTCCTACCTGCCACAGGTTGGGGGCAGGGGGGCCTTCTCTCCCTCACCCATGCCACTGACCAGATCTCTCATGCTCACATTCTCAGGGCCAGCTTACCCACGCCCCTGTTAACAGGGTTAGCTCTACTGTGCTGCCCAGGTGAAGTGCAGGGCCTGCTCTCCCAAGTACTGTAGCTGGTGAGGGGCAGGGTCAGCTCTCTCACCTGCCAGATGGCAAAGGATGAGGGGAGGAGGGCATCTCGCCCTCAGCATGACATGGCAGATGAGCGGTGAGGGGTCAGCTCTCCCACGCTCACAGCCTCAGGGCAGACTCACCTGCCAGCAGGATCAGCGTTACTGTGCTGCCCAGGTGAGGTGCAGGGCCAGCTTTTCCACTCTCATGACCCAGGGGCCCCAACTTTCCCATCTGCCGCAGGCACTGGGTGGGCCTATATTGTCTCCTCCCAGACCAGGGTGGAGAGCCCTGGGCAGGCATGTGGATCTTCATCTCCCACTCGGTCTTCAAGAAAAAAAAAAAAAAAAAAAAAGTTTAAATAAATAAATAAATAATGTGGATGATTCCTGAAGAATGACAGGAGTCATTGTGTTCTGGCTTCCACACACATGCACACACATGTACTTGAAGACACACAAACATATGCACTTGCACATGCACGCACACACACACACACACACACACACACACACACACACACACACACACACATAAAACTGCTGCTGTTGGTTGTCTGGATTCAACTAAAACCCAAAGATCTGGGCAATCCTGTGAGAGATTTTCTTGACTGGATCCTTTGAGGTAGAAAGACTCACCTTAAATCCAGATCCTTTGATGTCTAAAGACTCACAATAAATCTGGGTCATACCTTCTGGTAACAGCTTACATGAAAGGACCTGGAGAAGGAAGCTTTTGTGCTTTTTTGCCTGCTTGCCTCCCTCTCGCTGGCAAGTTCAGCTATCCTGCTGCTGAGGCAGTCCTTCACTGATATTAGAACCTATTTCTACGAGACTCCAACATAGACCAAAGACCAGCAGCTCTCCAGGAATCCTCTGGGACTCCAGCACCAGTTTGGAACTGCAGAAACATCAAGTCTCAGGGGCTGAACAATGACTGGACCTCTGGTCTTTCCATCAGGAGACAGCCAGGGTTGGACTAGCTGGATCACAGCCCGTAAGCTGCTCTAATAAATCCCTTTTGTTAATATATACAAATTCATTCTATCAGTTCTCTCTAGAGAACTACTTCAAACTGGCTCATCCTGAGATGCTTTTCTCCCGCAAAGTCAAGAATTTGGCTTTACCTGAGTTCTAAAAGACTAAAGAAACTCCTCAGGCAACTGGCCACGGCTTGGACCTGTGTGTCTGCCCTTTGCCACTAACAAAAGGACCCCAGGAAGAATTATGGTTAACAGTCTGCTCGTGGACCAACACCCCAGGGTTCTACCTACCATGGTCTGTTCCAGCTATCCCCTTCTTTTATTTTATTCTTTTACAAACATTATCAAGTCTTCCATGCCAGGTTCTACACCAGCTTCCACATTCCACAGTGAACCCAAGTATGGTGAATTGAAAGAGAATTGTCCCATAGTTAGGTTCGTATATTTGAATTCTTGGTTCCCAGTTTGGTGGAACTGTTTAGGAAGAATTTGGAGGTGTGGCCGTGTTGGAGGCAATGCGTCACTAAGGGTGGCCTTTGAGGTTCCAAAAGCTCACATCAGGCCCAGTCTCTCCCACTCTGCCTACAACTTACTGATCAGATGTGAGCTCTCAGCTACTGCTCCAGCGCCATGCCTCCCTGCCTGCCGCCATGCTCCCCATCACGATGAGCATGGACTAACCCTCTGAAACTGTAAGCAAGCTCCCAATTAAATGCTTTTCTCTATAAGTTGCCTTGGTCATGGTGTTTTGTCACAGCAATAGAACGGTGACTAAGACCCCAAGTCCTACTGTAGAGGCTCCCACACAGTAGATGACTTGAGATTTACACTCTCAGATAGCTGCCCTATGGGGGAACATAAGCCATCATTTTAACAGTGGCTAAGCTGCCCCAGTATTGAGCACACAGCTCTGTAGGAGGCTGGGTGGCAGAGCAGAAAGGAGGAAAGTCTTATCATAAACCTCATCAAGGGGCTAGAGAGATGGATCAGCATTTAAGAGCACCTACTATTCTTGCATAGTACCAGAGTTCAATTCCCAGCACCCAAGTTGGGAACTTCTGCATCTCAAAACTTCCTGCATCCTCTCTCCTTTCTCTTCCTCTTCTCTTTTTTCTCGATCCCTTCTCTCTCTCTCTCTCTCTCTCCCCCCTCTCTCTCTCCTCTGTGTGTGTGTGTCTCTCTCTCTCTTTGTCCTGCTGTTTCTCTCTTCCCTACCTCCCTTCTTTCCTCCCCTCCCCTCCCCTCTGCCCTCTCCAACACTCCTAGGGCATCTAAGTACCTTTGGAATAGAGAGGATGAGGGACAACTCACTAGGAAACCTCCAGGGATTCTCTAAACGTTGGTGCAGCTGCATCTCGGCCATGATCTTGAATGCTGATATACGGTCATTTTAATATCTCAGCGAGTGAAGGGCACCCTCATAAAGCATCGTCGCAGCCCTCAAACGGAGAGGAATGGCTTCCCTTGTGCCGGGCTGTGAAACTCCGTCCTTGTGATCTACAACCTGAGAGGGAATCTACAGCAAAAGAGGAGAGCATTAATACACATCCGGGAAGGACTCAAGGAGAAAACAGCTGCACAGTCATGAATGTGGAGATGTCCAAATAGACCTCACTTCACCAGAGAGCGATGCCTAGAGAGAGTGGCTGCTTGTGATCAGTGCATGGAAGGGACTCTAGAATCAATGCATTACAGGGGTTACAGAGCCCCCACCTTCGGCTTGCCATTACATGGGTTACAGATCCCATGCCACGGTGTCTGGAGCATGTCTTGGCTCAGTGTTTCAGGAAATTTTAATCCATCATGGCAGGGAAGATATGGCAGCTAGGGAGGGTCAGTCCCTGGTGGTGGGACCATGATATTAAACAGAAAGACAATGGGACCAGAAGCAATGATCACCCTTGGATATCTGGACCCCAGTGACTCACCTCTATCAACCAGATCCTACAACCTACCAACGATATCAATAGCCGGAGACCAGCTGTTCAAACACAAGACTATAGGCAATGTTTCAGATCCAACCCATCATAGTCCCCCCAGGGAGCATGGTCCATAAGTGAGGTCTTGTGGGGAAGTGTGATTGGGTCATGAAGTATCTGATCACATCAATGAATTTATCCATTGATAGCATTATAGCTTTAATGGAATCCCGGGAGTATGATGATAAACTCTCACTCTCAACTTGGCACAACCTAGAATTACCCAGGAAGAGAGTCTCAGTGAGGGATGGTCTACATCAGGTTAGCCTGTGGACATGTCTGTGGGGGACCGTCTGGGTTTCTCTTCTGTTGCTATGATAAAATACTCTGACTGAAGAACTTACGGGAGAGAGGGTTTGTTTTGGCTTATCCCTCCAGAGAGATTAGGGAAGACAAGGCAGCTGGCAGGGAAGGCCTATGGCTGAAGGCAGAGACCAGATTGTCACATTGTACCCAAAATCAGGAAGCAGAGATTGAACAAGACATAAGGACAAACGATAAACCCTCCAAGCACACCCCCAATGACATACGTCCTTCAGCAAGGCTCCACTTGTAAGGGTTCAGCACCCTTCCTAAACAGCGCCACCTGCTGGGAACCCAGTGTTCAAGTACATGAGCAGATGGGGTACATTCAAACTGTAACAGGTCCTGTCTAAAAAGAGGCAGGGTGGCTGGAGAGATGGTTCAGCTGTTGAGAGCGCATACGGCTCTTCCAGAGAACCCCAGTTTGGTTCCCAGAAGCCACATCAGCACTCACACTACCTGTAACTCCAGTTCCAAGGGTTCTGATGCTCTCTGGCCTCTGCAGGCACACACACACACACACACACACACACACACACACACACAGAGTACACATTCAGACACACAGGCATATATATATATAAATAAAAATAAATCTTAATATATATGTGTATACATATTGAGACTTGCTTTAATATCGTATTATATATTATAATTATATATTTGTGTGTATGTATATATGTGTGTGTGTGTGTGTGTGTGTGTGTGTGTGTGATTATGTATATATACAATCACAGGGTGCAGGCATCCAGAGCTTTGACTGATAATCAAGCAAGATTCTCTGAGCTGCCCCACGATGCTGATCCTAACATAGGACCCCAGACTATCCATGCAGCCAGTCAGCCAAAGAGAGATGCATTTAATAAGTCTACCCCATCCCAGGTAGCCTGTGACTCCCCGATTAACCCTGCCCACCCAGAAGTGACCTTTCACCCAGGACCAGGAAGGAACCCTGCCTGCCTTCCCAGGTTTCTGTTATCTTCACAGTCTTCCGGGCACTAAATCACCCAACAATGGCTGCAGGTCTAACCGGCTTGTAACAGATTTGTTCACGGATCAAAGTCATCTGAGGGAGCATCTGTAAGCTGACCCCCGGCATGGTGCGCACAGCTGTAGGTCTCTGCGCTGAGGCTGAACCAGGCAGATGGATTAGCAGTGAGAACACGCCTCTGAGTGAGTCCCGTGGAACCTGCTCACCCCAAGACCCCCGGAGCACAGCGCTCACATTCCTCTTGAGGCCCCCATCAAGCTTTGCCCTGGATAACAATGGGACGGGAGTGAGTGAGATGTATTAATAGGTGAGTTGTGGGTTGTTTTTTTTTCTGCCTCTCCTCACCTCGCTGCCTCCGGCTTACCCTGCTTAAAAGAACATAGTAGTAAATCTCTTTGTAAGAGACTGGATGGGGTCAAAACGAGGTCTAAGAAGTTGAGGAGAGAAACGTTTACAGAAAGGAGTTAAATTCCTCAAAACAAGAAGCTGTGAGAGAGCCAGTGAAATGGCCCCGTGAGTGAAGGGGCTTGTCACGAAAGCCTGACCGCCAGAGTTCAATCCCCGGAACCCACTGAAAGTTGGACGGAGAGAGCAGACTGCCCAAAGTTGTCCTTGACCTCTCTATGTGCATGCGGTGCCACACACATGCCCATATGTGTCAGTTACCTTTCTATTCCTGTGATGAAACACCATGACTGTGGTGGTCTGAACAGGAATGGCCCCCAGAGACTCATGTGTTTGAACGCTTGGTCCAGAGACAACCAGCACTGTTAGGAGGTGTGGCCTTATTGGAATCGGTGTGACTTCGTTGGAGGAAGTGTGTCACTAGGGGGTGGGCTCTGAGGTCTCAGTAGCTCAAGTCATCACTTCCTGCTGCCTGCGGATCCAGCTGTAGAACTCCCAGCTACCTCTCCAGCACCATGTCTGCCTGCATGCCACTAATCTTCCTACCATGATGATAATGGACTAAACCTCTGGAACTGTAAGTCAGTCCCCAATTAAATGTTTTCCTTAATGAGAGTTGCTGTGGTCATGGTGTCTCTTCACAGCAATAAAACCTTAACTAAGACAATGACCAATGCCACTTATAAAAGAAAATAGTTAATTGGGCTTATGGTTTCAGAGTTATCGAGTCCATGATGGTGAGACAAAGGCGTGGCAGCAGAAACAGCTGAGAAGTCACATCTTGATTCTTAAGCAGGAGGCAGAGAAGGACACACTGTGGATGGCACAAATCTTATCTGAAACCTCAAAGCTGGCCCCCAGTGACATACCCTTCCAACAAGGCCACACCTCCTTATCCTCCCCAAATAGTCCCACCAACTGGAGACCAAGCATTCAAGCCTATGAAGCTATGGGGGTCATTTTCATTCAAACTGCCACACCATACATACACAACATGTACAGGTACACGTACACACACACACACACACACACACACACACACACACACACATACATACACACACACACACACACAGGAAAGAAAGAAAGAAAGAAAGAAAGAAAGAAAGAAAGAAAGAAAGAAAGAAAGAAAGAAAGGAAGGAAGGAAGGAAGGAAGGAAGGAAGGAAGGAAGGAAGAAGGAAAGAAAGGCAGACTAAAGAGATGGTTCAGTGGTTAAGAGCTCTTAATGCTCTTGCAGAGGACCCAAGTTTGGTTCCCAGCACCCACACTTGGGTGGCAATAAATTGCCTGTAACTCTAGCTCCAGGGAACCCAACACCCTCTTCTGGCCTCTGCTGGTACCTGTATACATCTACTCACACATACACATGCTCTTATAAACACAAAGACATATTTTTAAAACCTTAAAAATAAATCTTTAAAAATAAAAGAAATAGAAGGAGAAAGAAAGGGAGGAGAGGAGGTCTGAGAACTCCTGGGTATAGTGGGTGCCTCATGTCCATAACTCCAGTACTCAGGAAGCTGTCGAATGGCTGTGAGTTCTAGGCTGGCCTGGAATACAGATGCTGTGAGAAGGAAATGCAATGAAGCCAATGGGAGGCAGGGCATTCCGCGAACAGTTAGACCATGTGTGTGTCCAGAACTGCAGGCTCCATGACCCACCTCCTCTTTCTGCTCTCCTGAACCATGCATCCCCTTGCCTGAGTCCTTACCGAACCTCAGCCCACTCTAGCCCACAAATGAGCCCCCTGAGCCCCTCATAGAGAAACGTGTATTCTGGCCATTGAATATTTTCCAAGGCCCAATCACAGAGCCACAGTAGAGAGCTAGCTGGACTTAGTTCTGTGCTTGGTGAGTTTGCTCACCACAAGTCCATTCAATCCTTGTGATGTTTAGTGTCAGTTGTTAAACTTAACAGGATCTACAGTCACCTGGGAGATAGGCCTCTGTTCATTTGGTTTTCAAAACAGGGTTTCTCTGTGTAGCCCTAACTGTCCTAGAACTCACTCTGTAGACCAGGCTAGCCTCAAACTCAGAGATCCGCTTGCCTTCACCTCCTGAGTGCCAGAACTAAAGACATTTGCAACCATGCCCAACTATAGGGTACTATCTTGATTGATGTGAAAAGACCCTTTTTAAATTTACTTTTATTTTTTTAATTATGCAAGAAGGCAGTGTATGTGCATGTGAGTGCAGTGCCCACAGAGGCCAGAAGAGGCAGTTGTGAGTCACATGAAGCAGGTGCTGGGAACCAAACTCTGGTCCTCTGCAAGAACAGAGAGCCTCTGCCTCTCAAAGGCTGGGATTAAAAGTATGTGCACCATCATATACAGCCCGACAACTTCTCTTCTAAGAAAGAAACTAGAGGAGCTGGACCTGATGGCATACACACCTTTAGTGCCAGCACTTGGGAAGCAGAGGCAGATAGATCTCTGAGTTCAAGGCCAGCCTGATCTACAAAGTGAGTTCCAGGATAGCCAGGGCTACATAGAGAAACTGTGTGTGTGTGTGTGTGTGTGTGTGTGTGAGAGAGAGAGAGAGAGAGAGAGAGAGAGAGAGAGAGAGAGAGAGAAGAGAGAGAGAGAGAGAGAGAGAGAGAGAGAGAGAGAGAGAGAGAGAGAGAGAAGAGAGATAAAGATGTACGTAGAGCACTTGCCTAACAGACATGAGGGGCTAGTCTCCATCCTCAGCACCACACAACCCTGGCATGGTGGTGCACGCCTGTAAGCCCAGCGCTCAGGGGACGGAGACAGGAGGATTAGTTCAAGCTCATCCTTGGCCGGGGCTACATAGTGAGTTTGAGGATAGCTTCCTATCCTTGTACATAGGAAATCTTGTCTCAAGAAGAAGGAGGAAAGGAGGAAGGAGAGGAAAGAAGAAAGAGGTAGGGAAGAGGCGGGGAGAAGGGAAGAAGAGGAGGAGAAGAGAGAATGGATAGGTGAGGAAGGGGAGGTGGAGGGAAAAGAGGAGGAGGAGGAGGAGACGAAGGAGGAGAAGACAAATGAGAAAGAAAATGAATAACGCTGACATCTGACATGTTAATGCCATTGTAGCTCCTCAGATAAGCTTATTCCAAAATTTTGCTCTTTTTTTTTTCTGGCTATTGCTGATTAAATTAAAATGAGTGCCATGCGAAATCCTGCGGCTCCACTCAGGAAAGAGAAAGTATCACCAGGACCCTCAAGCTCCTGTCCCCTTCTCAATGGAAGAGGGATCAATGTCACTACCAGGGCTCACATGTCATCGGCATTGACAGGTACCACGGAGAGCAAGTGGAGAGGCAGTTATCCTGCTGACAGCGCCAGCTGTTACTCTGTGTGTCTTCAGTGAGATGTCACATCAGACAGAAGGAGCCAGCAGGGAAGAGCCTCAGACCCGCAAGGAGGCTGCAGTGGAGAATCAGTCCAGGCCATCTATCAGTCTCCCACCTCTTGTTTGCAACAGAGATGCACGAGCACCTTCCTTTTCACCCTTGACACATGAACT
Organism: Peromyscus californicus insignis; assembly: GCF_007827085.1. Classification (NCBI taxonomy): domain Eukaryota; kingdom Metazoa; phylum Chordata; class Mammalia; order Rodentia; family Cricetidae; genus Peromyscus; species Peromyscus californicus. Next base: position 24,257,741 of record NW_026294540.1, read on the forward strand.
GCTGCTCCAACTCTGCCCCCAAGCCACCCTCAGACCTGGGATTACAGCAAGTGCCACCATACCTGGATTTTTTTCTTACAAGATCTATAGAGATCAAACTCAAGTTCCCATGCTCACAAGGTGAGCTTTGTCAACTTGACACAACCTAGAGTCACCTGGAATAAGTCTCAATGAGGGATTGGCTACATTGGGTTGGCCTGTGGGGGATTGTCTTGACAGTTCATTGATGGGGGGAGACCCAGCACAGTATGGGCGGCACCATTCCCTAGACAGAGGGTCCTGAACTGTCTAAGAGCAGAGAGACCAAGCTGAGCCACTGCCCTTGTCAGCTAAGCCTAACGAAGAAATAGTTTGTAAATGTGGTAACAGGAAAGACGTGCTGCATGAAAAATTGGGTGATATCATCCAGCTTTCATAGTGCCAGAAGGGGCTATGCAGGCTTCTGGGAAGAAAAGCCACCACTGGTCTTAGCCAATGCTAGACCCTGCATGCTGCAATATCAACCTACCAGACAAGATGTGGCCACCAGTAAAATAGTTGGCATGACTGTTATGGGGTGACTATCCACCTTCTGATTGGATTTGAGACCTGATCCACAAGAGGGAATTCCTTGCTTGGTAATGTAATCCTGGTCAAACACCCATGGCTGGAGAAGTCATAGGCCCTCCTGATTTGTTATTTTGCTAAGATGTCAAACTTTCAAAGTGCCTTCTAACAATTTATGAGTATACCCATATAGACTCAGGTTGCTCCCAACCTTGGTCTTTATCAATGCCCCTCACCCCAGCAAGGCTCAGGGAAGAGGAGGGGGTGGGGATGTAAGAGCCAGAGGATGTACTGATATGAGATGCAAACTTCTAGACTTGACTCGGCTATAGAAATCATGGACTCACAACAGCTACGGTCACCTGCCCAAGGCCTGCACAAGATGGAGCGAGTCAAAATTCTGGCATAGATAGGAAAACCATAACATTATTTTCATTGTTACTTCATAACTGTAACTTTGCCACTGTTACGAATCAGAATGTAAGTATCTGTGTTTCCCTATGGTCTTAGGTGACCACTGGGGGGTCGTGACCCACATGTTGACAACCTTTCTCCTAGATGCTTCTCTGAGTCTGAGAGAAACAAACATGTCTTTGTAGGGCAACCTCCAGTTGAAAAACCCTACTGACAGTCAGGCGTATGGTACACACCTGTCATCCCCTCACCCAGAAGGTGTAGGTAGGAGGATTAAGAGTTCAAGGTCATCCTCAGCTATATATCAAGTTCCATACCTGACTTTCAAACACACACACACACACACACACACACACACACACACACACACACACACACGCACACAAACAAATTGTAGTTCCATTTACTCAGCAGGTAAAGACTCTGGCCAACAAGCAGGGTGTCTTGAGTTCTTGGCACCCACACAGTAGAAGGAGAAAATAAGTCTCTCTAAATTGTCCTCTGACCTCCACATGAGGGCTGTGGCATATCATACACACACACACACACACACACACACACACACACACACACACACATACTTGCACAGTTAAATCAATGCAATTTTTTTATTGGCTCTTCAGGAAATATTTTTTTCTCCTCCAGAAAAACAAAGGACCTGTGAAGATGTGGGCCAGGCATGGTGGTGCACATCTGTGACCCCGGAGGCTGAGACAGGAGGATCCCAAGCTTGAGGCCAGCCTGGGCTACCTAGTGAGATCCTGCCAAAAAGAAAGAAAGAAACAAACAAAGAAAGAAACAAAGAGAGAGAGAGAGAGAGAGAGAGAGAGGGAGGGAGGGGAGGGGGGGGAGGGAGGGAGGGAGGAGACAGAAGAGGAAGGGAGGAAGGGAGGAGGGCAGAGGTAAGGAAGGGAGAACTGGATGTGTAGCTCAGTGGTAGAGTACCTGACTAGAACACCCCAGTAAGGGACTGGGGTGTGGGCTCAGTGGTAGAACACCTGCCTAGAATCCCCCAGTGAGGGGCTGGGGTGTGACTCAGTGGTAGAACACCTGCCTAGAATCCCCCAGTGAGGGGCTGGGGTGTGGCTCAGTGGTAGAGCCCCTGCCTAGAATCCCCCAGTGAGGGGCTGGGGTGTGGCTCAGTGGTAGAGCCCCTGCCTAGAATCCTCCAGTGAGGGGCTGGGGTGTGGCTCAGTGACAGAGCACTAGCCTGAGCCTGACCTGCATAAGGCCTGAGGTTTCATCCCCAGCAACAAAAAAACGTAAATAAATGCAAATCGGACAATTAGTCATTTCAAGACCCGGAGGTCAGTTTCTATTGGACGCCTGTCATTTTTGCGCCATCCTGAATTCACAGAACCTGTGTCAGCCTGCTTCCGTCACACCCTTGTGTACACGTCCCTCTTCATCTTTCTAGTCCACTTTTATCCTCCCTGTATCTTGAGCTCCCTCCGGGCCCTGCACCCCCCATCCCCCTTTCTCTCTTGGTGTGTTGTTTTAGCATAAGCTGCTTCCGCTATTTGTGGAACGTGATGAAGAATAAATAAACTTGGCAAGCTATTACGTAGAGCTAATAGTAAGAGCAAGGCTTCGCCGAGTCCTTTTCTACATGGATGGGAACGCGCTCAGCCCTTTCCTGAAGCAACTCACCCGATTGTCACAAGTCACATGTAGCAGACACGGCTTCGACCTGTGATTAAGTCGATTTCATAGATCAAGACACCAGCATAGGGGCTGGAGAGGTGGCTCATCAGTTAAGAGCCCTGTGCTGCTCTTGTAGAGGACCTGAGTTCAAGTCCCAGTACCCACACCAGACAGCTCACAATCACCTGTAACTCCAGCTCCAGGGGATCTGACTCCCTCTTCTGGCTTCCATAGGCACCTGTACAACACACACACACACACACACACACACACACACACACATCTTTTTTTTTTTTAAGGAGCTAGTGGGGTGAGGCTGTTGAACACTATGACTTGGAACAGGTCAGTACAAACAGACAGTTCCTAATTAACTCCCAGACAGCACCATCATCCCCAGAACACAAGAGTGTGGATAGCACTCCTTAAATTCCTGCCTCTTGAGTGTGTGTGTGTGTGTGTGTGTGTGTGTGTGTGTGTGTGTGTGTGTGTGTACGCACAGGGTCTCGTATAACACAGGCCGGCTTTGAATTTCCCATGCAGGTATCCAAGGCAGCCTTTGAACTGATCCTCCTGCCTCCGTCTCCCAAGTGCTGAGATTACAGGTATGAGCCACTGAACCTGGCTTGTGCAGTGCTGGGGATGGAACCCAGGGCTTCGCACATGCTGGGCAAGCCTCTGCCATGCCCTGCCTTCCACCGCTCCTTCAGATGGCTCCAGAGAAACTCCACCAGGCTGGGCGTGGTAGCCCACAGCTACAATCTCAGTGCTCTAGAAACTGAGGCAGAAGGACCAAGAATGTGAGCACAGCCTGGGCTATATAGCGACACACCCTATATCGAAAAGGGAGGAAAGGGGAGGGGAGAGGAGGGAAAGGAAGGAAGGAAGAAAGGAAGGGAGGGAGGGAGGGAGGGAAGGACAGAGGGAAGGAGGGAGGGAGGGAGGGAGGGAGGGAGGGAGGAAAGCAGAGGATGTTTGAGTGTGCCTGTAATCCCGGCATTCAAGAAGTCTAGACAAGAGGGTTGCCTCTAGTTTGAAGCTAGCCTGGGCTCTGTAGTAAGTGCCAGGTCTTCCAGGACTACAAAGCAGGGAAATGGGGAGGAGGAGAAGGAAGAAGAGGAGGAGGAGGAAGGGGTAGGAGGAAGAAGAGGAAGAGGAGGAGAAGGAAGAGGAGGAGGGGGGAAGGAGAAAGAGGAAGAGGGGGGAGGAGGAGAAGGGATCCTCTGCTAAGTGTTGAGAGCAGGTCCTGGGATGAGCAGGGATGAGTTACCAATGAAGGCTGGCCACGATCCGTGCCCCATTAGCTAGTTGGAACCATGTTTACAACACTCACGCTGCAGGATAAACCGCCTCGACTGCACGCTAGCCTTGGCTCTCGCAGTGGACTACGAGTCAAGTCTGCAGAAACGTGCTGTAGCTGTATCTGATTTCCATATGGCCCTGTCTGCACTCCGCGGCAGCCCCAAGTTCCGCCGCAGGCAGCGAAGAGCTTGTCTCCTGATGTGGAGTGACACTGGCTGCCTCCCTATTTCAGTCACCTCTGTCCTGAGGCCCCTTCCCGTCACTGCGCCAGAGCCTTCTAGGACAGCCTCGGTAGCAGATGTCAAGGAAGAGCTGGGACCCTGGACAGGGGAGCTTCTAGAAGCAAGACCATCAGTCACATTTTGCTGTCCACCCCGCATCCTCCTATGCAGATGCTCCTCGGCCCCTGAGAAAATGTTAAAGGGCCTTCAGAGTGTCTGGTTTCAAAGGCCGATCTCCATCTTGCTGACAGGGATAAACAGAAGGCAGCCGTGGCTTCCAAATTGAGGCCGTCCAGGGCCTGCCTGCGAGTAATAGAATCGGTCTGGAGAAAGTCCTGGGGAGCTGGATCGAGTGCGGGGCAGCCGGGGCTCTCCATGCTCTTCCAAGAGATTCATTCACCTCCATCTCACACACATCTGGCACACGGAGAACAGCAGACATCAGGCGCCTGCTAGGCACCCCATGTATACAAGAACATATGCCTGCACACACAGTCGTACCACATTCATCCACAGCTGACATCCGCATGCATACACGCACACACTGCATACCACACTTATACATGCACACACAAAAGCGGCACTTGCACAAAATACTCCTACGCCTTCTACATTCCTGACAGGCATAGCATAAGTGAACACACTATGCAGCACTGCATGTATACATGCACACACAGCAAGGGTCACATATGCAAATTGCCAAAATGCCAACTGCATACCTGACATGCACAGCATAAATACACAGGCATACCTATGCAACACCTGTAGAGATGGACATATGCTTATACACACAAGCAGATACACATATGCATGCATGCCATGTATCACATGCACATATTGCATGATGCCATGTGCATGCATATACATGCATGCAAGTGTGCACTGAATACCACATTTATACCTGAACACATAGCATGGAGCATGCATATATAATGCTCACATGGCACTTGCATGTATGCACACACAACATATGAACACACACAGGCCCAAACCAAGTTCCATGGGCATACCTGCACACTTGCATGCACACAAAACATCTACCATGTACCATGTGTGTGTACTTCTTATGTGCCACATGTATCCACACAGAACGTATATGTGTACAGACAAGCACAGTGTGTGCACCACATGATACATGAATGCATAGTAAATATCCTGTGCACATACTGCTCACATGACACATGCATGCCTATACATACATAACTCATGCACTATGATAAACATGAATGCATGTAGTGTGTCACCTGTATGTACTGTTCATGTGCTACACATGTGTATGCACAGATGTGCACATGAAGGTATACCATGCACATATATGCAGGCACATAGGCCTTCCCCTTGACCCAATTCCAGGAGCTGACCTATCATCCCTCTAAGGCTCCAGTAAGCTGCACACATGTGAGCAGCAGCCCAGCTGACAGAAAACTGGATCTCTTGCCCCCCAAGTGTGGCCTGGGATGCTGACAGAGAAATACAGAGTATCAGAGCTGGAAGTGTCCTGGGATTCCTGAACTAGGTTGAATGTGGGGCCACAAATGCCCGAAACATGAACCACCTGGAAGGAGAAGGTAGTTTTTTTTATTTAGTTTTATTCATTCACTGTTTAACTATGTAAAGATTGTTGGATTTGTCTAATTATGTAAAGATGTGTTGCTGTTTCACTTTGCCTGCCTAAGGCACCTGATTGATCTAATAAAAACTGAATGGCCAATAGTGAGGAAGGAGGTATAGGCAGGACTTCCAGGCAGGGAGAGTAAGGAAGATGAGGCATTTAGGCTCAGGGAAGAAAGAAAAAGAGATGCCCGGGAGAGTTGGCGGTTGGGGGGAGTGGGGAGCTGGCCAGCCAGACACAGAGGAAGCAGGAAAAATAGAACATACAGAAGGAAAGAAGGGTAAAAAGCCCCGAGGCAAAATGTAGATGAATAGAAACAGGATAAATTAAGTTAAAAGAGCTAATGGGACAAACCCAAGATAAGGCTGAATAATTAATAAGTCTCTATATCTTTATTTGGGAGCTGATTGGCAGCCCAAAGAAAATTCCAACTACAGTTCATTTATTTATTGCCGATGATCAAACCCAAGGCCTTCAGAATGCTATGCAAGTGCTCTACCACTAAACCACACCCCCAGCCCCTCACTGGGGGATTCTAGGCAGGTGCTCTACCACTGAACCACACCCCAGTCCCTCACTGGGGGATTCTAGGCAGGTGCTCTACCACTGACCCACACCCCAGGCCCTCACTGGGAGATTCTAAGCAGGTGCTCTACCACTGAACCACACCCCAGTCCCTCACTGGGGGATTCTAGGCAGGTGCTCTACCACTGAACCACACCCCCAACCCCTCACTAGGAGATTCTAGGCAGGTGCTCTACCACTGAGTCACACCCCAGCCCCTCACTGGGGGATTCTAGGCAGGTGCTCTACCACTGAGTCACTGTTGGATTCTTGAGCCCCATCTCAGTCCAAGAAAGGGGTAGTTAACATCTGAAGTGGAAGCTCTCTGACCAATAGGAGCCCGGGGCAAATGGTCACTCTCCTCTCTTCCCTCTTCTTCAGATGATGGCCACAGGAACCACCGCCCCTCCCCCATGTACCTCTAGGTGTGAAGCAATTACCTCCCTGCTTTCCACCTCCCAAGAGCCAGCTCAGTCCCTTCCTCTACCCCTTGCTGATCTTGTCCCTCAGTCAGCCCCCAGGAGCCCTGTTCTTCCCACATGCTGCAACCTCTCTTCCGGCGAGCCCCCAGATAAGATCCTCCATTTTCTCCCCATTATCTCTACATTCAGAAGACATTGATTGATGCTTGCTCTATACAAGTACCATGCTGGGTACAGCCACACGTCTGGATCAATAGCACACAGCTCCTGCACGCCAAGGGCTGACAGGTGGATTGTAGACTCAACACGCGGGGAGATATTTAAAGAGAATCTAGTTGTACAAATAAATCCCTTTCTGCTACAATTTTCATCTGAAAGAGAAGTCCATTGAAGATGTTCAGCTGGGTAGGGAAGAGGCTAAGAGCCTAGGTCTACTCAGACCCCGGCTCATTTTCCTTCCTGCCCAAGCTCCCGATACACACAGGGCTGAGGATTTAGGGCCTCACAAAACTCATATCACATCATATCATATCATATCATATCATATCATATCATATCATATCATATCATTGAGGCTCACCCTCCCAAAACAGCTTGCCCATTTACAAGTGCAATACTTTTGAGTATTGGGCAACTAGAGAGTTTGTCAAGCAGGGTCTTGGTGCCCTAGTCTATGAAATGGGCTAGAAAATTACCATTGGGCCGGGTGGCGGCAGCAGTGGTGGCCCACACTTCTAATCCCAGCACTCGGGAGGCAGAGACAGGTGTGGAACTCTGTGAGTTCGAGGCCAGCCTGGTCTACAGAGCTAGATCCAGGACTTTCCTAGAGGGAGGGGGATGAAATATGAGCCAAGTGTGCTTGGGCACACTTGTCATCCTAGTCTTCAGAAGGCTGAGGCAGGAAGATTTCGAATTCCAGGCCAACGTGGATTGATAGCAAGACTTGACTTCTTATTTATCTAACCTTTATTTTTATTTTACGTGTGTTGATGTTTCACCTGCATGTATATCCGTGCACCGTGTGTTTGCAGTGCCCAAAGAGGTCAGAAGAGGATGTTGGATTCCCCCCAGAACTGGAGTTACAGCTATGAGCAGCCATGGGGATACCGGGAAACAAACCCCAGCCCTTTGGAAGAGCAGCCAGTGCTCTCGACCACCGAGCCATCTCTCCAGCCTGAAGCCTTTTTAGAAAGAAGATGAGAGAGAGCAAAGGAGACAGACAGCTCAGTGGATAAGGCATTTGTCCCACAAGCGTGAGAACCAGAGCACAGGCCCCGGGGACCCACAGAAAAGTTGGGTGGAAGTGGAGGGTACATAGGATCCTAGCACTCAGGAGACGGAGACGGGATTAAAGGGGCAAGCTGGCTAGTGATACTAATACACTGATACAATGAGCTCTGGGTTCAGTGAGAGACCCAGGCTCAGTCAATCAAAGAAGACCCCCTCTGGCCTCCATGTGCATACACACACACACACACACACACACACACACACACACACACACACGCACACACGCACACGCGCAAAGAGGTGCACCACACCCACTCATGAGGAAGAGAGAGGGCTGAACATGGCACACTTGAGATGTGGAGGCAGGAAGATCAGGAGTTCAAGATCACCCTCAGCTACAGGACAAGTTCAAGGCCAGCCTGGGCTACATGAGATCTTACCAGAAAGAAAGGGAGGGAGGGAGGGGAGCAGGGGAGGGGAGGGGAGAGGAGGGGACGGGAGAGGAGAGGAGAGAAAGGGAGGGGAGAGGAGGGAAGGGGAGGGAAAAGAAGGGAAGAGAAGAAAAGGAGAAATTGAGACCGAAGACCTATGGTCTCTTCACCCCCTCTACAGTCTGTCATTTGTTCTTTTGGGGCCGCAGGGGCCAGAGAGACCCCTGGTTTTCCAGGTTCACGCTCCTTGCTGAACCTGGGAATGTGTGTCTCGGAGCCCTCTGCAGCCTTCAGACCTGCAGACAAACCATTGTTGCACCAGCTACTGTGAGGGGGGCCTGGATCATGAGCCAGGACTATGCTAACACGAAAGATCACCCCCCACCCACCCACCCATCTAATCCTGCCCTAAAACAAGAGGTGCAGCTGGACTGATGGGCTAATAGGACGCCCCTGCTCATGAGCTACAGGCTGAACCATGGCCGGGGTACTGCTGCCCAGATGAGCAGGCCACCGAGCCAGAGCCCGAACCCAAGCCCCCCCCCCCCCCCCGCACCTCACGGAGCCCCTCTCCTTCCCCTTTCCGTCCCCCTCCCCCGCTCCTCCCAGCCCACCAGAACAGTCTGTATGTTCCAGGATATTTCCAAGCTGTTGGGCTGCTCTGCCGACTTTTTCATGGATTGGGAGCGCCCCCTAGTGGTCATCTCCACTATGTTCCCACTAATGAGTAGCTCAGCCTTAGTGACTAGCCCTGGGGTGTCTCACAGACCCCCCCGCTGTCTTCCCAAGCACTTTGAGGAGTCCTGTCAGGCTAGGATCTTGGTCCCTGGTGAGCCCCTTTGGTTACCAGCTGCTAACACTGACTACAAAACACCTGAGATCGTTACCATTACTGGCGCTGTTGGGGTCAGAGCCTGGGCCCCTGGCAGCTCCAGCAAGCTAAGCCCAGCCTCCTATGCTCAATAAGTCAGTTAGGGTCTTGAGAGAGAGAAAGGAGCTTGCAGCCAAGCTTGATGATATGAGTTCAATCCCCAGGACACACAAGTTGGAAGTAGAGAACTGACTACCTCGTGTTATCCTCTGACCAACCACACGTATGTGCGCGCACACAAATCCATAAGTCAATTTTTTTTGGTTTTGGTTTTTTTTTTTTGTTTGTTTTTTTTTTTGTTTTTGTTTTTCGAAACGGTTTCTCTGTAGCTTTGCGCCTTTCCTGGAACTCACTTGGTAGTCCAGGCTGGCCTCGAACTCACAGAGATCCGCCTGCCTCTGCCTCCCGAGTGCTGGGATTAAAGGCGTGCGCCACCACCGCCCCAATTTTTTTTTTTAAATAAGACAATTAAAGAGACAAACTAATAATAAAAAGCAGAAAAGGGAGATTTGCTCAATGTGGGCCACACTGGGACAAGGACCAAACAAAGAGGTTCCGTGATACGACCCCAAGTCCATCTTCAGGGTCCTGACGTGACGTGTAGGTTTAAAGAGCCGAGAGAAATGTGGTGGGGCTGGAGAAGTCGCCCTACAGTTTAGAGCACTTGCTGCTCTTCCAGAGGACCAAAGTTCAGTTCTCCTCACCGTGTCAGGGAGCTCACAACCACCTGTAACTCCAGCTCCAGGAGATCTGACGCCCTCTTCAGGCATCGGGAGGCACCGGCACTCACGTGCATTCGAAAGCATGCGCACACGTGCAGTCCTGCTCAAGGTGCGGTCCCACCCATCCAGGATCCATCATTGCCTCAGCTCCGTACTCTCTGGCAAAGTGGTTGACAAGTTGTCAGGACAGTGAGAAATCTCTCCCTGGAGACAAGCTCCCCTTTGGCTGACACCAGGCCTTCTCCTAGCGTGAGACTCCTGGGGAAATTCCCATTTTTTGGGGGGGGAGGGGGTTCCGTTGTTTCAGTGGTCTGATGGGGGGGTCTCTTTAGAACGCCCTCGTTCCTGCCATAGAAGCAAGATTATTCGTTTCTAAAGAGGTTTATTTAGGTTCCCAACCACAGGGGTTCTGTCCATACCTGGACAGAGCTGTCGTGTTTAGGCCACCAATGAGGATGATATAGGGCAGTGGGGGAGCATACGGCAAAGTAAAATTATTCACCTTGAGGCCAAGAGGCAAAAGAGAGGGGAAAGGGTCCACGCTCCCCTTTAAGAGCACAGCCCAGTGACGTAAAGATCTCCCACTGGGCCCCATCTCTCGAAGGTTCTCCTACCTCCCACATACTAGTTATGCAGCCCCTTCAGAACAAAGTCTCCAACACTGTGTCTTTGGGGGTATTGAAGGTCCAAACTATAGCAACTATAGAAGAGAGAGAGAGAGAGAGAGAGAGAGAGAGAGAGAGAGAGAGAGAGAGAGAGAGAGAGAATCATATATACACAGACACACATACACATAAGGTCTCCAAAGCTCTGGCCTGGGCCCAGAAGGCCACACACACTCTTCTACCAGCTTTCCAATAACTTTTCTTCAACCAGGGCGAACTCCTTATTGAAATACCTTTCCCGGGAAATGGGTCTCCCTCTGAAGGCCAGTGTCCCCCCCTCCCTTCCACCTCCCTCTCTCCCTCCATCTCTCCCTCTGTGTGTGTGTGTGTGTGTGTGTGTGTGTGTGTGTGAGAGAGAGAGAGAGAGAGAGAGAGAGAGAGAGAGAGAGAGAGAGAGAGAGAGTTTGTGTGTGTATGTGTGTGTGTGACTTTGTTTCTGTGTGTGTATGTATGAGGGGTTGAACCCAGGGCCTTTGTATATTAAGCAAGCACTCTACCACTAAGCCACAACCCTGGCCCCTCACTTCGAGACTAGGTAAGCATGCTACGGCTAAGCCCCCCAGCCTCTCGCTTCCAGGGAAGTGTTCTACTGCCTATGAGAAGGGACCAGACGAAAGCTAGACTAGTTATGCATTTTACAAGCACTCCTTGAAAACCAAGTGCAGTCGCACACGCCTGTACTCCCAGTACATCAGGGGCAGAGAGGCGGGAGGACCAGGGGGGCAAGCTCAGCCTCGACTACTTAGCAAGTCAAGGCTTGCTGGGGATGCAGGAGTTGTTATCTCAAAAACTTCAATAAAACTAAACACCCTTTCAGCCCCTGCCAAGTCCAGATCTGTAGTGGGTAGCGGAAACTGAATGATTCAACTACGTGCTCTTGGGGCTGATGTCATAACCAGGGGTATGACATCAAACATCCTGTGCAGACATGGAAATAATTTTACTGCACTCTAAATCTTACAAACTAATCAAGGATCTACAAGGGTCTATCAGGAATAAGGAGGCTCTCCTAGGGAAGTCCCATGTTCCCTGAGACCTACACAAAGGGACCAAGTGTTGAATGAAGGAGCAGGAAGAGAAAGGGACAGGAGAGGTATTGGCTTCTCAAGGCTGCTGTAATGAACAATCCCCAATCCCACGGCTTGAAACAACACAAGTCGATTTTCGAATGATTTTGGGGGTTGGAAGTTCTAGGATGAGGTGTCATTGGGGCTGGCCTCCTTCTTGGGCCTCTGAGGGTGAATCTATTTCTCTGTCTTTTCTGGGTCCTAGAAGATGCCTGCAACCCTAGGCTCATGGCTTTTCCTCCATGGTCAGAGCCAGCAGGATCTTCAAATCTTCTCCTCCCCCCCCCTCCTCCTCTTCTCCCTCCTCCTCTCCCACCTCCCCCTACTCCTTCCAGGCTTCTGATCTTTCCATCAGAGCCAGCAGGACAGTCTTTAAATCATCCCCTCTGTCTCTTCTTCCTCCTCCTCCTCTCCTGCCCCCTTCCTTCCTTATTCCCTCTCTCTCCCCCTCCCCCACTGCCTCTCTCCTCTCCTCTGTTCCAGTGTCTCTTCCAAGTGCAGAGGCTTAAGTATAAGTGGCGCACCCTCCAAAAACCACACGTCATCACTTCTGTCTGGTCCCTCTGTCCCTTCTTTCCTTTGAGCCCTTCTGGATAGCCAAAGATAAGATATCCATCCCACAATCCTCAGCGTCATCACCTCTACAGAGTTCCTGCTACCATGTAAGCTCCTATCCACGGGCTCTGGGGATTCCCTGAGGACATCTTGGGGTGCCATTGTTCAGCCTGCTATATAATGTTTGGGGACCAGAGTTACTTCCCTTTCTCAGAAAAGCAATGGGTTTGTGTGTGGAGTGCTGTCTGTGTCCCCTGAGGACTGTGACAGACAGTGGGGCGGGGTGCTCCCATTGGGGGTTCACACTGCCCTTCCTCAGCCTACCTCCTTAGCTGCCAGGTGTCTGCAACCGCAGCAGTCACTGGGTTATTAATAGGGAACCACTGCCACCTAGTGTTAGAGTACGGAACAGGAGGAACTGGGAAAGCAGCTGGGAAAATCTCTGTACACAGCAAGCCAGGGAAATCGCCCCAAAATCAACAGTGCTCCATTTCTTACAAGATGTTGATAAAAAAAAAAAACTTATAATTAGAACTTGAAATGGCCATGGAGAGTCACACCTGCAAAAAATGAAAAATAAAGCCGAGTTTAGATGCAATAGACCACTTCTGCTAAACAGAACTACACACCAGGAAAAACGGGATTCCAGGGATCTGTCTAAAGGCAGCAAATGTGGTTCACCTGTCTCTTCTGTCACCCATCTGCTGGGGACACAAAAGCCACACCCTTTCCCTCCTGCTGCTCTAATGACCCACCGTGATGAGCTGCCTTCAACAGAGGTTTAAATCTATGAGGACGCAAGACCTCGGACTGAAGAAACTCCAGAGCCATGAACCAAAATTAACCTCTTTGTTTTGTAAGTGGAGATGGCTCAGCAGTTAAGAGCACTGGCTGCTCTTCCAGAGGAGCCGGGTTCAATTCCCAGCACCCACATGGCAGCTCACAACTGTCTGTAACTCCTGTTCCAGGGAATCTGATACCCTCATATAGATATACCTGCAGGCAGAACACCAAAGTATATAAAAAATAAATAAATTTAAAAAACCAAGGACAACACCAATGGACCTGCCAAACTGGACAAAGAAAAGCCCATAAGGCCTCAAGCCTGTACAAAGATTTATGGACAGCTGAGGAAAGCTGAGAATAGGTAGAGGTGGCCGTCCCCAGAGAAGAGCACCCTAATTAGTTGTCTAGTCCCAAATAGTCAGTCCTGAAAATGTGCATACAGGTAGTACTATATGGTCTGGACAGGTTATATTTAGGAATCTATTTGTATATATAAATATATATATGCATGTAATTAACAATTAGTTGTAAAAAGAAGCAATGAATTTGAAGGAGAGCGGGAGTATGGGAGGAAAAGGAAGGGAGAAATGTGGTAATTAAATTATAACCTCAAAAACTTTTATTTTATTTTTATTTTATGTGCATTGGTGTTTTGCCTTTGTGTATTTTTACCTTTGTCTAGGTGAAGGTGTCAGATACCCTGGAACTGGAATTACAGACAGCTGTGAGCCACCATGTGGCTGCTGAGAATTGAACCCAGGTCCTCTGGAAGAGCCGTCAGTGCTCTTAACTACTGAGCCATTCAGCCCTCTCAAAAAAAATTTTTTTTAATTTTTAAAAAGGGTCACTGAAATGTAGGTATTTTCTCTGAATTAAAATATCCCCACCTGGAGGGGGACTTTAAATACAGGAAACAAATAAAACTTACAAAGTTAAAAAAAATAAAACTCGCCAGGCGGTGGTGGCGCACGCCTTTAATCCCAGCACTCGGGAGGCAGAGCCAGGCGGATCTCTGTGAGTTCGAGGCCAGCCTGGGCTACCAAGTGAGTTCCAGGAAAGGCACAAAGCTACACAGAGAAACCCTGTCTCGAAAAACAAAATAAATAAATAAATAAATAAATAAAAAATAAAACTCAAGAGGTAAATGAAACTCACAAGGCTCTGGCAGTAAACAAAACTCACAAAGCTCAGGAAGTAAAGGAAACTCACAAGGCTCAGGAAGGAAGTGAAATTCACAAGCTCAGGAAGTAAACAAAACTCACAAGGCTCAGAAAACTCAGTCTCTACAAGACTCACAAGCCCCACCTCCACCACCAAGGATATATAAGTAGTAACAATTACTGAGGGAAAACGGCTCTCTGAGCTGCCTGCCAGTTGTTCAGAAAACTACAAGGTTACAGCTTTTGTGAGTCACCTCTACTGAGGTGGGTTCTTTGGTGATGCAGCTGCCTTTGCGTCATCCATGCTCCTGTAAGTAACCTCTCACCCACACTTCCATAAGAAACATTAACAAAAAGAAAGAAACATTAACAAATCTATCACTTCACTAAGCTAAATTTGGAGGGAATCTCTGGTCCATCATCAGTGCCCTGTGAGGGTCAATAGGTGTCTGTTCACTCCTCCACAAGAAAAGTTACACAAGAACCAACTAGTAGGCACTGAGCCTTGAGATGCAACTGTTAGGTTTGTCTATACATCTGGGTCCCTATGATTACAATTCAAAAGTGTATCCCATGTTCCCATAACCAGATATGAGGTTCTGTAAGTCACATGTACATCATGTGTCTCCATTTTTCTGTGAGCACTGATTTTACGTAGGATGTTTACTGCCTTTACCCCTTTAAGTACGAATTTTCCAAACTATTAAAAACCTCTGGAGATTGAGGATGTAGCTCAGTGGGTAGAGCAACTGTCCAACATGTGTGAGGTCCTGAGTTGGATCCCCAGCACCCATAAACCACGTACGGTAGTGCATGCCTGTAATCCTAGCACTCAGGAGGCAGAGGCAGGAGGCTCAGGAACCCAAGGTCATCCTCAGCTACATAAGTGAGCCTGAGGCTACATGAGATCCTCTCTCTCTCTCTCTCTCTCTCTCTCTCTCTCTCTCTGGCTCTGTGTGTGTGCGCGCACATGCATGCGTGCGTGCGTGTGTGTGTGTGTGTGTGTGTGTGTGTGTGTGTGTGTGTGCTGACTCTCTCTCTGTCTCTCTCTTTGTCTCTGTCTGTCTCTCTCTCTCTCTCTCTCACACACACACACACACACACACACACAGAGCAAACTGCAGGGACATTTTTATGGTATGCAGAGCAAAGATAAGGAATTTTGAAATCAGGACAACTGAACTGGAAAATCTGGCATACTGGGAGGGCACAAGCTTCAGCCTTTCTCCTGTCTTGGGGGGGTACTAATAAGGATGGCACAGACAAGAAGATGCATCTGTGTTTCAAGTGTGGCTTAAGCAGTCTGTCAAGGGTTCATGGACGCTTGGTCCTTGGTGTGGTGATATGAGGGTGCTGGCATCTTTAAGAGGCAGAGCCTAGTTAGCAAGATCCTCCTGTTCCCTTCCTCAGTCACTGTGGCTTTGATCTTCCTATGCAGTCTCTCCCTCCTGCACACAGTCCCGCCATCATAACACCTTCCATGTGACCCTTGCCAGAGCCATCAATGTACTGTTCAGATTTCTAGCCTCCAAACTTGGAGCTAAGTCAACCTCTTTTCTTTTACGTTTATTTTTTCGTGTATGTGTATACGGGTAAGGGTAGGTGCCTGGGGGCAGAGATGTGGAGGTCAAAGTTTCCTTCCTTCCGTTACATGGGTTCCAGAGATCAAACTCAGGTTGTCAGGCTTGGCAGCAAGTCCCTTCCACTGCTCAGCCACCTTGCCAGCCCATAACCCCTTTTCTTTATAATATGAAGGTATTTCGTCATATCAATGCTTACTTATTCACATAGATAAGAACAAGCAGCCCATGACATCACAGACAGGAACTGGCCCCGCGGCCATTCCATCCCATCATGACAAGCTATAGCCTCTGAACCTTGAGCCAAGATAAATTTCTCTCCTTCCTTGAGTTGTCCCTTGTTGGGTATTTGGTCATAGCAAAAAGAAAAGCAGTTAATATACCCTAAAATCTTCAAATAATCTGATTCTTGTCACCAAATGTTGGTTGTACCTATTTTAGAACTTATTTTTTTTCTTCCTGCTGAGGATTTAATTTAGGACCTTCTGATTGTTAGGCAGATGCTCTACCACTGAGCTACACCCAGCCCCTCACTGGGGGATTCTAGGCAGGTGCTCTACCACTGAGCCACACCCCAGCCCCTCACTGGGAGATTCTAGGCAGGTGCTCTACCACTGAGCCACGCCCCAGCCCCTCACTGGGAGATTCTAGGCAGGTGCTCTACCACTGAGTCACACCCCAGCCCCTCACTGGGGGATTCTAGGCAGGTGCTCTACCACTGAGCCACACCCCAGCCCCTCACTGGGGAATTCCAGGCAGGGGCTCTACCACTGTGATTCTAGTCAATCACTCTGAGTCCTATATCCCCAGTACTTAAGAAATTGGCAAAAATCACAACCAACTTTGTGGTTCTAGATTCAGAAATCTAGAATCAAGCAGACCTCAGAGCCAGAAGAAAACTCAGGAATGGCTGTGTACGTGGTCAGGCAGAGAGACAAGCAAAACAACCAGCAACAGCTTTGGAATCTCGCCCTAAATCAGATGGCCGTCACTTGTCCCCAGTTACATTTTCAGTTAATGTACACTCCCAGTTAGGCTGCAATTTGCCACATAAGGACTCAAGACTGGGAGAATCTTTACATCTAATTTTTCTTTTAAGACAGAGTCTCACTGTGTTGTCCTGGCTAACCCAAAACTTGCTGTGTAGACCAGGCTAGCCTCAGACCCACAGAAATCCACTTGCCTCTGACCCCTGAGTGCTAAGACTAGAAGTGTGTACCACCACGCCCAGCCATACCTAATTTAATTTAACCATATAATCCAAATCATATACCATGAACGCTCTGCTCAAGCCTTTCAAACAGCACAATGCTCTTTGATTTTGCTCTCATTGTATTCTTCTGAGTTTTTAAATACAAGCTCATATTGTGATTTTTTTTTTAGTACCAGAGACTTCATTTCTCTTGTCCAAAGCCTGTCACAGTAAATGAATGAATCTACCCTGTCAACAGCATCAACCGTGACCCTCTATTCTCCTAGAATGTGCTCTTTGGGTTTTTCGAGATTGGATTACATTTTTAAAAGACCCGGAATTGATTCCCATTGTAACTTGTAAGAAGAGATGCGCACTCTCTCCCCAATAGCTGTTAGGGTTTGAATGAAGACTGTCCCTCCCTGGGCTGGGGAGGTAGCTCGGTGAGTACAGTGCTTACTAAGCAAGCACAATGACCAGAGTTCAAATCCCAAGTGTATGTAAAAGCCCAGTAGCCAAGCATGGTGACATACCTCTGTAAGCCAGCGCTGGGGACAGACAGGAGAATCCCCAGGGTGTGCTGGTTAACCAATCGAGCAGAAACGGTTCAGTAAGAGACCACATCTCAAAATAGCAAGGGGTGGAGCCAGCAGGTAAAAGAAACTGCCTCTCAAGCATGATGACCAGAGTTTGATACCCAGAACCCACACAACAGCCAGATGTGGTGATGCACACCTGGAATCTCAGAACCCCTGCATCGAGAAGAACCAGCTAGTATAGCCGCAGAAGCAGGGAAAGACCCTGCCTGATATCCAAAAGTCATCCTCTGATGTGTGTGTGGCGGGGGGGGCGGGGAGGGGTCCCTGGAGAGTCCAGAAGATGGTATCAAACCTACTGGAGGTAGCATTACAGAAGGCAGTCAGCCACTTGGCATAGGTGCTGGGCCTGAACTCTGATCTTCCAGAAGAGCAGGAGCTGAGCTATCTCTCCAGCTCCGTACATTTTTTAATAAAATAAAAATAAGATGGAGAGTTGTAGAGGAAAACACCCAACTTGATCCTCTGGCTTTAACACACACACACACACACACACACACACACATCAAAAGAGAAAAAAGAAAGAAAGAAATGTTCCCCACAGGATCGTGTTGAAGGCTTGGTCCCCCAGTGGTGGCCCTCCTTTAGAAGGTGATAGAGACTTTGGAAAGCAGAGCCTAATTGGAAGATATAGGTGACTGAGGGTGTCCCTGGGGGCTATTTTTTGTCTTAATCCCATTTGTAACTCTCTGCTCCCTGCTGTCATGAGGTGAGCAGTTTTGTGCCCCCCCCATGACAGCTCTGCTACCATGATGTCCTTCCTACCTTGGAACAAGCCTAGAAAGACCTGGACCAGCTGACTGTGGACTGAAACATCAGACGCTGCGATCCCAAACAGTCCCAGATGCCTTTAAGTTGTTTTTTCTCAAGTATTTGTCACAGTGACAGAAAGTTTCACTCTTTGACGGAGCCAAGGAGACAGCTAAGCCGATAGACTGCTTGCCAAGAAGCGAGCAAGATCTGAGTTCGAGCCCTGGGATCTGCCCTTAAAAAGCCAGGAAAGGGGGCTGTAGAAATGGCCCCGAGGTTAAGAACATGAACTACTCCTGTGGAGGACTTGAGTTCGGTTCCCAACACCCATGTCCACTGAGAAGCTGCTGCTCCAGAGGGCGGGGAGGGGTTGGGAAGAGCTTTATGGAGCCAGGGATGAGGGGAGTAGATGGTATTGTGTCTGAGTGTGTGTATGTGTGTGTATGTGTGCATGCATGTGTTCATCATGGGCATCCACACACACATTTGTTCACCTGGGTATGGAGGCCAAAGGTCAATGTTGGGAGGAAGGGAGGGATGGAAGGAAGGGAGGGAGGAAGGAAAGAAGGAAGGGAGGGTGGGAGGGAGTAAAGAGGAGAGAACCTGAGGACATTTCGCAAACGCAGTAGCCACCAGCAAGCAGCCCTGTGAACAGTTAACTCCGCCTCCTGAATGCCCTGGAACATCTCCAAAACAAATCAGACCCGAAAGCTCAGCATCAGCAAATCTTCATACACCTCCTATCAGGGGCCTCCCCCAGATGTTAGCTGTAGCCTCTAGCCAAGCAACCGGCCACCCGTTCAAGCCCCCACAGTTGCACCTCATAAAGATTTTATGGGGCCATTCCATCGCAGAGTGATGGAGGCAATTAACTTCCATCCTGGTTTTATTGTGGAAAGATGTTGCGAGCTTGGTCCAGGAGAGCAATGCCAGGCGCCGGCTCAGGAAACCCGGCCGCCAGGGCTCAGTGGGGTCTGCTCTCAGAGCAGGTGCATGGGCAGATGGGTGGCTCATGGCTAACAGGCTGCTCCAAGCTCCCCACCCGGGAGGCTGGCACTGAGCCCCGAGGCCTCACTGTCACAGCCAAGGTCCTGGACAGAACTGGACTCAACCATCCCTCCCTGTGTGTAGGACGGAGCAACGCTGAATTCACCCCAGAGGAATGCACGGTTATAAAAAATCTGTTCTGTCAGCCTTCCTGGCTTACTCCTGTGCCCGTTATGAACCCATCTCTCCCAGGGTTGCCAATCCAATTTCATGTCAGACATCTGCAGGGCAGCTTCTGTTCATAAGTGACAGAGGAAGAGGGAGAATGGAAGGCTTCTGATGTTAGGAGGCAAGAATCGGGGCAATGAAGGACAGGATGGCTGATATGCTCTGTCCAGAGTACTTTATATGAAGCAGGCGTTTCCTGGGCCACAGTCTCTGGCCCACTCTCTGACTGGGGTCTTCTCCATCCTCCTGACAGGCTGGCAGACCCGGCTCTAAGTCATCTCCTCTGCTTTCATTCCTAAAGCTGAATTAAGAGATTTGGAGACTTGAGAGCTGGGCGGCAGTGGCACACGCCTTTTATCCCAGCACTCAGGAGGCAGAGGCAGGCGGATCTCTGTGAGTTCGAGGCCAGCCTGGTCTACAGAGCGAGATCCGGGACAGGCATCAAAACTACACAGAGAAACCCTGTCTTGAAAAACCAAAAAAAAAAAGATTTGGAGACTTGAATTTGGTGATGCACTAACCACTGCCCCAGATTGTCACTATGAAATTCACACACAGATGGTATTTTCCGGGACACAAAATCTCCATTGATTGAGAACTGGAAGATGGTTCAGCAATAACAAGAACTTGCTCCATGTTTGGCTCCCAGCACCCATATTCATTAACTCACAACCACCTGGAACTCCAGTTTCAGAGAGTTATAGCACCCTCTCCTGGCCTCCATGGGCACAGTACTCATGTGCACATATGCATACATATAATTAAAAATGAAATAAATTTTCTTTTAAAACTTCCATTGATGGTGGGATAAAAATAACCCCCTTTTCAATTTATTCTGTCTGTCTATCTTTCTATCTTCTAAGGGGCTGCTTTTGGCATCCACACACACAAATGCACACAAACACATATATGTGTGTGTGTGTGTGTGTGTATTCATATATATGTGAAATTTAGAAGGATTGGGAGAGAAATAAGAGAGGGTAATGGAGTGAATATAATTAAAATGTATCACATGCATATATGTGTAGTTGTCGAAGAATATATAAATATTTTTGAAAAATTGACTAGTGGTACATGCCTTTAATGCCAGCACTTGGGAGCAGAGATATGTCTGAGGGCAGCCTGATCTATGTGGGAGTTCTAGGCCAGCCAAGGCTAAATAGTGAGACTCTGTCTCCAAAAACTAATAATAATAATAATAATAATGAGAAATAAAATTAAAATGAAGTTACTCAAATGAGCAAATGACTAGAGTAACCATAAAGATACTTGTCACCGGCAAGTGGTGGCGCACATCTTTAATCCCAGCACTCGGGAGGCAGAGGCAGGCAGATCTTTGTGAGTTCAAGGCCAGCCTGATCTACAGAGCGAGATCCAGGAAAGGCCCAAAGCTACACAGAGAAACCCTGTCTCGAAAAACCAAAAAAAAAAAAAAAAAAAGATACATGTCATTCTTACCCTCCTGTAAGTAACCCAAATAACCTCATTGGTCCACCATATCGGACTTTTGTGGTGTCTTTACTTTGATCTATTATTAGTTTCCTATCTAAGGTGTGTAGACATTTCACATCTTCCCAGGAATACAGTCACATAGCAGAGACCTCTGTGTGCTTGTCCAAACCCGCATTTTGGAAAGACAATGGAAAGCAATTGTTCTTCCAGGGAGCGGATGTCTGGGTGCAGGATTGGTGTTTTGCTGAGCTACTGGACAGTTGGCTCTTCCACAGCTTTTGCTGAGCAAGCCTCACCTTCTCCATGATGAGAGATGTGCAGGGGTCCTGCTAATTAATGGCACAAACATTTGGAGTTGCCTCTATTTACTTTGATATGACCCATGTTCCAGGCTAGGAACTCAAACTCCTAACTTCTCTCCATCAAGAATAGGTCTGATCTGAAACTTTGAAACTACGGAAGGAAGCCAGGGCATGATGGTGCATGCCTGTAATTCCAGTGCTTGGGAGACGAAGATAAGAGATTCTGTGAATTCCAGGCCAGCCTGGGCTACACAGTGAGACCCGGTCTCAAAAAAACGAAATGAAAGAAGGAAAGAAGAAAATACTTGGAGGCATTGGCACAAGGGGTTGGGGAGATGGCTCCGTGGCCAAGAATGCTTGCTTGGTAAGCTTGACGACCTGAGTTTGAATCTACAGCACCTGTGTAAAAAGCTGGACGTGGCTGTATGCAGCTATAACCCAGCATGAGAGTCAAAGAGTCCATGGATACAGAGAGCTAGCTGTCCAGGCACATAGGCTACTTGGTTAATTTCAGAACAGTGAGAGACCCTGTCTGGGGGAAGGAGGAGAGGGGAGAGGACTGTACATGCTGATAGATATAGATATAGTATATACATATGAGGATAAAGAAAACCTTAATACTATTGATGAGCATATAAATTAGTGTGGTCATCAGTATGAAGGGTCCTCAAAAAACTAAACATGGAATATAAACCAGCTATATGAACCAGCAATACCATTCCCAGATACATAACCAAAGGTATCTAAATCAGCATGCCGCAGACACACTCGTGTTTATCACAGCATTATTCACAATAGCCAAGTCATGGAGTCAGCCTAGGTGTATGTCCATCAACAGATGAGTGGATAAAGAACCTGTGAAATGGGGCTGGAGAGATGGTTCAGCAGAAGGAACACGGTCTGCTCTTCCAGAGGATTCGCATTCCATTCCCAGCACCCACATGGTGGCACACAAACACCTATAATTCTAGTTCCAAGGGAGTTGATACCTTCTTCCAGCCTCTGAGGGCACCAGGCACACTCATGGTGCACAGACATACATGAAGGCAGAACACACACACACACACGCACACACACACACACACACACACACACACACACACACACACACACACACACGAAAAAAGACAATGCGGTATGTATCTCCAATAGAGTAATATACAGATATAAAGAAGAATAAAATAAGCTCTTGCAGGAAAATGTATGGAACTCGGAAGTCATCACGCTAAGTAAAATAAACCAGAGTCCAGAAGACAAGTGCCACTGTGTAAACTGAAAACAGGTGACCAAACATCAAGGAAATATTAAAGTAGGAGAAGGGGGCTGGGGGGACAGACAACAAAGGAGAAAAAAAGGGAATAGAGAAATAAGTATATGTCAGGTGTGATAGCACATGCCTTTAATTCCAGCACTCCAGAGGCAGAGGCAGGCAGATGTCTGTGAGTTTGAGGCCAGCCTGGTCTACAAAGAGAGTTCCAGGGCAGCTAGGTCTGTTACACACCTCTGTTCCCTATCTCAAAAAAAGAAAGAAAGAAAGAAAGAAAGAAAGAAAGAAAGAAAGAAAGAAAGAAAGAAAGAAAGAAAGAAAGGGATAATCAGAAAAAGATACATGCATGGAAATTTAACAGTGAAACCCATTAATTAGCATAATTAATAAATTGATAACTATCACAATCAAAATAAAGGATGAGGCATGTTTGACGATTAATGATTGATTGTTCACTTGATAGAATTTAGAGTCACCGTGGTAACAAACCCCTAGGTAAATCAGTCAGGGAGTTTCTAGACCAGGTAAACTGAAGTGGGACGACCCACCCTGAATGGGGGCAGCCCCATCCCGTGGGCTGGGGTTTCAGACTGAGTAAAGAGGAGAAAGTGAGCTGGGCACCAGCATTTGCCTCTACTTCCTGACTGTGGATGCCAGCCGCTCCAGGGTCCTGCCGCTGTGCCTTTTCCCAACCTTTGTCCTCTGGAACCACCAACCAAAGTCAACTCGTTCTTCCTCCAGCGGCTTTGGTCAGGGACTTTGGCACAACCACAAAGCAGTGAACTCTTCTAGCATGAGAAAGTGGCAGAAATCCCTCCCCCTCCCCTGTCCCAGCAAAGAGTCTTTGCTGATAGACTGCCCCGAGTTTATCAGCATTCACCCCTTCAGTTGCCATAGGGATGCAGATGAGTGGAGAAAGCATCTATATCCTAATAAAAGAAACTAACAGCCAGAGAAATGAAAGTAACCTTCCCCACAGCTGTTGAATGAGGAAGCTAAGGTGAGACCTCAAATCTATATACTCGTATTGCTCCCCCGACCCCATAAAACGTGACTGGTTTAAGGAGAGCTGTAGAATTGGGTTAGTTTTTTTTCATCGGCGTGATGGTTAACGATGATTGTCAGTTTAACAGTATCTAGGATTGCCTAGGAGACAAATCTCTGGGCGTATCTGTGAGGGATTTAAGTTAACTGAGTTAATTGAGGTGGAACATGGATGGCACCATTCCATGAACTAATAATGAGGGTCCCAGGCTCAATAAGAAGGAAGCAAGCTGGACAGTGTCATTCCTCTCTCTCTCTCTCTCTCTCTCTCTCTCTCTCTCTCTCTCTCTCTCTCTCTCTCTCTCTCTCTCTCTCCTTCCTGACTGCATATACAATACGGCCAGCTGCCTCAAAAAGAAAATGTGGTGTTGAGCTAGAGAGATGGCCCAGCAGCCAAGAGCCCTTGCTACTCTTTCAGAGGAATGGAGTTCAGTTCCCAAGCAGTGCCCATATCGGGTGGCTCACAACTTCCTGCAACTCCAGTTCCAGGGGATCTGACGCCCTCTGCTGGCCTCTTTGGGCACCTGCACTCAGACACAGACACACAGACACAGAGACACACACATAATAAATCTCTTTAAAATAAAATAAAATAAATAAAATAAATCTCTTTAAAACTTCTTAAAGTGCTCCTACGGTTTTCATGTATAAGGGCACTGGGTAGTAGACTTCAAGTAAACAACTCATCCATGAGAGAAGAAAACTCAACTAATAAGTAAACTGGGCAGGTTGTGGGATCTGGGGTATGTTTTGGAGTCTATAAAGCTCCAAACTGTGCCCTGGTGCCTGGTCATAGACCACACACACCTTTAGCAGCAGAGTTTAAATTACCTGGGCTCAGGGGATGGCTTCAATGAGCATGGTCTTTGCCTCACAAGCATGAGGATCTGAGTTCAATCCCCAAACCACGTCAACAAAATAAATAATAAAATAACAGATGCCGTGGTGTGAGCTTGCAATCTCAGCACTGAGATATGGAAGCAGACAGATCCCCGGACTCTCTGGCCACTCAGCCCAGCCTACTTGGAGAGTTCGAGGCCAGTGAGAAACTGTCTTTCAAAATAGGTGGTCAACATTTGAGAAAGTACACCCGAGTTTGCCCTCTGGCCTCTGTGCATATACATGTTCTCCCCCTCCCTCCTTCTTTCTTATTCTCTCTTTCCCTCTCCTTTCTCTCCTCTCCTCTCTCTATCTCATCCCTCCTCTTTGTCTCCTCTCCTCCTCCACCCTCTCTGCTCTGCTCTCTCCTCTCTCATCCCCTCCTTTCGTCCTCACCTCCCTTCCTCCCTGCCTCCCCCTCTTTGAATTGGGACCCTGTCTCCTTCTCTTAGGCTGGGATTTACCCGCCCTCACCCCCCCCACACACACACACACACCAGCAGGGTCTCAGTCCTCTGGACTCACAATGGAGTGTCTACTATTGGTCTTCTTGGGTCTCTATCGTACATGTAGTAGGTAAAGGAACTCTCCAGCCTCCAAAGTCACAGAAGCCACTTCTTTGTGATACACCTCATTGTTTCTTTATGAAGGAGCTATGAGCCAAGAGACCTGTCAAAATTTTGAAGTACTGTAAGTCAAAGATGGCTTTCCTATATCTAACCTACCAAAAATTGTTGCTTAGCAACACAATAGGATGTAAAGCATCAATTGTTTTCCCTTGCGATTGTGTGACTGCCTGGGAACGGGGGCTCCTTGACATCACAGGAACATCATCCTGCAAATTGCCAGCACAGACAAACCATCAAAATTCAGAATCTGAAATGTGATTCTGTTATGGTTTTTCTCCCTGTCTGGCTTATGTCTGAACACTCGGTCCCTAGCCAGTGGTACTCTTTGGGATGGTTGTGGAACCTTTGGATCAGGAGGTAGGGCTGGATGAAGTAGGTCACTAGGGGTGAGCATTTGAAGGCTATCACCTGGCTTAACTTCTGGCCTGATTGCTCTGCCACCTGATCTACTGAGATGTGAACAAGCCACATTGCAAATGCCAGCCAACCTGGACCAAGCCCATGCGGCCATCATGCTCCGGAGCTTTGAATGAGAAATGCACCCCACAGGCATATGTATTTGAACACGTGGTCCCCAGTAGGTGGCGCTGTTTGAGGTTATGGAACCTTTAGGAGGTGGACCCTCACTGGAGGGTTATAACCTCGCCCCATTTCTTTTTCTCCCTCTCTTTTCTTGTGTATAGATGAAAATGTCATCAGCCAATCTTCCTGTCCCCGCCCCCGCCCCCACCCCTCCCCTCTTGCCCCCCCCGTCGCACCCCCCCCACCTTCCCCAACATGATGGACTCTATCCCTCAGAAACTGTAAGCCAAAATAAGCCCTCTCTTCCTTAAGTTGCTTTTGGTCATGGTATTTTATCACAGCAATTAAAAAAGTAACTAATACACTTTTCCTGGTGAACCAAATACGCTGAAGACATGAGCTAGCATAAGCCTCTCCTCTTTTATGTTGCTTCTGTCCAGAATGGGGCCACAGCAATATAAAAGTAACTATGCAAGTGTCTACTGAGTGCACATAAGTGTTTTACCATTGTAAGGTTAAAAAAAAAAATCTAAGTCAAACCATCATTAGAAAGGGTCTATCTGTGTGTCTAAATATTTTATTGACATAGCCCAAAATATCACAGAGTGGGCACTTTATCAACAAATTTTTACAATACTAGAGATTTTACCCAGAGCATTGCACATGCTAGGCAACCACCCTCCAGTGAGCCATACCTACAGGTCTCTAGCTCCTCCTTGGGGGATTCTAGGCAGAACCTCTCCCACTGAGCCACACCCCAGCCCCTCACTGGGGGATTCTAGGCAGGGGGCTCTCCCACTGAGCCACACCCCAGCCCCTCACTAGGGGATTCTAGGCAGGTGCTCTACCACTGAGCCACACCCCAGCCCCTCACTGGGGGATTTTAGGCAGGTGCTCTACCATTGAGCCACACCCCAGCCCCTTACTGGGGGATTCTAGGCAGGGCTCTACCACAAAGTACTCTCCACTGAGCCATGCCTACAAGTCTCCAGTCCCTCACTGAAGGATTCTAAACAAAGCTGTATGCATGTGCATGTGTTTCTCTCTCTCTCTCTCTCTCTCTCTCTCTCTCTCTCTCTCTCTCTCTCTCTCTCTCTGTGTGTGTGTGTGTGTGTGTGTATGTGTGTGTGTGTGTGCGTGCCAGAGGACATCCTTAAGTGTCATCCTCACTTCTTATTAAGTACCCTCTCAGTCCTTCCAAATACTTGTTGTTTATCTGGGGCCACTTTCAGTTCTGGAATCCAGGAAGACCTGGATTCCCGGAAGACCTGGAATCCCATCCAACATAACACAAACCATCAGCGTTCAGCTGCAGGATATCAGGCATCGCACTGTGACATGTGGCCCGGACCTCACTGTGGAGTCCAGTCCTCAAAGTCTCCATATAGCCTAGGCTAGTCTCAAACTTGCTATGTAGTCCAAGCTAGCCTAGAACTCATGCTCCTCCTTCTACAGCCCCTCAAATGCTAGGTTTACAGACCTGTCCACTTTACCCAGCATCACCTGGACCGTTTTCAATCCTCATTTTTTTAAATTTTTTTTTATTGAAAAAAAATTATACAATATATTTTGATGCGATTTTATCCCTTCCCCACCAGACCAACTACTTTTTGATTGAATGTAAGTCCCACTCCATGAGATAGAACCCATATCTGACACTGCTCAAGACCCTGAGACTCGCCAGGTTATGGGTCTAGGGGGAACCTAATACTATAATTCTGCTAAAGGAATATAGCGATAATTGATATGACTCCTAATGATATTCTGCTATACCCATAGATCAATGCCTTGCTCAACCCACATCAGAGAAGCCGCTTCTTGCAGTAGATGGGAATTAACCCAGAGACCCACAGCTACATAGTGTGCAGGGTATGAGACTTTGAAGCACCCAGTCCTAAATGGGATGTCTCTTTTTTTTTTTTAAGACAGGGTTTCTCTGTGTTTGTTTTGGTACCTGTCCTGGATCTCGTTGACCTGGCTGGCCTCGAACTCACAGAGATCCGCCTGGCTCTGTCTCCCGAGTGCTGGGATTAAAGGCGTGCACCACCACTGCCCAGCTAAATGGGATGTCTTTATCAAATCCCTTCCCTCCAGGCTCAGGGGTCTATGTGGAAGAGGAAGCAGAAAGATTGTAAGAGCCAGAGGTGAGAGATGACTCCAAGACAGGATGGATGCCTATATGAACTCAGGGACAGGTTTAGTACACACAGACCTGCACAGGTTCAAACCAGATGGGGTCCCAGCACTGAGAGGGAGAAGTGGGCACAGGGTGCCACCCCTAACCAAGAAGTTATCTGCAATTGATACCCATTGGCAAAGGGAAAATATGTTTTCTCTCTCATCCTAATTCACATTGCCTGAAGCCACACAGCCTACGGTCCTCCCTCACATCAGCAATAAGAAACGAATGCACCTACTAACCTAGCCAGCAAGCTAGCCTGCCCAGGAACAGAGTCCAAGATGTGACCATGGAGCTGGAGTCCATGTAGCCCTGACCATTAAGGGCTGACCAAGCCAGCTCAAGCTTAGAAAGGACACTATTCCAGCTGGCCAGCTCCCAGCTCTTACCAGGAAGCCTGAGTCTGAGACCAAAGGAAACAAGAGAAGGAGAGGAAGCTTTATCCAGCAGGCAGGAGATGGTGGTAGACTGCAGCCTGCCAGTGTCCTCTGTGCCTCTGAGTCCCTGCCCGCTCTCCCTTCCTCTCTATGGAGCCGGCTTCTTAGATACCTACTCCACTCTCTTCTTCCTTCTCTTCCCTTCTCCTCCCTCCCCTCTCTTCCCCTCCTTTTTCCTCTCCTCCTTTTCTCCCTCCCCTCCCTTCTCTTCCCCTATCCTCCGCAGGGCTAGCTTCTTGAAGGCCTCATGAACTCCCTCGTCCCTAGGGTACCCTGCTCTGTGGACCAAGTGATAAATATGCCTTCTCCCAAGGCACAGCCATCAGGCCTATCCCATCCACCTTCCAATTAGGCCTGCCAGAGCCTGCCATTGACCTGGCCCCTTTCCCAGCTGAAGGTTCAGATTATTCACACAGAGGTCAAAGACCTTGACCCTGCCAGTGCTCTCTCCCAAAGATGATGGAGTAAGACCACTGACCCAGCACCTGAGGCTCAGAAGCACGGTCTCCCCTCATCAAGACTGCGACCTTCAGAAAGTGATGCACACAGACCACTGTGCATTCATCAGCCTTGTGTACTTTGTTTCAGAGCCACAGCTGACAGCCATGGTGAGCAGTGTGACCCTGCTCTGGTGTTTTTCTCTTCCTGAATCCAATCAAACAGTTTTTTCTTCCTCCAGTACATAATATCATGGTCCATAAAGCTAAAATGAACTACCTGTCTGTCCATCTATATCTACCATCCACCTATTCATAGACTGTCATCTGTCAACTATCTATATACCCATCACCTATCAATCACCTATTATCTACCATCAAGTAATCACCTATTGTAATAAGTCTTTCTCTGTCTTGACAGCCAGCTCCCAAATAACGACACAGACACTTATCATTAATGATGAAAGCCCAGCCTTAGTTTAGCCTTGTCCCACTAGCTCTTATAACTTAAGTTAACCCATTTATACTAATCTACATTCTATCACATGGCTCATTACCTCATCTCTCCATACCGCTCATGCTGCTTCCTCCACATCTGGCTGGTGATCCCTCCTTCCTCTTCCCAGAGTTCTCTCTGCCCACAAGTCCCACTATACCTCCTGCCTAGCTACTGGCCATTTAGCTTTTTGTTACACCAATCATAACAATACACTTTCACACAGTGTACAAATATCCCACAACAACCTATCATCATCTATCTACCACGCATCATTCATTAATCATCAATCTATTATCAATTATTTACCTACATAACATCTATCATCTATCTATCACCTATCCATTTTCAATTTACCCATCATCTACCACTTATCTATCATCTACCTACAATCTAATAATAATCTATCTACCACCTATCAATCATCTATAAGTCAAGCAATCATCTATCTATAATCCACCTATCATCTATCATCTATTAATCCATATCAATCATCTATAATCCATCTATCATCTATTTATAATCCTTCATCTCTATCAATTAGCTATCTATCATCTACATATCAATTATTTATAATAAAGCAATCTTCTACCTATCTATATCATCTAAACATCTATATTTCTGAGAGAGGGAGAGAGAGAGAGAGAGAGAGAGAGAGAGAGAGAGAGAGACTCACTTTGCTACCCCATCCTATGCTGGATCTCACCATGTAGCCCAAGCTGGCCTCAATCTCACAGCAATCCTCCTGCCTCAGCTTCCCAGTGGTTGGAATTACAGGCAGGCACTGCCATGCCAGGATTCTGATGCCTTCTTTCCCAGCAGCAATGAGCCACAGAATGTTAATGGCTTGTCCTATATGTTTGTTTCCTACAGCACCTCTTCCCAGACCCTGTTAGCTACAGAGCAAGAGACCAATACAGTAGATACAGGTGTGAACCCTATGGTCTGGATATCTGTACATCAAGATCTATATGTTGATACTTAGTCACCAGTGCAATATATTAAGAAATAGGGCTTTGGGGAGATGATGAAGTCTCCTCATGCACGGAATTAGTGCTCTTAGAAAAGAAGACTGGACCATTAAGACGGTCCAGCAAATAAAGGACTTCATGACAGAGGAAGGTAACCCTCCCCCACAAGCTGTCCCCTGACTTCCACATAGGCAGCCACACACCTACAAAATAAATAAATGAACGTAATGTCCCGGTTAGGGTTTCTATTGCTGTGAAAAGACTCCATGGCCATGGCAACTCTCATAAAGGAAGGCATTTAGTTGGGGCTTGCCCACAGGTTCAGAGGTTTAGTCCATTATCATCATGGGGGGAAGCGTGGCAGCATGCTGGCAGAGATGGTGTTGGAGGTCTACATCTGGATTGGCAGGCAGCAGGAAGAGAGAATGACACTGGGCTTGGCTTGAGCACTTGAAATCTTGAATCCCACCCCCAGTGACACACTTCCTCCAGCAAGGCCACACCTACTCCAAAAAGGCCACACCTCCTAACTGAGCCACTTCCTGTGTATCCATTGGGACCATTTCATTCAAACCACCACATGTAATAAATAAATAAATGAGACCATGGGAAGCTTGGCCACCTCTTCCACTACTGGTGTTATCTATAAAGAATGAGCAGGCCCCGTCCAAACACTCACTCTGCTGAAGACTCAACCTTGGACCTTCAATCCAGAACTGTGAGCCGTCAAGTTACTTTAGCTGGGTACAGTGGCACACTCCTGTCCCTTCTCTCCTTCCCCTATGTGGGCCTCAGGGATCAAATTCAGGTCATCAGGCTTGATGACAAGCACCTTTTATTGTTTTATTTTAAACTACATTTATTTATTTATTCATTCATTCATTCATTCATTCATTCATTCATTTACCGTGTGTGTGCACCGGCATGCCATGGTATGTGTGTTGAGATCAGAGGACAACTTGTGGGAGTCATTCTTCTCCCTATACTATGTGGGTCCCAGGAATTAAACTCAGGCTTGGCAGCAAACACCTTTACCCACTAAGTCATTCCATTGGCTTATTTTATTTTATCTTATTTTGAGACAGAAACTCACTCCATAGTCTAGTCTGGCCTGGAACTCATGATTCTTCTGCCTCACCTAACCTGTGTTCCGGGATTCCAGGTGTCTGCCACAATGCCTGAATTATTGTTCCTGGTTTAGAGGTGGGCGCATGGAAGCTGGAGAAGTAGGGCCTGGTCAACCTCCACACATGCATTATGGCAAGCGTGTGGCCACACATACACTAGATAGGTAGGTAGACAGGTAGATGGATGGATAGGTAGACAGGCAGACAGACTGACTGACTGACTGATTGATTGATTGATTGATTGGTTGGTTGAAATTAAACAAAGAAGAGGAGGTCTGGCCAACATTACATCCACCCTGTCCTGCCCCTGTGAGATCATAGAACTACACCTACAAAGGACATCTGACTCCTGGGGACAGCCATCCAGAAAGACAACACCTCTGCCTCCATCTGCTGCATCTCTTATTCTCTACCCAGATGCCTGCATCCCTCTACCAACACCTTCGAGCCAGTTACTCAGACGCTAGGCACAGGCCAGACCACTGGGGAACTCCCGAGGTTCAGGGACCCCGATATGCCTACGAGCTGAGAATTAGACACCATCTGCCTGGAAAGAAAACACTGTCCCCTGTCTCTACCTCCCCAAGCCAACTGGGAACAGACTGCAGTGACAGCTGATGGGATCTGAGCACAAGGACATTAAGAAGAATCAACAAACATCACTTCACCCAGGCTTCATGGTATTTTGCTTCTTAAAAGTCAATACTTGGGCTGGCGAGATGGCTCAGTGGGTAGAGACACTTGCCACCAAATCTGACTGCCTGAATTTGCTCTCTAAAACCCACATAGTGGACAGAGAGATCTGACTCTTGCAAGTTGTCCTCTGACCTCCAATGTGTGCACCATGACATGTGTACATGCACGTACGTACGTACGCGCACACACACACACACACACACACACACACACACACACACACACGTAATAGAAAATAAATATAGTAAAATAAATTTTAAAATAAAATTGACGGGAAGAAGAAGAATTACACACTGATTTGCAAATGTGTATGATGCGGTAGTTGGAACGAGGAATGTCCCGTAGTTCAGCTGTAGGAACACTTGGTCCCCAGGTGGTGGCGCTATTTGATGAGGTACCGCAAAAGCCTCGCTTGGGGATGTACACTGCCACCTGGCGGTGACCTTGAGGCTTTACAGCCTCACCCCACTTCCCAGTTTGCTCTCTCCGCGTCTGTCCCGTTTGCCGTTGAAGATGTGATCTCTCCGCTCCTGCTGCGGCGCCTGCCTCCGGCTGCCATGCCTTCCCACTGGGATGGGCTCTTGTCCCTCTGGAACTGTAAGCCAAAAAAATAAATCTCTGCTTTAGATTGCCTTTGGCACATTCGATCGGCCTACAAGACAAGAGCTGAGCATTCCAACGATGGCCATCTGCATGCTGGAGAGACTGAGGACCCGGTAGCTGCTTGCTCTCTTGATCGCAGAGCATCCAACTACATAGGCGAAAGCTGATGGAAGTCCAAGGAGAAACAGCTTCAGTCGCATTAAAATTCCTCAGCCTATCTCTGTCGGTAATTGATAGGTGAGGCGAGCGGAAGTCAAGTGAGTTATAGTTAAAGATGTATTGTTTTTAACTGTGATGCACGCCTGTGTCTGTGCGAGAGTGGGAACCTGTTAGTTCAGGTGCCTGCAGTAGCCAGAAGAGGGCGCCAGATCCCCTGGAACTGGAGTGGTTGGGAACCTCTTGATGTGGGTGCCGGGAACTGAAGTCAATACACGCATGCTCTTAACTCCTGAACTCTCTCTCCAGCCCCAGGCGCAACATAGTTAAGTTGAGCCGATGTGGTGTCTTTGGCATGTAATCCCAACACTCAGGAGGCTGAGACAGCCATCTTGATGTAAGTTTGAGGCCAGTCTGAGTTCCATAGGGAGTTCAAGGCCAGCCTGGACCACAGTTTGAGAACTTGTCTTTTTTTTTTAAATAAAGGCTGGATATGTAGTTCATTGATCATTTGCCTAGGATACCCCAGTAAAAGAATGGGGGGGTGACTCCATTAGAAGAGCAAATGCTTGCCATACGTAAGGTTGAGTTCAATCCCCAACACCACTAAGAAAATGAAATAAATATAAAAGGGCACTATACCCCATTCTACACCCATAAATGTGATAGTTAAATGGAGTGAATCAGTTCCCTGAAACCCAGTCTACCCAAAACTCACAGAAGAAACAGAGACTCCTCATGCGTATCTGTCTATGAAAGGCATTGAATCAACAACTAATAATGTTCCAAAACAGAAAGCACCAGGCCCAGATGGGTTCACAAACGTTTAAGAAGGAAACGATGCCAACTCACGACAATCTCTTCCAAAAACAGGAGCAGGGAGAATACTGTCTGAGTGGTTTTATGAGACCAGCACTATCCCAACAGCAAAGCCCAAGAAAACGCAAGAAAAGGAAACTACAGCCCAGACTTCTTCATGAACATGAACACAGAGGTAAAAGAACCCTCAACAAAGTGTCCGCGAATCATGGGGCCAGTGAGAGGCTCAGCAGATAGAGGTGCTTGCCAGGCAAGCCGGGGAAGCCTGAAGTCCCAACAAGCAAAGTTGGGGGGAGAATTGAGTCCACACAGCTGTCCTTTGACCTCCTCACACATGCATGTGTGCAAACACACAACAACAAATATATATGTGTGGGTGTGTATATATATGTGCGTGTGTGTGTATGCAAATCAAATCCAGCAATCTATACAAATAATTAGACAGAGGCTGGAGAGATGGTTCAGCAGCTAAGATACAGGGACGGGAATTCAGATTCCAGTGTCCATAGAACAAGCCTAACAAGTCTCTCACACACACGCCTGTGACCCCAGCTCTGAGCGGGGCTGGAGACAGGAGAATTGATGGGGTTTGCAGGCCTCCAGTCCAGCTGAGAAAGATGTGAGCTTAGGGATTAGAAAGAGACCCTGCCTCAAGGGAATAGATGGAGAGTGACAGAGGGGAATATCTGACGCCCCCTACTGGACTCCATGCAAGTTCACATATATATGTGTTCACACACTCACACACACACAAATAAATAAATAAATACTCTTTAAAAGAATAAAAGTTAAAAATAATTATACAGCATGACTTCTATAGTTTAACTGTGGTTTTGGATGGTAGTGGCTATGGAAGAATCTGGGTCCTTTACAAAGTGTAACACTGGTCTCGTGGAAGGATTTAGTTCTCACGGGATAGGATTAGTTCTTACAAGGACAGGCTGTTCTAATAGAACTAACCTGGACCCTCTGTGGTTTCTGCCTGTCTCAAGGGCTAGCTACCATGTAGTAACAGGGTTCCTTGCCAGAGGCCATGTTGCTTGAAATTTCTTTTTTCTTTTTTTAAGCTTTATTTATCTATTATGTATACAATGTTCTGTCTGCATGTACACCTGCACACCAGAAGAGGGCACCAGATCTCATTACAAGTGGTTGTGAGCCTTCATGTGATTGCTGGGAATTGAACTTAGGACCTCTAGAAGAGCAGTCAATGTTCTTAACCTCTGAGCCATCTTTCCAGCCCCATGTTGCTTGAACTTTCGAGCCACTAGAATCTTAAACCAAATAAACCCCTTGTCTTCATACATTTTCCAGCAATGGATATTTTGTTAGAATAATAGGAAATGGATCAGCACTGGGGAATCACAGAGTAGTCAAGGTAACAGGACAATCTTGAGATCCTAAAATGGCAAGTTCTGAGCCCAGCTTGGGCTTCCTCAAAGCCTATCCATTTTTGGCTAATTTCCAAGCTTCTTGGTCTGTCTGTCTGACTGTCTATTTGTTTTGAGACGGAGTCTCGTGTAGCCTCAAAAATCACACGTAGACCAGAATAATCTTGAACTCCTTGCCTCTACCTCCTGAGTGCTGGGATTACAGGTATGCACCACCACGCCCAGGTTTATGGGCTGCTGGGGATGGAACCCAGGGCTTTATGTATGCAGGAAAGCACTCTACCAACCACTAGACTATCTCTGGAGTCTTTTCTTGGATGGTTTTTGAGAGCCTGGAGCCCTTGATGGCACAGCTGGAGAACAAACCGCTTATCTGGCTGCCGTGGGCTCCCATATCCCTGCTGGTGGGGACACTCTGCTCTGCCTAGAATAGCGACTCCAGCGGTGTGCGCCCTGTATTGCCCCCCCACACACACACAACAGAGGAAAGGCTGGTGAAGCCACGTGCAGAGCGGTTTGCTCAAGGAAATGTTCATCAACCCTTGGAGATGTGAACCATGGGTTTGGTTATCAGACATCCAGGACACATCGCTGTAACTTCAGGGTAGCCCCTCCTTAAAGGGCTGGAACGTAGGGTCAGGGTCACGCTACCATCTGAACCAGCCCTTTAGTATGCCCTGCCCCGCCCCCAGTGGCTCCCCCAGGAGCCTGAGAAGCAATAGAGAAGGGAAGCGGCCACTTAAGTGCCGCACATAGCCACCCTCAAGGGCCTGCAAGTCTGCTCAAGGCGCTACGGTGTGCAGTTAGAACAAGAATGTCACATCAGCAAGACCTAGCGGCCAGAGCTGCGGGAGGAGGCTGTAGCCAAGCAGAGAGAGATCCAGGTGTGAACCGGACCTCCAGGTCCCATCCCGTGGATCTAGGGCCCCTTCACACATCTCCAAGAGCTCCCCCCACCCCAGATGAATAGAGCCTTGCTCCCAGCCAGGAGCACCCTCAGTTGTACGAGTAGCAGGAACCTGGGGGAAATGAAGTCACTGGATTCTGGGCAGGTTGTTCAGGTTAAGTCAGACCCCTAGCCCCTCATTGGTCAAGTGCTAGGAGGCGGAGCCTGGCTGGAGGAAGCCGGTCATTGGTGGTGAGTCTTTGAACAGCGTGTCTTTTCCAAGACCCTGGGTCTCTCTGTCTGTCTCTGTTTCCCACCCACCGTGAGGTAAGCAGCCTTATGCCACCCTACCTCCCCACCACGACGATCTGCTCTATACAAGCCCAAAGCTGCCTCTCAACTAAATGGGGGGGGGGGGGGGGGCTGAAAGGTCTAAGACTGTGAGTAAAATCAGTCTTTGTTCCTTGAAGTCCTTTTCCTTGGCTATTTTATCACAATGACAGGAAGTTGAGTAACCCAGCGCCCCGGGGCCCTAAGATGAATTTGGTGGGAACAGTGTATTAACAGAAACGCGGTAGCCTTTCTTCATAGGATATCCATTTAAGGTCTGCAGGATGATTCATGGTGGACCTCCTGATGGTTACAGACCTGTCATCCCAGCTACTCTGGAGACGAAGGGAAGAGAATTAAAAGCAGAAAGGCCGTTCTAGGCAATTTAGTGAAACTCTATGTCGAGAATAAAAGGAGAGGTAGATAGAGCGTTTGGAAATAGAGCGCCTGAATAGAGTCCCCCAGTGAGGGGCTGGGGTGTGGCTCAGTGGTAGAGCGCCTGCCTAGAGTCCCACAGTGAGGGGCTGGGGGTGTGGCTCAGTGGTAGAGCCCCTGCCTAGAATCCCCCAGTGAGGGGCTGGGGTGTGGCTCAGTGGTAGAGCCCCTGCCTAGAATCCCCCAGTGAGGGGCTGGGGTGTGGCTCAGTGGTAGAGCACCTGCCTAGAATCCCCCAGTGAGGGGCTGGGGGTGTGGCTCAGTGGTAGAGCATCTGCCTAGAACCCCCCAGTGAGGGGCTGGGGGTGTGGCTCAGTGGTTGAGCACCTGCCTAGAATCTCCCAGTGAGGGGATTGGGGCATAGCTATCACATCCTAATGATGTCATTAAATTACGAATCTGTCACTGTGTTGATTTATTGGTGAGGTCACAGTTCTCCAGAGTCAATCTCTCCTCAATGGCTGAATCCATCAAGTGGGAAACCAATGTGGGGACGGGAGGGACACTTCAGAAATACATCACAAGACGCCTGTCTCTGAGATGGAGGTCACAGCCATGATGCAAGAAGTAAACATGGCTGTCTTTGTTAGGTTTCTATGGCTGTGATAAAAAAAATCAAAGACCAAAAGCAACTT
The DNA here is from genome assembly GCF_007827085.1 of Peromyscus californicus insignis. Classification (NCBI taxonomy): domain Eukaryota; kingdom Metazoa; phylum Chordata; class Mammalia; order Rodentia; family Cricetidae; genus Peromyscus; species Peromyscus californicus. The sequence goes on from NW_026294540.1 coordinate 24,294,976, forward strand.
GGGGAAGAAAGGGTTTATTTCAGCTTACATCATGGAGGGAAGTAAGGACAGGAACTCAAGCAGGGCAGGAATGTGGAGACAGGAACTGAAGCAGAGGCCACGGAGGAACATTGTTTGCTACTGGCTTGCTCCTGTTTTCTTATAGAACCCAGGGCCACCAGCCTAGAGATGGCACCGCCCACAGCGGTCTGGGCCCTCTCCCATCAATCATTAATTAAGAAAATGCCCCCACGGAATTGTCTTCAGGTCAATCTGATGGAGGCAGTTGCTCAGTTGAGATCCCCTCTTCCCAGATATAATCTAGGTTCGTCTCAAACTGACAGAGACCTAGGAGTACAGATGTTGATATTGATCCAATCCACAGTACTTGGGGAACTAGTGATTGTTGCCTGTGTGGTATCTCCAGATGGAAGAGGTCAGAGGACGGGCGTGCCTCCAGCCAACCAGAGCCATATCAGCTTCCTGACACTTTGTCAAAAAGTATGAGAAAGGATGCTGACTGCAGTCAGGGTCCCCCCAGATTCCACGCTCCTCCCCTCCTCAGGAGCCCTGGGGGGGTGTGGGGGCTCCCCCATGGCCTTCAGCATTGTATGTCACACTAGCAAGGAGACTCAGAGCCAGAACTAAAGAAGGATCCAGAAAGAACCTGAGAACCATAAAAAGACTCACTGGCCGAACAGAGTTCTTCTGACCTTTCCCTTCCTTCTTTAAAGGGCTGGAGAGATGGCTTGGTGGCTAAGAGCACATACTGCTCTTGCAGAGGACCTGGGTTCAGTTCCCAACAATGACATTAGATGGCTCACTGCCACCTGTAACTCCAGCTTCAGGGGATCTGACACTTTCTTCTGGCCTCCTTGGGTACATGCACTGCACTGTATACACACACACACACACACACACACACACACACACACACACACACACACACAGAAAACAGGCTTAAGGATATACCCAGCCAGCTTGGCTCTCAGAACCAGCTTCTCAACTCTAAACTCGCTTTGCAGATCCACTCCACATCCCGGCTATCATCCGCCTCGGTGACATCCTCTTGGCTATGTGGCTCTCATTGCCTCAGAAGCTAAGCCGGTGCCTACTTCCATGTCAGATGCTCTCCCCTCTGACTACTTACAAGTTAAATAACGTGTGTGGGTCTGGGTCTGGGTCTGTGAGTCTTTAAACTCTCAAAGCCCATCCCCAGTGACATACTTCCTGGAGCATGGTCACATTCCTAAACCTCCCCCAAACAGCGCCACCAGCAGGGGACCAAGTGTTCCAATGCATGCGCCTCTGGGGGATATTCTCACTCAAACCACCGCGGATAGTTTTGTGTTACTTTGGACTGTGAAAGTTGCCACCGCACAAGACAAGTCTTGTAACCTAGGAAACCATCTACATACATGTCAGGCGGCTGCCATGGACAGATGGCCACTAGATGAAGACAAGTATGGACCGAGAATGGCCTGTAAAGGAAAGGACCTCACTTTTCCCCATCCGGCTTCATCATAACCACATCTCCAGAAGTGGCCCTGTTAGATCATGTGCCAACATTGTTCTTGTCTCAGGTCATGTTCTCCAGTGGGAGCCCGCGTCCTATTCACCTACCTACCTGGCAGGAAGCATCCCGGGGCTTCCTATTCAGTAGGTTGACAGTCGGACTTTCATAGAGTTCGTATTTCCAGCAAGGCTTTCATGATGTTGGTGAGGAAGGGATGGCGAAGGGTGACGCTCTTTCAACCCTGCCTGCAATTTGCAATTATGTGGGGAACCAAAAAAAAAAATTTTTTTTAAGGTGGCATATTTATTCAATGTGGCCACATTGGGAAGAGGTACATGGAGGTCCAGTAACCCATTCAGGTCCTGGCATGGGGTTTAGGTTTAAATAGAGGGCAAGGAGTTTGCTGGGGGGCCAGTGAGAAGGCTCAAAGGTAACGGTGCCCGCTGTCAAGCCCAACGGCCTGCCTTCCGTCCCCGGAACGCACTTGGTAAAAGGAGAGAAGAGAGTCCTGAAACTTGACACACACGCCATGGCACCTGTGCACATGTGCGTACACACACACAGAGTTAGTTCATTGACTAACTCATTAATGATTGTAATAAAGAGGTGTTCATAACTAAACAACCCAGTGGAGGTAAGGTTTGCCCGTCATTGACCCATCGTTGTCTGTGTGTGCCCCAGTCTCCCTGCAAAAGGGCCTTGTAAGTTATTAGAACTTAGGGCTGGAAAGGTGGCTCCATGGTTAAGAGCGTGGACTGCTCCTGCGGAGGACCCAAGTTCAGTTCCCAGCACCAACATCAGGTAGCTCTTAACTGTTTGTAACTCCAGATTCGGGGGCGGGGGTGGGATGGGGGTCGGGGAATCCAACAGCCTCTTCCAACTTCATAGCACACTGCACTCACAGACACAAACTCATGTACAGACACACACACACACACACACACACACACACACACACACACACACATAGACAACTTTTTTTAATCTTTCTTTTTTTTTCCTTTAAAGAAAGTCAGAGCAAGGGACTAAGGGAGTCACTGAGGGCGAGAAAAAAAAAAACAAACCCTACATTGACAATCCCTTCTGAGAAAACACCTCTGGCCAAGTGGTGGTGGCTCATACCTTTAATCCCAGCACTCGGGAGGCAGAGGCAGATGGAACTCTTTGAGTTCGAGGCCAGCCTGGTCTACAGAGTGAGTTTCAGGACAGCCAAGGCTACACAGAGAAAGCTTGTCTCGGGGAAGAAAAAAAAAAAGAAAGAAAGAAAGAAAAGAAAACACCTCTGATACCCAAGGATTCCCACTAAACCCACCTTTGTAAAGATCTAGCCACCAATCAACATACCACAATGATCACATCCAACACAGGATGAGCGCTGGGGTACAAATCATAACCAAGTCATTAGTGATGTTTTTACAGAGAGTCCTCAAGTGATGCCGGCATGAACCACAATTTGAAAACCCCTACGAGAAAGAGCTATCCAGCTTAAAATTCTATTGCCAGCCATATATAATTCTGACTACAAAGACATAAAAAGAATCTGGGTATTGTAATGTTCTCCTATGCTTCTAGCTTTTGGGAAGTAGATGCAGGAGAATTGGGAGTCTGACATCATTCTCAGCTAGTGAATTTGAGGACAGCCTGGGCTACATAGGACCATGTCTAGGGAAAACAGTTCAGTGGTTAAGACACATTTCACACAAGCAGCAAGTATGAGGACCAGAGTTCAGATCTCCAGAATACATATAAATTCCTTGTGGGGAGTTTGAAGATATAATTTAGAGGCAGAGCATTTGCCTAGCATGAGCAAGACCCTGGGCTCAATCCTCATATCACCATAAAAAAAAAAAAAAACCACTGGGCAGTGGTGGCACACGCCTTTAATCCCAGTACTCCAGAGGCAGGGGCAGGTGGAATCTCTGTGAGTTCCAGGACATCCTGGTCTATACAGTGAGTTCCAGGACAGCCAGAGCTATATAACAAAGAGACTTTGTCTCCAAAAATCAAAACAAAACAAAATCCTTGTGGTCATGGCAGCCCACTTATAATTCCAGTGCTCACTCAAAAAGTAGAGATAGGGTGTTCCCAAGAGCATGCCGGCTAGCATGACCAGTCATATCATAGTGGTGAGTTCTGGGTTCAACTGAGAGATGTTGTTTCAACTAGTAAGAAGAAAAGTAAGTGATCAAGGGAGGCTCCTAATGGCAACCCCTGGCTTCCACATACTCACACAGAAGCACCTGTACACACGTACACACACTTACTTACATACCATATACACACAAACACATGAAAAAAATCATAAAACATAGAAATGCTGATGGGGCAGGAGAAATGGCTCAGTGCTTACGAGCCTTGTCAGGTGGCTCACAGCTACCTGTAAATCCAGCTCCAGCTGATCTGATACCTTCCTCCGGTCTCCACAGGCTCCTGCACGGACATGCACATACAAACACACAGACTTACATACAGACTCGTAAATAAAAAAATTAAATCTTTAAGAAAATTAAAATGGAAAGTAGGTGATCTTATTACTTTCTTTTCTTTTTTTTTTTTTTTGTTGGTTTTTCGAGACAGGGTTTCTCTGTAGTTTTGCACCTTTCCTGGAACTCACTTTGTAGACCAGGCTGGCCTCGAACTCACAGAGATCCTCCTGCCTCTGCCTCCCGAGTGCTGGGATTAAAGGCGTGCGCCACCATCGCCCGGCGATCTTATTACTTTCAACAATGTAGTTTATTTAACCCAATATCTCAAATACCATCATTTCAATGGGAAATCAAGATTTAAAAAAAAAAAATACTTGTGAAATACTTACATTATTTTCCCACATGGAGTCTCTGAACTCCCGGGTGCATTTTGCGCTCACAGAGCTGCTCAGCTCCCATCCACTCTACCGGGGCTAAATGTAGGTTTTTATGACTTTGCATAACTAAATTGCTTCCAAGTGATGTGGCCACCTTCATCTTGGTTGAACGGAGAATGGCCTGTGCTTTTTAAACTGAAAGTCCCCCATCCTGAAAAAACCATCTTGCTCTCAGGGAAAACAGGACAATTGGCCAATTTCTTCCACTCGTGTTGGCATATTTTCCAGTGTCTCAATGGTGTGTCAGCTTTTAAGTGTAAAGGAAATAAAATAATGTGGAGTTATAATGTCAGTTGGTCACAATAAGCTGTGAGAGAGATCCTGTCTCAAAAAGTCAAGGGTTGGGGGTGTAGCTCAGTGGCAGTGTGGATGCTGTAAATCTTCCCGTGTGAAGGGCTGAGGAGTATAGTTCAGTGTGTTCGAGAACTTACGTAGAATCTGCTCCTCCCCATGAGGGGCTGAGGTGTGGCTCAATAGTAGAGCACCTGCCTAGAATCCCCCAGTGAGGGGCTGGGGGTGTGGCTTAGTGGTAGAGCACCTGCCTAGAATCCCCCAGTGAGGGGCTGGGGTGTGGTTCAGCAGTAGAGCACCTGCCTAGAATCCCCCAGTGAAAGCCGAGCAGTGGTGGCACATGCCTTTAATCCCAGCACTCAGGAGGCAGAGGCAGGCAGATCTCCATGAGTTCAAGGCCAGCCTGGGCTACAGAGTGAGTTCCAGGAAGGGCTCCAAAGCTGTTACACAGAGAAACCCTGTCTCAAGAAACCAAAAAAAAAAAAAAAAAAAAAAAAAAAAAGAATCCCCCAGTGAGGGAAGCTGAATCGTGTCTTAACTCTAGAGAGCTTGCCTAGAACCATGGTTCAGCAGTAGAACACCTGCCTAGAATCTTCCAGTGAGGGGCTGGGATAAGAGGCATCACTCAGGAGGATGTCCTGCATTTAATCCCCAGCCTGCCCACGCCCCCATACACACACAAACAGAAACCTTTATGTCAAGATCCAATCTACGGCTATACACACATCACACCCAGGTGACTAAATCATAAACTCTGGTGACAGAGTAACCTCTCCTTACCATGGGCATTTTTCTGTGCCCTTCTGGATTCTCAGTTTTTAAGCTAGTCGTGTCCTGAAACATTGATTTCCCCATCCCCTTGCAGGTCACAGCCTGCAGATTGGAAAATAGTGATTTGGCCCACTGGGAACAGGAGTCAGAAAACTGGCCTGATCCTGATTGGAGCCTTGTTTGTCTTGCCTCGTCACCTGTTAGCTGTTTTGTGAGGCTGTGCCTACCGGCACAATTCCTTTTTTCATGTGCCCTTCTGATTGGGTGACACCCAACTACCTTCACTCTAACCATAGCTTGCAGTTGCCATTTAGGGCCCTGAATGCATTTGGGGCGGGGGAGGGAAAGAGGTGGTTCATCATGTAGCCCAGGCTAGCCTTGAACTCTTTACGTTGCTGAGGATGACCTTGAACTCCTGATCCTCTGCCTCCCAAGTGTTAGGATGATGACTATGTACCACCAAGCTGGCCTCCTGAATACATTTCTATCTGGGCCTTCTGGATCTGTTGAGTCCGTTGGAAAGGCATAAGCTTCTGCATGTATGTATTCCCTAGACACTGAATGAGTGGCCTTCCCTCATATACCAGTTGCTGTTGCTAAAAGTGAGAGCCAAACAGAGAGCAGCCAAAAGTCATTGCCTTTATTTATTACATTTATTTAAAGAGAGTGTGCGTGCGTGTGTGTGTGTGTGTGTGTGTGTGTGTGTGTGTGTGTGTGTATACATATAAAAGTCAAAGGACAACTTAGGGAGATGGTTATCTCTTTCCTCCAAGTGGGTCATGGGGATTGAACTCAGATCTTTTTTCTTTTTTTTTTTTTTTTTTTTTTTTTTTTTTTTTTTTTTGGTTTTTCGAGACAGGGTTTCTCTGTGTAGCTTTGTGCCTTTCCTGGAACTCACTTGGTAGCCCAGGCTGGCCTCGAACTCACAGAGATCCGCCGGCCTCTGCCTCCTGAGTGCTGGGATTAAAGGCGTGCGCCACCACCGCCCGGCTTTGAACTCAGATCTTAAAGCTTGGCAGCAAGCACCTTTACCTGCTGAGCCATCTCACCAGCCCCCAAAATCATTGCCTTTATGGAACAGAGTTTTAGAGGAGGGAGACAGATTCTTATAGTTAAGTTAGTTATGGTTTTTCAAGACAGACTCTCACTATGTAGCCAAAGTCTGCTGTGAATTCACTACGTAGCCCAGGCTAGCCTCCAACTGGTAACAATCCTCCTGCCTCGCCCTCCAAGCACTGAAATACAGTGCCATCATGCCCAATATTTCATTTTATTTATTTACAGTGTTGGGGATCAAACTCAGGGTCTTGTAAATGCTGGGCAAGCGCTCTACCACTGAGCTGCATGCCCAGCTTGAAACATAGTCTCTGGATGGTCTGTTAAGTGTGGTAGAGGCATACCCTCAACCCAAGAACTTGAGAGGTAGGAGCCAGAAAATCAAGAGTTCCAGGCTAACCTGGGCTACAGGAAACCCAGTCTCCAAAAAATTCAGAAAACCAAAAGAAGGGCTGGGGAGCTGCCTTGGTGATTAAGAGAGAACCTGAGTTTGAATCTCATCAGCCATGTCAAGAGACTCATGAGCACCTCTAATTTCAGCTCCATGAGATTCAAGACCCACTTCTGGTCTTCCAGGGAACACATACCCCCAAAAGAGACACAACATATACACACAGAGACGCTGAGACGTAAGTAAAAATAAAAACCAATCTCTTCTAAAGTAAATAAGGGACTGGAGAGATGGCTCGGTAGTTAAGAACACTGGCTGCTCTTCCAGAGAACCCAGGGTTCAATTCCCAGCACCCACAGAGCAGCTCACAACCATCTGTAACTCCAGTTCCTGAGGGTCTGACACACTTTTGGATTCTCTGGGCACCAAGCATGCTTGTGATGCACACACATACATACAGGCAAAATCACTTATAGACACAAAATATATACATTTTTAAGCTTTTAGTTAAAAGTAAAGAAAAAGAAGACTGGCATTCCTCAGTTAAAAGTGTTTCCTAGTCAGGTGGTGGTGGCACACGCCTTTAATCCCAGATCCACAGAGCCAGGTGGATCTCTGTGAGTTCAAGGACAGCCTGGTCTACAGAGCGAGATCAAGGACAAGAAACCCTGTCTTGAAAAACCAAAGAGTGTTTCCTAGTATGTATGAAGTCCGGGGTTCCGTCCCTACCATGGCATAAACCAGATGTGGCACTGCACACCTGTAATCCCAGTACTCAGGAGATGGAGGTAAGATCTGAAATTCAGGGTCATCCTCAACTATATGAAGCATTGAAGGACAACATGAGATAAATGAGACCCAGTCTCAAAAACAAAATAAAAATCGAACGATCAATTATTATTATTTTCGATTATATTATTATTATTATTATTATTATTATTATTATTATTATTATTCCAGAGGTTCTCTTGGAAGAGTTCTCTCCTTCCAAGGTCTGGGTCAGGAGATCTACCTTAGGTCATCAGGCTTGGCGGCAAGTGTCTTTACCCCCTGAGCCATCTCCAAGGCCCAATCTTTAGTGAAATCAAAGCAGCAGAGGGATGGACAGGCCATGAGACATACTCCAGATTCTAGGGTTCACTCCCTGGTCGGTATGAGGAAGCAGAGCAAGTCCCTAATAGAAGGAGACTGCGAATGTGAGATTGACAGGCAGGATTTTCTCCCCTCCAAAAAAAAAAAAGAGTTTCCTGTCTGCCTCAGCAGGTAGATTCGACCCACCACATCCCCTAAAGTACTCTGCCAGAGGGCAAAAACACTAGTCAGTAACTTTAACCTAAAGGATTTCAAAACCTAGTCAACCATGAAAGGCTCGCCCGGTGGGGTGGGGGTGGGGGGATATTTGCTGAACAGGTCCCCCGACAGCATGCAAACCTGGGGTGAGAAACACGAAGGATCACTCTCATTCAGATTCAGGTCCGCTCCCCACCCCACCCCCGCACCCTCCCCCCTCCCCGAGATCCACAGTTACTTCAGCCACTGTGCACCCATGATCCCGGAGACCCGGGTCCTGGTTCCCGTGCCTGCCTTATCTCTCTCCTCCCTCACATTTTCCGCAGCAACAAAGCCAAACACAGTACCGTGGGGGCTTTCACGCTTCCTTGCGTTTGGACACGGTGTTCCTTCTGCCTGGAAGGCCGCGCAGCTCTCCCTCTGAGCACCCCCCTCCCCCTGCCTGCGTGCTCTCATTCAGCCCTCAGCACCTCTCCACAAGGACCCGGCACCCTTCCCTGTCTAACCCAAGCCTTGTCTTTTGCTTTGGCTTCGCTGCACGACAATCACCGATTCCTCTAAATCTCTCCCCTGGCAGGCTCAGGCCTTCTCCAACGCTGGAGTTGTTTGTGGAGGAAAGGGGTAGCTCGCTTGACACCCCAAAGAAAGCGCCTAATCCTGAGTTTGAGCGACGACAGAGCATGCACCTAAGCTTAGGTCGGCTCCGAATTCCCTATGTGTACCATAGGGTTCTTCTAGGTCCCTGGGGATCCCCGAAATCTTGCATTCCGGGTGCACCGTGGCTCAGCAGCCCAGCCCCCCTGGCTTGACATCAGCAAGCTGGAGTAGTCCAGGGGGAAGGGCCGCGTAAAAGCGCGAGCACGGACTACAAATCCCGATAGGCATCGCGTGGCCCCGCGGCCAGCGCCTGCGCAGTACGGGCCCGGCGTTTGAGTGGCAAGTTGTTTGTTACAGCGAACACCAGCTGCTGCTGCGCCGGGCGCCGCGCTCCGCCGGGCGCTGTTTGCTTGTCCACCCCGTAGCTCGCTGCACCCCGCAGGTCCTCCCCAGGCCTCCTTTTTTTGCAACTTGCCAAGCTTCCTTTTTCTGGATCGAGTACAAATCAGCCCAGCACCGAGCTCCGGGCCCCCTTCCCTGGGCCGGTTGCCCCACGGCTTGGGGCGCGCAGGGGGCGGGGGCCGCTGCTCGTCCCCGTCCCCCCCGTCCCCCGTTCCCCCCACCCCCCCCACCCCCCCGCAACTTGGGCCACCGCGGATGATCCGCTGTGGAGGAGCCCTGGGCGGACGATGGAACTGCACATTCTGGAACACCGGCTGCAAGTTGCCAGCGTCGCCAAGGAGAGTATCCCGCTCTTCACCTACGGCCTCATCAAACTTGCCTTCCTGTCTTCCAAGACCAGGTGAGAGAAAGAGAGTATGGGGCGAGGGAATGGGGGGGCGCATGGTACCCGCCCCGGGACAGACAAAGAGGCGCACCCCGGGGGGACGCAGTGCAAAACAACTTCATTCCCCCCCCACGCCCCGGGATCTCTGCCATCCTCCCGCATCGGACAAAGCCACCCCTGTGCTCTCTAGTTGGGGGTCCCCTCCACCCAAACCCCCCCACCCCACTGCGCCTCCAACTGCTGCCACCAACACCCAGCCCTCCCCCCATCTCAGTCCCCTTCCCTGAGATCTCTAGTAACCTCCCCAAATGGCCTCTGTGATGCATCTGTGAGTGAATGAATGAATGAATGAACGAATGAATGAATGAATGAAAAACAGGTGTGGGGATCCGGAGGTGGAAATTAACAAACTAAACACGCCCCATCCCCCCATCCATCCACCACCACCACTCCCCTCCTCTTGGTTGGGCCGGCCCCCCTGTAGCCACCGGCAAGCGGGGAGGGATGGCGCTGAGCTCGTCTACCCCAGAACAGAAAAATCATAAAATCATTAGTAGATGTTTATCTCCAGGTGCCTGGAGAGAGAGGAGAGAGGAGGTGCAGGCAGCGGGGGAGGGGCTGCGGGGCCAGGGTCGCTGATTTCTTTTCTCTTTGGGGGTCCAGCAAAGTGGGAGGGAGGGGGAATTTTGAACCATGGAAGGGGAGGAGCAGGCGTGTTTATGGATCTGCCTGGAGGCTGGGCTTGGATGTTGCAGGGGGAGAAAAAAAATAGTGGAAGGCCTTGGGAGGTAAGAAGAAAAAGAAGAAAAAAAAATTTTTTTTTTAAATCTTGGATTTTTCCCATTGCTAGGTGTGCGTTTGACTTCATAAACTCCTGTTGGATTAGAGTCGGGTTGTCTTTTTTTTTTTTTTTTTAATTGCCCTTTTCCCCCTGTGGAGTGGGAACTGGAGCAAGCTATGGTTAACTTAAACCTTGTTGGCTTACCATTATGATGGGTCTAGTTTGGGGGGGGCGGGGGGGGGGCGGTAAAGGCGAAGATGCTCCAACCTCCCTGCCAAAGAAATGAATACATTATGGGTCAAGATGAAGTCAAATGCAAACACACCCCCTCCCTCCCTCCCTCCTCGCCAGGCTGTCTTGTCTCCTATGGGCTTGGGCTCAGGAGAAAGAGCCTGTTCAAAGTTCTTGCTCAGGGACCTGACTTCAACCTTTCAGAGCTCGGTCAGGACTATTGTTTGGAAGATGAAGCCCAGCTAGGTAGCTCTGCGTCTTGTTTACTCTCTCCTCCGAGGGCTGCTCTATCTGTGGGGATGCAAGGTTTGAAATCTTTACCTCCCTTGCCTGAGTAGAGAGCCCCTTGCTCCTTGGATGGCCCCAGGTAAATCATTAAACAGGTCATTTGAAAACAAAGCTAACTGCTCAGATTCTGAACACGCTCCCCCACCCCCCCCCTCCACCCCCAAGTGCAAAAAGCCCCTCTCTGTCAACGCCTGCTAATCCTACTCCACCTGCCCTCTGCCCACCCCTAGACAATCCCTAGGACCCCGAGACTGGAGGTAACAGACTCCCAACCTGTGACCTCAGCAGCCCCGACAGCTCTCTGGTTCTTCTTTTCTTTCTCAGGCTGGAAAAAAGAGGGCTTTTAGGGGGGCATTTGGTAGATAGACAGGAGAAAGGCTGCCTCTGACTGTGAGCCCTGTGCCTTGGTGAAGGGACTGGCCTTTTTATGGGCATCCCGCATCTGCCGCTCCCAGGGTCCAAGTCGAAGTTCCCAAATTAAGACTCAGAGAGACAAGCTCACAATGGCCCACCTGACCCCAGGGAAACCCTGTCCCCTTGTAAGGTTCCTTCCAGGATAGGCCCAAGTGACCAGTTGCAAGATGACTGAGAGGTCAAAGGTCACCTCCTTGTCTCCAGGCTCTGACTCTAGAAACCGCTGAGTCTAGCCGGTCTGAGGGCTGACAACCACTGCCCTTATGCACTCTGAGCCCAGGCGTGGCTTCGTGTTGGAATCAGCCCCAGTGGCCCCGGGGCCAGGTCACTGTCCTTTTCTGTCTCTCTTTTGTCCCTCTGTGAAATGGACATAGCACAGCCAGGCCCACTTCCTTTCCAAGGAGCTGCTTGCTGGGGGTGGGTCATTCAATTCATGTGAAAACAACTGTGCCTGGAAATGGGCGGTGGTGTGTGGTTGTTATTTACAGCCGTGAGCCATGCAGGTAGTAATTCTTGGTTCTTCTCCCCCACCACGGTGGTCCAGATTCCCATTAGCACCCATCTCCCCGCAAACCAAGCATCTCCAGAATATCACACTGCCTGCTTAAAAGAGACAGTCCCTGTGTCTCTAGGGCCAGGTCTTTGCTGTGGCATTCAAGGCCTTTTGAGGAACCTGCATCCAGAATCCTTGTCTTTAGCCATCCCCCCCACCCCCCACCCCCGGCAGATATGCTAGTAACACCCACGGATTGCCTGCCATCTCTTCCCTCTTCCCACCTGTATGTACATCGTCATCGTCGTCGTTTATCTCTTCCTGGAGTGTCCCCTCCACCCCTGTCAATTCCACTTTGGTCCTCAGGACCAGTGACATCACCACCCTGAACCTCCTCCCCAAGCACTCCCCTGCCTCCACCTCCTGGCAGACTTAGTCACTTCCTTCCCCCCTCGCCAACCCCTCCCCCAATGTCTCCTTGGAGTGGAGCAGGTAGAACTCTGGGAAGAGACTGGAATGACATTGGAGGACACTCACTCGGTGCCTGGGTGCCTCTGAGCCCAAGGGATGTAGAGATAGATTGCCCTTCCCTCTGCTGAGTTAAGTGCCCAGTCTAGGGAAGGGAAGGGACATAGTTAGAAAGCTGAAGTTAATAAACATGGTCCAGCAGGGTAGAAGAAAGGAGACCCAGGCCTGGAGAGATGGCTCAGCAGTTAAGCCCGATGGCTGCTCTTGCAGAGGATCTAAGTTCCCTCTTCCCAGCACCCATGGCAGGTGGCTCACAACCTCCAGGAAGTCCTACTCCAAGGGATCTGGTGCCCTCTTCTGGCCTCTGCAGGTACCTGCACTCATGTGCACAGACCCACACATTGATATAAACGTATACATATGATTTTAAATAAAGAAAGAGGGGAGACTGTAGACTGGCTGGGGCAGCCTGGGAGCCTACCTGGATGAAGAGGCTTTAGATTATATGTGATATCTTAGTAGGAGTTAGGCAGGAAGGGGGATCTAGTCTCTCTTTCTATAGAAATACAGACATGTACATGACATATATCCTAGTGTATACAGGGACGGAGACGACTTGATGGCATAGCTTTTACAAAGAAGGAACTTAGCGCTCAGGGATTAACTTGCTCAAGGTCATGAGATCAGTGATAGAGCCCAAGTCTACATCTCTGTGGATGAAGCTCTGTTTTTGCCAGCACAGGTTACAGAGGAGGCTCATATTCAACAGTGCCCCCAGCTCTTCTGTTCGCAGTATGCTGATCAGAAAGATTCAAAAGCACAGGATCAAACCACTGACCTTCATATGTTCCCTTGTGGCCTCTTTCTTTTTTTTTTTCCAGCACTGAGGATTGGACTCAGGGCTGCCTGCATACAAGGCAAGCACGTTCTACCGCTGAGCCACACCCCAGCCCCTCACTGGGGGATTCTAGGAAGGTGTTCTACCACTGAGCCATACCCCAGCCCCTCACTGGGGGATTCTAGGCAGGTGCTCTACCACTGAGCTATATCCCAGCCCCTCACTGGGGGATTCTAGGCAGGTGCTCTACCACTGATCCACACCCCAGCCCCTCACTGGGGGATCCTAGGCAGGTGCTCTCCCACTGAGCCACGCCTCAAGCCTTTTTCAGTTTTTTATTTTGATACAGGGCCTTACCAAGTTGCCCAGGCTGACCTCAAGTCACTCTGTAGCCATGACAAGCCTGAACTCAGGAATTTTTCTCCCTCGGCCTCCTAAGTGGCTGGGAAGACAGGCCTGGGATACCACATCCAACTTCAGTGTTTTTCTGACTCCTTAACCTAGTAGTACTCAGGTGTATCTTTCCTGGGAGAAAGCTGGAGCAGGGTAGCTGGGCTCCACTTCTGCAAGGTGTGCCTCATGTTGCCTAGCCCCAGGTTGCTCTTCAGAGATGCTGTCAAATCTCTAGCTCTGTGATTGGCTCTGAAATCTATGACACGATCCCTAAGTATTTGCAAAACGGCCTGTTGAAGGCAGTGGTGGGAAGCAGCCTGGTGAAAGTCCCCCTACTTTCTATCCAGCGCTGTTCATTCATTCATTCTCATTCATATTGGGTCTCTCTCCTCCCCGTCCCTCCTCCCTCCCACCCTCCTGATATCCTGGAACTCATTAGGATAACTGCCCATCTCTGGCCTTTAAGTCCTGGGAGTGAGCTTCCACCCCGGGCTTAAGCTGTATGATATACCCACGTTTATTTCATCTTACCCTTGGCAGCTCCGTTTCTTCACATCTTAGCAATATGTGGCTAAGTCAAGGATAGCCTTCGGAGCTGGGGAGATGGCTGAGCCGGTAAAACACCCGTATGCAAGCATGAGTTGCATGAGTTGGGATTCCCCAGCACTTACATTAAAAAAAAAAAAAAAAAAAAAAAAAAAAAAAAAAAATGGCCGGGCAGTGGTGGCGCACACCTTTAATCCCAGCATTCAGAAGACAGAGACAGCTGGGTCTCTGTGAGTTCAAGGCCAGCCTGGTCTACAAAGAGAAGTCCTGTCTTGAAGAAGAGGAAAAAAAAAACCCACAGACTGGAGGCTAGAGAGATAGCTCAGTGGTCAAGTACACACATGCTCCTCTTGACAGAGGACCCGGGTTCGGTTCCCAGCACCCATATCAAGCAGTTCACAACCACCTGTAACTCCTGCTCCAGCGGATCTAGTTCCCTCTTCTGACCCACAATCATGTATACACATGCACACACACACACACACATAATTAAAAATAAAGCCTTAAAATAAGGGGGCAATGAACTTCAAGTTGGAAGAGACCGTCTCAGAAAAGGGGGGGCAGAGAAGAAAAGGGGGACAGAGAACCACGGAGGAAAGATAACCTGATGTCAACCTTAGGTCTCCGTGTGAACATACACGCGTGTGCTTGCGCACACCCATGCCCCCTCGTGTACACATTAAAGAGTAACTTTGATTGTATACAGTATGGTGTGGGAAGAGGACCTATGTCAGCTAACTTTTCTCAGAGCTGTGACGGACAGAGCTTGAAGGAGGAACTGTTTGCTCTGGCTCACACTCTGACAGGACAGTCTCTCATGGCGGGGAAGGCACGGTGGAATTCATAACCGAGGGACCATCGCTAATACTTCTCGCGTCATGGCAGACCAGGAAGTGGATGCCAAACAGGAAGTAGGAGCCCAGCCATAAAAGCTTCAAGGCCTGCCCACAGTGACTCACTTCTCCCAGGGAGACGCCGTACCCTAAAGATTCTTTGACCTCCCAAACCAGTAGCCTGAGCTCTGTTCAAGGGTCAAGTGTTAAAGCCTACGGAGGTCATCTTACAACCAACCCTTAACAGATAGGGATGATATGAGAGTGTTCTGGGGTGGAGGGCTCGAGAGAGGGTTCAGTCATTAAAAGCACATTCTGCTCTTCTAGTTGAACCCAGGTTCAACTCCCAGCACCCACATTGAGTGGCTCACAACCACCTGTAATTCCAGATCTGACGCCCTCTTGTGGCCTCTATAGGCACCCACACTCATGTGCATATCCACACCTGTACCTATAATTTAAAAATACGATAAACCTTTTAAAAAGTGATCTTAGCCAAGCGATGGTGTTGGTGCATGCTTTTAATCCCAGCACTTGGAAGGCAGAGGCAAGTGGGTATCTGTGAATTCGAGGCCACCCTGGTCTACAGAGCGAGTTCTAGGACAGCCAAGGCTACATAAAGAAACCCTGTCTTGAAGAACCAAAAAAAAAGTGTTCTTGGCATGGTGGTTTATAACCTAGAAGACAGAGTATGGCAGGTTGTTATTGAGCAGAATTGAGAAGCAGTGAACCAGTGATTCTCAACCTTCCTAATGCTGTGACTCCTTAGTATAGTTCCTTGTGTTGTGGTGACCCCCAACCATAAGATTATTCCATTGCTACCTCGTAACTGTAATTTGCCTCTGCTATGAATTGTAATGTAAATGTCTGATATGCAATCTCCCAAGGGTTTGCAACCCATGGGTTGAGAACTACCGCAGTGAAGGAGGGAGCATTTGATACGGGCCCTGAGGAAGTAGGGAAGCGAGGGGAGTTGATGCGGGACAGGGTGTCTGTGAAAAGAAAAAGGCTCAGTGTGAGGGAGAGGGTAAGAGAGAGTAATGCGGGTTGGAAATGACAGCAGTGCATTAAATGCATGCATGAAATTGTCAGAAGAATAGACTGAAAAGAAGAGGTTCGTGCTGGGACTGATGGTATAGGCCCCGTCATTCAAATACACAGGAGCCTGAGGCATGAGGATCACAAGTTCAAGGCCTGCTTGAGCTACAGAATGACTCCAGAGGCAGCCTGGTCAACTTAGTATGATCCTGGCTGGGAAAATAAAATAAAATAATAAAAAGGTTTTGGGGTGTAGCTCAGCAGTAGAGCACATGCCTAAAATCTAACAGCAACAGGTATGGGCATGGCTCAGTGGTAGAGCTCTTGCCTAGAATCCCCCAGTGAGGGGCTGGGGGCGTGGCTTAGCAGGTAGAGCACCTGCCTAGAATCCCCCAGTGAGGGGCTGGGTGTGGCTCAGTGGTAGAGCTCTTGCCTAGACTCCCCCAGTGAGGGGCTGGGGTGTGGCTCAGTGGTAGAGCACCTGCTTAGAATCCCCCAGTGAGGGGCTGGGGTGTGGCTCAGTGGTAGAGCACCTGCCTAGAATCCCCCAGTGAGGGGCTGGGGTGTGGCTCAGTGGTAGAGCCTCTGCCTAGAATCCCCCAGTGAGGGGCTGGGGGCGTGGCTTAGCAGGTAGAACACTCACTCTGGAAGAGTTACACCCCTCAGAACCACCAAAAGTACTAGGAGCTGGGCTGTTCGATATCAGTTAACCTGAAGATGTGATAGATGTGATGATGTCATCAAGATTTTTTTTTTCATCTGACTGGCCATCCTTATAATATAAGGATGTGTATAATATAAGGATATATTATATATAATATAATAGCTGTGCCCTCCTGTGGAGCAGCTGGGAGAGCGTCGTTGTCGACAGCGAGAAACCCAGCTAGAGCAAGTGCTGTGGCTTCCAACAGCGTCCTCCAGCCAAGTACTCAGACCCTATTCTCTCCCCGCCCCCCCAAGCCTTGCACAGACCTTCTCACCTTATTGGTTGGAGCTGTGTCACATGACCATGCACAAGACCACCATGGACCAATCAGGATTCACCCCTTTAAGGTGGGACTGACTACATGAAAGTTTCTAGCCTAGAGACGGGGCAGATTCTTTGGGCTCTTCATCCAGGTGACAGAGGGTAACCACAGTGTGGGGAGGTTTGGGGACACGTGACGTGAGCTCCCTGATCAAGGTGGGTCTCACTACAGCCCCTTCACTACAGCACTTGCTTCTGTTCTCTAGAGAGCTTGTGGCTGGCCTCTGTCACAGCCTCAGAACCCAGGACCTGGTTAGAGGGACCGGAGATTGTCACCCTGGAAAAGCAGACCCCTCCCTCTCTTCCTTAGAGCCAGGCCCTCCCGGAAATGGAGTCTGTGACTAACGTAGTACGTTCTAGGCTCTTCTGCGACCCTCCCGTCAGTTAGGTCATGCCAACTATACAGCAGACCCGTGGAGTGGAAGCCTGATTTTACCGATAAAGAACAAAAATAGAAAGGACCCAGAATACCCAGAAAGGGGTGGGAGTGACTATGGTTTGCACTCAAGAATTCAGATCGGGAGAACCTGTTACTCCGAGCACCCAGCCAGATGCCCAAGCTAGCCTGGATTCCTGTCGCTAGGAGCCTCTTGATAGCCAAGGCCACCACTGGAAGGCAAGGGACATGCTGCTATCTTTGTGTCTGTCTGTCTGTCTGTGTCTGGTGTATGCTTATGTATGCGTGCATGTGTGAGGGTGCTATACCAGAGCCATACTCCAGCCCTTAATGGGGGGGATTCTGGACAAGCCTGCTAGCACTGAGTAATACCCTCAGCCCCTTACTGGGGTATCATGTCTGCCTATAATTCCCCTAAGGTACTTCCTCAGCCCTCAGGAGAGAATCCTGGGCAAGTGATTTACCGTGGTGACATGTGCCTGCTGTCTGTCCCAGCAGTTAGAAGCCAGAGGTTGACAGCTGGTGCATTCCTCTATTTCTCCCCACCTTGTTTTTGAGGCATGGTCTCTCACTGAACCTGGAGCTCCCCAGTTCTACTAGTCTGGCTGGCCAGTGAGCCCAAGGATCCTAACTCCACCTCCCCAGATCTGAGATCACAGGACGCACTGACACATTTGCTTTTTTACCTCCGTGCTGGGAATCTGAACACAGTTCCTCGTGGTTGCCTGGCAAGCACGTTACCAACTGAGCCAAACCCCCAGCCCCTGTTATGATCTTTGAAAAGTGCCACCATAGGGCACATGGTGGCGTGGGCCTAGGATTCCAGGGGTTGACAGACTGAAGCAGGAGAAGCATAAACTTGAGTCTAACCTGTGCACAAAACAAACAAACAAAAAAAAAGCCCATTTCGTGGATTGGCCCATACCTATAGGAAACCCCATAACTGCCACCTGGGTTGGGCTTCCATTTAAGGTCTCTGGTTCATACTGCTCTGTGCTGGGTCCCTGCATTACTGCTTTATTAAGGTCTTGCCAACAAACTGCTGGATACCGGCATTGATGCAAGAAAAGCTTAAATCTACACAAAGTGTGTCTAAATCTTTATCACTTGCCCGGGTACACTGAGCTGAGGCCACTGTCTGAGGACATTTAGGGAAAGACAGACTAGCCCTAGGGGGCCTCCAGGGGAAACTCAAGACAGCCACACCCTGGCAAGTATGGCCATGGAACATTTGGCCTGTCCTGTTGGTGCCGTTACCTTCTTAACTGGAAATTGGGGACCTGCCGTAGCTGAAGTCGCAGTCAGAATTTAATGACTTGAAACAAGGGGCTGGGGAGATGGCTTTGTGGGTGAAGTGCTTGCCCAGCCAGCGTAAGGACCTGAGTCCAATCCCCAGGTCCCACACAAAAGAGCCAGGAGTGGTGGCGTGCGTGTGTCATCCCAGCACGAGGGAGGCAGAGACAGGTGGATCCCTGGAGTTCTTTGACCAGTTGCTCTAGCCTAATAGAAGAGCCCCAGATCCCCAGTGAGAGACTTGTATCTTTAAAACATGACGATAAGGGGCTGGAGAGATGACGTAGAAGGTACCAGCTCTTGCTGTGTAAGCTTGGGGACCTGAGTTCAAATCCCCAGCACCCATGTCAAAAGTCAAGCGTGACTCCGTACAACCTATTGCACACATAGAAAGAAAGAGGGGCTAAGGAGTCGACTCGGCAGCTTAAGAGCAATTACTGCTCTCCTAGAGGACCTGGGTTTGGTTCCCGGCACCCACCTGGCGACTCACAACAGCCTGTAACTTCAGTTCTAGGACCAAAGTTCAGGTTCCCCAGAACCCATATAAATACATGCTGGGTGAGTGTGATAGCCCACCTGCAATTCCAGCTTTGGAGGCGGAAACAGGATCCCCAGAATAAGCCCGCAGCCAAGGTAGCCATATTAACAAGCTTTGGGTTTGATTGACAGACCCTGCCTCAGTGAATTAGTTGGAAGAGCGAGACAGCACATAAGGCAGCAAGCTCAGGCCCCCACGTGCACCTTTACACACATGCACACATGCATACACCATATGCACATGACCACGTGCGTAATACCTTGTCCACACCATGTCCACACCATGCACCGTACACATGGGCACACATTCACACACTGTCTGTGAGAACAAACAAACGAACAGATGGTCTCTGCCAGTGGTAGAAGGTGGTACCCCTCAGGCTTGACAGGGGCCCCCTGAGAAGGGAAGTCCTGGTGGGGGCCCAAACTCCCACCTAGAGGTGGCTATTAGAGACCGATTTCAGATGTTTATTGCAAATCCCTGGCCATATCTCTACTATGCTAGAATCCTTAAATGGGTATATAGAGGTAGCTCGGTTGGTAAAGGACATGAGGACCTAAGTTTGATCCCTAGAATCCGAATTTTACAAAAAACAGGCATGGTGGGGCACGTGAAATCCCAGTGCTAGGGAGGCAGAGGCAGATGGGCCCCTGGGACTGGCTGGCCAGCCACCCTAGCCTGTTCAGTGAGAGGCCAGGCAAATGAGGGACCCGGGATCAAAACAACAAGGTAGGCAACTCCTAAAGAATGACAGCCTCAGGGGCTGGAGAGATGGCTCAGTGGTTAAGAGCACTGGCTGCTCTTCCAGAGGTCCTGAGGAGGTCCTGAGTTCAATTCTCAGCAACCACATGGTGGCTCACAAACCATCCTTAGAGAGATCTGGTGCCTTCTTCTAGTGCACAGCATACATGCAGGCAGAACACTGTATACATATAAATAAATCTTTAAAAAAAAATGACAGCCTCTGTGCTGCACAGGAACATACATATGTGCATACTCATGCATTTCTTGCTCAGTGTTCTGTTACTGTGAAGAGACAGCCATGACCATGCAGCTCTTATAAAGGAAAGCATTTCATTGGGGCTGGCTTACATTTTCAGAGGTTTAGTCCATTGTCAACATGGCTTGAAGCATGGCGGCACACAGGCAGACACGGTGCTGGAGAGGTAGCTGAGAGTTCTACATCCGGATCGGCAGGCAGCAGGAAGAGAGAGACACTGGGCCTGGCTTTAGCATTTGAAACCTCAAAGCCCACCCCCAGTGACACACTTCCTCCAACAAGGCTACACCTCCTAGTCCCAGTTAAGTAGTGCCACTCCCTAATGACCAAGCATTCAAATCTATGAGCCTATTCTTATGCAAACCACCACACACATGCACCTGCACCACACACAAACACACATGTATTTAGAAGACTCATCCTCCTCCTCAGGCTCTCAGCCTGGCCTTCTGCTTCAGGCTCACATTCCTTACCTGGCATGGTAGTTTACTCAGTTTGTGTCAAAAGCCCTGACATAAACAGCCTACGAAAGGAAGCCTTTGTTTTGCTTATGGTTTCAGAGGTTTGGGTCCATCCTGGGAGGGCATGGCAAAACAGCTCATTTCATGGCTTCAGGAGTGTGTGGAGAGGCTGTTCACATCACAGTGGACCAGGAAGAATGGAGCTATAACAGGAAGAGTGTATTCGGAAGTTTTCCTGAGTCCCACCCAGTCCCACAGCCACTCAGACCCAAGTAAACACACAGAGGCTTATATTACTTACAAATTGTATAGCCTGATGGCTCAGGCTTCTCGCTAGCTAGCTCTTATAACTTAACTCAGCCCATTTCTGTGTATTGCTACATGGCTTCGTGGCTTACCAGTACTTTTACATCTTCTCCTGGCGGTGCTTCTCAGCGCCTCCTCCACCTCTCCTTTCTTCTCCTCTCTCTCCAGTTGGAATATACCACCTAACCTTATTCTGCCTCACCATTGGCCAAACAGCTCTATTTAATCAACCAATCAGAGCAACACATATTCACAGCGTAGAGAAAGACATCCCACAGCAGAAGGAACTAAAACAAGATACAGCTCCCAAGGACACAGCCCCCCATCTACTTCCTCCATCCAGGTCCCACCTTCTATAGCGCCATCACTTCCCTATCATCTATTCAAATTCCTTTATTATATATATATATATGCATGTATTAGTATGTATGTATGATGCCCACACCACAGCATGCATATGGAGATCAGAGGGCAGCTTATGGGAGTCAGTTCTTTCCTTCCACCATGTGAGTCCCAGGGTCAAATTCAGATCATCGGACTTGGTAGCAAATGCCTTTATCTGCTGAACTTCATTGGTCCCTCTGTTCAGATTTTCAATCCAGCAACAGATGAAGTCATCGATCCAGTTAGAGCCCTTGTGATCTACTTGTCTCCAATCTGGCCACACAGACGCACCTTGAGTGCCCTTTACCAGTCTCCTGAGTGCCTCTTGGTCCAGTCATTTTCGTGTTAAGATTAACCATCACACCTGGCATTTTAACTCTCCCTCTGCCCCGCCTGCCTCCCACATACCCTATTTTAAAACATCTCAGATAGGTTTGTTTTGCGCTGAGACAGGGTCTCTTGTAACCCAGGCTGGCCTCAAACTAGCTATGTAGCTGAGGATAGACTTGAATTTATAATCCTCCTGCCTCCACCTTCCAGGTGCTGAAATTACACACACTCAGCACCATACCCAGGTTCTGAAATGGTTTTAAAATGACTGATGACTCCAACATGCTTCATGCAGAAGCTCCTGTGCCCCTTTCTCTCTCCACTTTCAATGTGTGCCTTCGGGACTCTGTGTTTGGTAGCACCCGAGGCTAGGTCATAAAGAATACGCTCTGCCTAGTGCTCACCACCTCTTGGAGCCTTTGCTCGGTAGAAAGCCAGCCGCCATATTGTGAGGACGCTGAGTCCTTAGGAGGTTGAGGCGGGAGGCTCACAAGTTCAAGACCAGCCTGGGTCACACAGCAAGACCATGCCTCCAAAAAGAAGAGAGAAAGAGATCAAATAATTTGGTTTTAAACTCAGGGTCTCTGATGAACACCGTTTGTTCTGACATGTCCCAGCTCATTGAAGACGGTTGCCTCCTTTGTCACTTTGCTGAAAGGCCCTGGTTGACAATGGTATGACATACACACACACACACACCCACACACAAATATAAAGAAATAAACTTCCTCCCTGACAGAGAATAGCATTTTCTTTTGCTGCTTGGTGGAGCATCCTGTGATTTGCTGCTATCGACAGATAGGAGACCCACATGGGGGCTGGAGATGTAGCTCAGTTGCTAGCATGCGTGAAGCCCTGAGTTCCATCCCCAACACCGCACATCTCAGCCTTGAGGAAATAGAGGCAGGACGATCAGGAGTTCAAGGTCATTGGTAACAGAGTAGGAAGCCAGCCTGGACTCCATAATACCGTTTCTTTTTCTTTTTTTTTTTAAGATTAATTTATTTATTATGTATACAGTGTTCTGCCTACACACCAGAAGAGGGCACCAGATCAAATCACAGATGGTTGTGAGCCACCATGTGGATGCTGGGAATTGAACCTAGGTCCTCAGGAAGAGCAGCCAGTGCTCTTAACCTCTGAGCCATCTCTCCAGCCCCATAATACCGTTTCTTAAACAAAACCAAAGACACGGGACCAGAGAAGAAAGCTGCCTAAGTAGAGTTGGGGCCTCACTCACCCCCATCAAATGGCAACTGTTGAGAATATGAAACAAGCTGGAGAGAGAGTCCCGGCGTTAAAGCGTTGGCTGCTCTTTCAGAGAATCCAAGTTCAGCTCCCAGCACCCACGCTGGACAGCTCACTGCCTGGGACAGCTCCAGCTCCAGGGAATCCACCACCCTCTTCTGGCTTCCTCAGGTAGTCACAGACACACAGGTACGCATCATTTAAATTTAAAAAAAAAAAACAAAAAACCCTCAAAACAGTAAACTTTAAATGGATAAAGTACTGGCAAAGAGGTAAAAAGATTGGAACCCTTGTAAGTTGTTGGTGGGTGTGTGAAATACTTACTAGTAGTGGGACACTTTCTCCAAAACTGTAAAAGTCAAGGTGGCAGGATGGCCTAGCAATTGCTGTCAAGCCTGGTGATTTGGGTTCAATCCCTGGTGTCCACGTGGTAAAAGTGGAAAAGTAGCTCCCACAGGGTGTCTCTGGCCTCCACACATGCACCATAGCACTCATGTCTACACACACACACACACACACACACACACACACACACACACACACACACAAATATAAAGAAATAAACTTTTAAAATTTTTAATAGATAAGTGTAGTAGAACATAACTGTCATCCCAACACTCAAACTAAAGCAGGGATTGAAGGCCAGCCTGGTCTACAGAGTGAGTTGGAGCCAGCTTGAGCTACATAATGGGACCTTGTCTCAAAAAAAATCTAGGCGAGAAGGCTGGAGAGATGGCTCAGGAGTTAAGAACACTTGCTGCTCTTGAAGAGGACCTGAATTCTGTTGCCAGCTCCCACATGGTGGCTCACAGCCGCAGTTTCAGGGGATCTGAAGCCGTCTTCCAGCCTCCACACATATGTACATATGTGCATGTACACATACATACACATAAATAAACCTGTGTGTGTGTGTGTGTGTGTGTGTGTGTGTGTGTGTGTGTGTGTGTGTGTATTTAATCTGAGAGGGGAAAATAATTAAAAGAATTACTTTTCCACTTCTGGATATACATCCTGAAGAGTTGGAAGGAGAACCATGTGGGGCCTGGACATTCATGGTCCTGGCAACATGATTCACAAAAGCCAAAAGAGGGATAATGCCCAAGTATCCATCAACAGGCGAAGGCGTAAACTTGTGACACACGGGTATGATGAAACACAGTCCACCTTCAGGAAGGACGTGCTGACAGTTGCTCCAGCCTGGATACACTTTTAGAACATTATGCTGAGATGGAAGCCAGTGAGGGAGAAAAAAGAAGGCAGGCTGTGTTACTTTTTGAAGTCCTCAGTAGTTCACTTTGTAGAGACAAATTAGGCAGGTGTGTCAGAAGGATCAGGAGTTATATGAAGGTCATCCTTAGCTACACAGTAACTTTGAGGCCAGCCTGGGCTACATCAGACCCTGTCTCAAAAATAATCATAGAAGGGCTGGAGAGATGGCTCAGCGGTTAAGAATACTTAGTGTAGCTGGGCGGTGGTGGTTCACACTTTTGATTCCAGCACTAGGGAGGCAGAGACAGGCAGATCTCTGTGAGTTCGAGGCTAGCCTTGTCTACTGAGTGAGTTCCAGGATAGCCAGGGCTGTTATAAAGAGAAACCCTGTCTCGGGAAAAAAAAATAATAATAATGCTCCTAAGAGAGGACCTGAATTCACTCACAACTACCTGTAACTCCAGCTTGGGGAATCTGATGCCCTCTTCTGGTCCCCATGGGCACATACACTCACAGGCATATGTATATACACATAAAAGTAAAAATAAATCTTTACAAAAGAAATGCTAAAAATAGTAATAAAGACAGTGTGTCTGTGTGATTGCCAGGGGCTGGGGGAGGGCCTCAGAGTTATTGCTTAAGGGTACTAGGTTTCAATTCTGCAAGATGGAGGAGTTCTGGAGCGAGGTGACCTTCATGGTGACACAACAGTGATGGTCCCTTCTGCCACGGGACTGTGCAGAGAGTTAAGATGGTAAGGTATATATTCTAGATGCTTTACCACAGTTTGTTTTGTTTTGTTTTATGTTTTTTAAGTCCTGTCATCCCAACTACACATGCAGCTGAGACAGGAGGATGGTAGATTCAAGGCTGGATACTAAGCCTGTAGATACTAAGTAGATACTAAGCCTCGGTAACTTAGTAAGACCCCATATCAAAATAGAAGAGCTGAGGGCATGAGTCAGTATAGAGCCCCTGCCCAGAATCCCCCAGTGAGGGGCTGGGGTGTGGGTCAGTGGTAGAACCCCTGCCTAGAATCCCCCAGTGAAGGGCTGGGGTATGGCTCAGTGGTAGAGCACCTGCCTAGAATCCCTCAGTGAGGGGCTGAGATGTGACTCAGTGATAGAACCCCTGCCTAGAATCCCCCAGTGAAGGGCTGGGGTGTGGCTCAGTGGTAGAGCACCTGCCTAGAATCCCCCAGTGAGGAGCTGGGGTGTGGCTCAGTGGTAGAGCATCTGCCTAGAATCCCCCAGTGAGGGGCTGGGGCATGGCTCAGTGGTAGAGCACCTGCCTAGAATCCCCCAGTGAGGGGCTAGGGGTGGGTTTGGCTCAGTGGTAGGGCACCTGCCTGGAATCCCCCAATGAGGGGCTGGGTTGTAGCTGGGTGTTGAAAATTTGCCTATAACCTACCCCCTTTGGGGGGCATGCGTCTTGGTAGGGGAGTGCTTACCTAGAAAAAAGCAAGGGAGCGAGAATTTGCAGTCTGGAGCTGGGATGTTTTTCTCCTGTCCCCTCGACATCAGGACTCTAGGGTGTCTGGACTCCAGGTCCCAACACCCTAAACAATGGCCCCTCGGGTTTTCAAGCCTTCAGCTCAGACTGACAGTTAAACCATCAACCCCCCAGGGTCTGAGGTCTTCACACTAGACTGAAGGTAGGACTTCTCAGTACCATGGTGACTAATAACATAGTGTTAGTACAGTAATATGTCATAGTTTTCTAACAAATCTCATCTGGATGGATGGATGATTAAACGGCAGTTTATCAATCCATGGATGAATGATAGGTAAATAGGTAAGTGGATAAATAATTGATAAATAAGGTGGATGGGCAGATGACACATAGAGCCATAGGCACATAGATTCATGGATGGGCCACAAATTAAGTCTGTACCTGTTGAGTACAGCTATGGTTTTTTTAAAATGTAGGCCAAGCTGGTCTCAACTCAGAATGTAGCTGTGGTTGACCTTGAACTTCTGATCTTCCTGTCTCGACCTTCCAAGTGCTGGGATTACTGGGGTACACCACCACGCTTAGTTTATGGGTAGCCAGAGGTAGAACTCAAGGCTTTGTCATGCTAATCAATCACTCTGCTGCCTGAGCCACGCCCCCAGCCAGAGGACATTTTTTTTCTAGTGAATATAGAACTGTGCTTATCTGAATCTGAAATGTTCCCTGGAAGCTCACGTGTTAAAAAGTTGATTATCAGCAGCCAGGGCTTTGGGGTAGTGGTTGGATCATGAGGGTTCTGACGTTACCAGTG
The DNA here is from genome assembly GCF_007827085.1 of Peromyscus californicus insignis. Classification (NCBI taxonomy): domain Eukaryota; kingdom Metazoa; phylum Chordata; class Mammalia; order Rodentia; family Cricetidae; genus Peromyscus; species Peromyscus californicus. The sequence goes on from NW_026294540.1 coordinate 24,321,296, forward strand.
CATTGGTCCATGGATAGATTCAGAATTTTTTTTTTTTGTTGTTATGAAGCAGAGTTGGGGGTTAATAAAGACTTTTGAGGATTTCATACATGTATCATAATCAGAACCACCTCCATCACATCTGTCCCCACTTACCCTCCCGTATCCCCCTTCTCCAGACCAGCTCCCCCTCCCAACTTCATGCCCTCTTTTATTATTTTTTTTTTTATTTTATCCTACTTAAAATAACAAAACAAGAATAATTACAAAAGCTAGGTGTGGTGACTCATACCGGGAAAGGAGAAAGGGAGAGAAAGAAAAGAAAAGAGAAAATAACTTCTTGCCCGGGCAAAGAGCACCACCGTCTTGGACTGGTACTAAGTGCTGGAGGGTGGCATCTCAAATGCCCCTTTTATCCACCTTTCCCCTCCCCTTCCGGGGGCGGGGCTTATGAATGTCAGTGCCAGAGGCTGAACTATGGCTCGTCCCTGAGGACCACAAGCCACCCAGAGAAGGTCCCTGAGAAAGAACTGAGAACCACAGGAGAGAGGGCTCAACAGTTAAGAGCACTGGCTACTCTTCCAGGGGACCCCAGCGTGGTTCCCAACACCCATGTCAGATGACTCACAACCTCCTGTAACTCCAGCTCGGAGGGATCCCACGCCCTCTTCTGGCCTCTGGGTACACTTGCACACATGTGCGCATGCATAGAGACAGGCACACACATATACACATTTAAAAATAATACAAAAAAAAAATTATGCCGGGCGGTGGTGGCGCACGCCTTTAATCCCAGCACTCGGGAGGCAGAGCCAGGCGGATCTCTGTGAGTTCGAGGCCAGCCTGGACTACCAAGTGAGTTCCAGGAAAGGCGCAAAGCTACGCAGAGAAACCCTGTCTCAAAAAAAAAAAAAACCGAAAAAAAAAAAATTACAGAAAAGAACTTAGAACCCCAGCTTCCTCCTGGGGAGCATCCCACGTTCCCTAGTGAAGTGTAACTGTCACATGGGGTGACTCAGTGAACCATCAAGACACTGGGATTATAGCCATGCACCTCTCACACCCAGCCTCGGGCTCCTTAAATTAACGCAGTTCTCTGAAACTAGGCACACGCTCTCTCAGGAATGTGGGGAACACTGGACATGACCATAGATTCCCTAAAGTTTCTCACTGGACAACTTACTAGGAACCTGCAGTGACCGGGAGGGCCCAGACTTCAGGAAGGGGCACCACCCCACACTCCAGCCTGCCTCCACCCATGTGTTTTATTGTTTGGTATAGGGCTTAGTCAGCAGCCTAGGCTTTGCTTTGAACTCACAGCGATCCCCCTGCCTCAGCTCCCAGCTGCTGGTCCTCGGGCACTGTCCATCTTGTTTTTTGAGATGGGGATCTCTCAGCAATTTGAAATTCACCTAATAGCCTAGGCTGGCTTCCCCATCTCTGCTAGCCCCCTGCTGGGATTACGAGTCAGAAGGACCACAACCGGCCTTTTCACACAAGTTCTGGGATCATGCTAGGCCCTTGCCCTTATCCCCAGCCTTCCACCAGGTGGGTTTAGATCTCACCAGGTGCAGTCAAGTGTGAGCTGGTGCTTTACAAGCTTGAAGCAGCATTTAAATGTTAAAAAAAAAAAAAAAGGACTGACCACATAGGATTTCTAAAAGCCAGGAGAGGATGTGTTGCCTTGAAAAGTAGTGAGCCTCCCATCCCTAGGTGCATGCAAATGGAGACTGCCCAGAATATCCTTGCAGTCCTGCCCCTTTCCTCTGTCTCCTACTGCCTTCTGTCAGGATGACGGTGGGAAGTCCCTCTTTTCTGTGACAGGGTCTTGCCGTGTAGCTCAGATTGGTGTTCAACTCGAGACCCTCCTGCCTCAGCCTCCTGAGTGCTGGGGTTCTGTGCTTATATCGCCACATCCAGCCTTCTGCGGTGTGTGTATGTGTGTAAGTGTGGTGTGTGGTGCACTCACATGAATGTGCAGGTGCTGTGCCTTGCACTTACGCAGAAGGCATCTCAGGACGTTGAGTGCCTTCCTCTATCCGGTCTCCATCTTGTTGCCTTGAGATGGGGTCTCCTGCTGAACAGCCAGCTCCTGGGATCTGTCGGCTGGCTTTTTACGTGGGTGCAGGGCATCAGGTCCTTGAGCATGCAGAACAAGTTCTCTTAACCCACGACGCCATCTCCTTAGTCTTCTGTGGTTTCAACAGGGACCCTGTGATAAATTATGCCACTAATTAAATGAGTACTTGTACATCTTTTCCTTCTGCTGTGTTTATCTGGTCTATACATCTCAAGAGAAGGCTCTCCGGCAGATATTGCCTCCCATTCACCCTCCCTGTCTGCCTTCTGGCTGCTGGTGTGTTTCTCAACCAAGGCTTGGCCTAGCCCAGGCTTGGGGACTTGTGGCCCAGGATGCCCTGGGGAGAGGCCCTGGTGAGGGCCTCTCTCTGCTGGGTGAAAGAAGCTGAGAGTAAACAGATCGAATTTCCAGAGGCAGCCAGGCCTTCCACCCAGGCATCCGCAGTGATTGAAGACAGGAATGTGCTCAGAGGTGACTCAGCTCCTGGGCCCCTGATCTCTAAGCAGCCCGGGGCTTTGGCTTGGCCTGGGTGGTTGACTCCAACCAGGTCCAAAGGGAACAGCAGTAGAATTTTGAAGACCAACTGACTGGTGCGACTATGTGTCAATCCCCTAAGGGCGAGGGAATGCATAGCCATCTTTGGTGAGGCCTGCTGCAAGCTCGTGATCTTCCAGGTTCATTGAGAAACAGGCAACCGTGGTACTTACTCGCAAGAGAGGGTGGCTATGAAACATTTGGGTAAGAGCCTGGCCTAGACGCTGAGGCAGGAGGATCTTGAGTTACAGGCCAGCCTGGGCTACATAGGAAGAAAGGGAAAAGAAGGAAAAAGGGGAAAGAAAGGGGTATGGAGGGAGGTGGAAGTCAAAGGAAGATGGAGGAAAGAAGGAGAGAGGGAGGGAGAGGAGGTAAATGCGTTTCAGAAAGTTCACAGCAGCCATCAGGCATGGAGAGGCAAGTATCAAGAGAGCAGCTAGGCCTGGAGGGACCTGGGATGGAAGAGGGAGCGTGGATGGTCCAAGGCTAGCAAGGCCCCAGGAGGATGCTCCAGAGCTGTCACCCACTGGAGAGAAGTCCCTTCAGACGACAGTGACCATCCCTGAGAAGGTGGAGACTGCGTGGGGAACTCAGGGTTTCTGGAAAGGCTCTGGTCGGCTAGATAAGGGACCCAGTCAGAGGTCAAGGGCAGGATGGTAGGATGTCACAGTCATCGGATGTAGATTGTGGAGGTCATTGGTGAGATTAACGGGGTGGAGAAGAGCTAACTGCCATCCAGCTGTCAGCGGCTGTCAGCTTGCGACCTGAGGAAGAGATGTGGAGGAAGGACACCCTTTTTTAGCATGGAGGAAACCTGAGCCTGGAAAAGTGCCTAAGGGTGCTTGCTGCTGATGCAGAGGACCCCAATTCAGTTCCTAGCACCCATGTTGGGCAGTGCACAACTGCCTGTAACTCTAGTTTTAGGGGATCCAACACCCCCTTCTGATCTCTGTGGTCATTCACATACCCTGCATTCACATGCACAGACCCACACACATACACATACATTAAAAATAAAATAAATTTTTGTTGTTGTTGTTGTTTTGGTTTTTTCGAGGCAGGGTTTCTCTGTGTAGTTTTGGTGCCTGTCCTGGATCTCACTCTGTAGACCAGGCTGGCCTCGAACTCACAGAGATCCTCCTGCCTCTGCCTCCCAAGTGCTGGGATTAAAGGTGTGCGCCACCACAGCCCGGCGTTGTTGTTGTTTTTAAGGAAGAGGCTGGAGAGATAGCTCAGAGGTTAAGAGTACTTGCTGTTCTTTGAGAGGACTCAGGTTCTGTTCCCAGCAGGGGCACTGTGATTAGCAGCCATCCATAGCTCCAGCTCCAGGAGATCCAATCCCCTCTTCTGACTTCCTTGGGCACAGGGCACACATGCCCATGCAAACAAAACACTCAAACACGCCGGGCGGTGGTGGCACACACCTTTAATCCCAGCACTCGGGCGACAGAGGCAAGTAGATCTCTGTGAGTTCGAGGTCAGCCTGGTCTACAGAGAGAGTTCCAGGACAGCCAGGGCTATACAGAGAAACCCTGCCTCAAAAAGCCAAGCTGTGCACAGTTACAGGTTTTGAGAGGGACCCTCGGTAGATACCTGTATCATAGAAATTAAGAGTGCTCAGTGAGCCAGCTAAGGAGAATTAGGAGAGGCCTGGAGGGAAGGAAGTGGAGCCATGTGTGAGGGAAGGGATGTCTAGGCTGGAGGAACAGTTGAAGGTTATCTAAAGATGGCATTGGACAGAGAGAGGCCACAAATGACAGACTGATAAAAGAACACAGCCATCGACAGGGAGTTTGAGTGGCATTGACCGAGCGAATAGGGCACTTGAGTTACTAGGCAACTGGTCAACAGCCTCAGGCAACACCCGAGCTGGGCCCTCCAGGGAATGTCATTTGCAGTTAATAATGTCTGGGATGTGGGGAGATGGCCACAGGACCACAGATTGCTTAACGGGCAAGGGTTGACTTGCTGTGTGCTTATCTTCCTGTGTTGACAGAAAGTTGGGCATCCTTGGGAGGATGAATGGGCTGCTGTGCAGAGCAGGGAACATGGGAAATTCATTGGGTCTGCCATCCCATCAGGAGTGGGAAGAAGAATGTGAGAACTTTTGTCCAGACTAAGAGTACAAGGCAAAGAAAGGAACAGATGCCAGCCAGGGGTGTGGCTCACGCAGCATTAGAGCTCTTACCTAGAATCCCCCAGTGAGGGGCTGGGCGTGGCTCAGTGGTAGAGGACCTGCCTAGAATCCCCCCGTGAGGGACTGAGGGTGTGGCTCAGTGGTAGAGCACCTGCCTAGAATCCCCCAGTGAGGGGCTGGGGTGTGGCTCAGTGGTAGAGCACCTGCCTATAATCCCCCAGTGAGGGGCTGGGGTGTGGCTCAGTGGTAGAGTACCTGCCTAGAATCCCCCAGTGAGGGGCTGGGGTGTGGCTCAGTGGTAGAGCACCTGCCTAGAATCCCCCAGTGAGGGGCTGGGGTGTGGCTCAGTAGTAGAGCACCTGCCTAGAATCCCCCAGTGAGGGGCTGGGGTGTGGCTCAGTGGTAGAGCACCCACCTAGACTCCTAGTGAAGAGCTAAGTGCATGTCTCAGCCATAGAGTGCTGGCTTCACCTGCAAGGCCCTGGGTTTCATCCTTGGCACTTGAAAAAAGAAAAAGCAGGTGTCCTCGAGCATACCTGTTATCCCGTCACCGAGGAGGCTGATGTAGAAGGGTCAGAAGTTGAAGACTGGAAAGGGCCTGGTGCTTGCTGATTTCAGGCTGCCTAGAACTCACAGTGTCACCCAAGTCTAGTCTCAAACGTCCAGCAGTCCTCCATGGTGCCAGGATGTCAGGTGTGCTCTACCAGATACCAGGCTGGCACTGCCTAACCATTAAGGGAGATCTTCACATACACAGTACGAGCAGACTCCCCCATCACATTGTGATGCATGGTCGTCCCAAACCCCGCCCCCAATGTCCTCCAGTCCCATTACAGACAGCTTCACACTGTGGAATACCATCAGTGAGGACCTTCTCTGAGCTGAGGAAAAGGAGATAGCTGCTGACTGGTACCCTGCCCCGCCACCGCTCCCTCCACCTCCAAACCCCCCCCCCCCCAAACCCCGGTGCTTGACTGAGGTAATAAAGATGAGCAGGAAGTCTCTGAAGAGGGGAGGAGGGTTCACTCAGCAGTGGGAAGAACAGCATCGGAAGACCTGAGGCCGAGAAGTTAGGCAGGTGGGCAGTAAAGGAGTGTGACCAAGGAAGAGGCTGGTGACATTCTCCAGCTCACATCGTGGGGAGGCATGAAGAAAGAGGAAGACGGGGCCGGGAGGTTGGCTCAGTCAGTAACGCGCGCGCACACGCACGTGCGCGCACACACACACACACACACACACACACACACGCACCCACACACACACCAAAAAAAAAAAAAAAAAGTAGGAAGATACAGTGATTCACACATGTAATCCTAGCATTCAAGAAGAAGCTGAAACAGGGGAATTGCTGCAAGCTACAGGCTATCCTGGATCTGTGTGCAACCATTAGGACCTAGCACCCAGGTATAGTGAGTGTGGCCTTTGCCTGACAAAGCCCTGTAGTGGGGGATGGGGATAGAAAGCCAGGGTATCAGTGGGCCTTGCTGGCAGCCAGATACCCAAAACAATGCGCAAGAGCTCCAAGTTCCAGAGAGACCCTGCCAGAAAGGAACAAGAGGGAGAGGAACAGAGAAGGACACCCAGCACCCTCCCCTGGCCTCTGAGGTATATATATACACATACATGCATTAGCGCGCGCGGATGTGTATATATCACACATACAATAAAGGGAAGGAAAATACAAATGTCCTTGAGCCGTGGTTCTCAACCTTCCTAATGCTGTGACCCTTTAATACAGTTCCTCATGTTGTGGTGACTCCCACCACCATAGATTGTTTTATTGGCTACTTCATAACTGTAAATTTGCTACCGTTATGAATCATAATGTAAATGTCTAGTATGCAGGATATCCAATATCTCACGACTCACAGGTTGAGAACTGCTATCCTAGAGGGTCAGGTGGGGTGAAGCTCACAGACACAGGCCACTTGGTGACCAGTGAGAGCAACAGGTCCCTCTGTCTCCTCTGTCCTAAAGGTCCTCTCTGAGGCAATATGCTCATTGAATTGAGATGGACATCCAACAGCTGGCTGGCCCCCTGGGACATGTCACTTCAACAACTTATTTATTTATACCTCATGTCCGCAGAGGCCCAGGTTGCTGTCTGCTGGTGTTTATGCCCTCCAGACCAATGTGTCCGGTCTATTTCTGGAGTGTCCCTACAGCCTTGGGGGGTGGCTGGAATAAGTGTCTTGCCCATTCCTGTGTACCAGACTCTCTCAGGCAGCTGGGAGGCCCCATCCCTCCCAACATGCACCTGTTTCAGCCATCTGGAAACTGAGAGCTGCAAGGCTCTCTCTGAGAATGTGGAGCCCCTATGAAGGAACCCCACAAGAATACCGATTGCCCCTTACAAGGTGATGGTTTAGTGTTATCCTTTGAGGCAGTTATATATTGTGTTTATCCAGATAATAGCTACAAATTGGTCAGGCGGTGGTGGCACACATCTTTAATCCCAGCACTCAGGAGGCAGAGGCAGGTGGATCTCTGAGTTCAAGGCCAGCCTGCTCTACAAAGTGAGTTCCAGGACAGCCAGGGCTACCCAGAGAAGCCCTGTCTCATAAAGAGTTACAAGTTGGGGTTGGGGATTTAGCTCAGTGGTAGAGCGCTTTGCGTAGCAAGCACAAGGCCCTGGGTTCTATCCTCAGCTTAAAAAAAAAAAATGTTCAACATCAAGAGTTACAAGTTGGCTATGGGACAGACATGGATAGAGATGTCCCCAGGAAACCAAAGAGGGCTGACGAGATGGCGCAACGGGTGAAAGGAACTGTGGCCAAGTCTGCCGAGCCGAGTTCAATCCGCAGAGCCGACGTGGTGGGAGGAGAGAACCTGCCCCCTGCAAGCTGCCCTCTGACCTCCACATGTGCACCACAGCCTGCTCCCGTTTGCACAGACACAAATCAGTGACAAGGGAGGGAGCTGGAGGGGAGCTGAGTGTGTGCTGGAGTGACCAAGTCAGAATATCAGTGAGACAAGGAATGCATGTCACCTGGCCCCAAGCAGGCATCTTCCGCTTCAGAATCTCTTTATGCATTAAGTGTGTGCATGAATGCGCCTGAGTGAGTCTGTGTGCACCACACGGAGGTCGGAGGGGGTTGGCTCTGCTGGAGCTGGAGTTACGGGCAATTGTAAGCTACTTGATAGGGATGCTTGGCACCGAACCCAAGCCCTCTCTACAAGAGCGCTAAGTGCTGTTTCGTCACAGAGCCGTCTCTTCAGCCCCTTGAAAATCAGGTTTGCGGCGTGTGAGTTACACATAGCAAATGTTGCTCTTTTAGCCAGCTGTGGTGGTGCACCTCTGTAATCCCAGCCCTTAGTGGGTTGGAGGACTGGGAGCTGCAGGTCAGCATTGCTCACATGAGTGATGAATGAGTTGAAGGCCAGCCTGGACTGTCTCCAAAAAAGGAAAAAGGAAAAAAAAAAAAAGTCACTCTGTTTAGTGGATAGTTCTTTGGGTTTGATAGAGATGTAAGATTTTGCAGCCACCACCACCACATACCAGAGAGTACACAAGGGACCTGATGATGTAGCTTAGTGGTAGAGCACCTGCCTAGAATCTCCCAGTGAGGGGCTGGGGTGTGGCTCAGTGGTAGAGCACCTGCCTAGAATCCCCCAGTGAAGGGCTGGGGTGTGGCTCAGTGGTAGAGCCTCTGCCTAGAATCCCCCAGTGAGGGGCTGGGGTGTGACTCAGTGGTAGAGCCCCTGCCTAGAATCCCCCAGTGAGGGGGTGGGGTGTGGCTCAGTGGTAGAGCCCCTGCCTAGAATCCCCCAGTGAGGGGCTCATCTGTGACTCAGCAGGGGACCTTCCTAGACTAACCAGATATCCTTGTCTTTCTGCTCAGGTGCAAGTTTTTCAGTCTGACAGAGACCCCCGAAGACTACACCATCATCGTAGATGAGGAGGGCTTCCTTGGTAAGTGTCTGCCCTCACAAATCAGGCCACCTGCCCACCTCCTTATTTCCTTTTCTATTTTCTTTGTTGTTGTTGTTGTTGTTGTTGAATGCAGGAAGGAAGCTGTTTGGGGTGTTTCATTTTGTTTGGTTGGAGATTTGGAGTTTGGTGGTGATGGCTTTTTTTACATTTTACAATTATGGGTTTATTTTGTGTATATGTGCCAGAGCATGGGTGCGGAGGTCAGAGGGCAACCTGTGGAAATCAGTTCTACCCCTCTACTCTGTGGGTTCTAGGGGTTACACTGAGGTCATCGGGCTTGGTGCCAGCACGTTTACCTGCCCAGCTGTCTCTCTGGCCCTTATCTGTCTTTTGTTTGTTTGTTCTTTGTTTTTGAGATAGGGTCTCCCTATATAGCCCAGGCTACCTCAAACTTAGGATCCTCCTCTTCTGCAGCCTCCCAAATGCTGGGATTATAGGAATGTGACATCATGCCTAACTAATTTTTTTTTCTTGTTTTTCTTTTTTAATGTGTTTCATACAAAATGGCTTTGTTATGTATTTAGGTAATGTGCGTGTGTGTGTGTGTGTGTGTGTGTGTGTGTGTGTGTGTGTGTGTGTGTGTGTATGTGTGTGCCTGAATATATGTATGTGTACCATGTGCGTGCAGAAGCCTATGGAGGTCAGAGGAAGGCATCAGATCCTCTGACTAGCCTTACAGGCCGTCGTGAGCTATGATGTGGTGCTGGGAACCAAAACCGGATCCTTTGCAAGAGCAGTGAGTGCCCTTAACCACGGAGCCATCTCTATCCTTATTTTTCCATTTTTTTTTTAATTTAAATATTATTTGGTTATCGTAAAATTTATCCTTTTGGGGGCTAAAAAGATGGCTTGGTGGTTAAGAGCACAAGCTGAAATTCCACAGGACCTGGGTTTGATTCCTTACACCACGTGATGGCTCCCAACCATCTGTAACTCCAGTCCCAGAAGATCTGATGCCCTCTTCTGCTGTCCGTGGGCACTAGGCACACACGTGGTGCTCAGATAAATGTGCAGGAAAACATCTATACATACAAAATAATAAAATAAATCCCAGCACTCGGGAGGCAGAGCCAGGTGGATCTCTGTGAGTTCGAGGCCAGCCTGGGCTACCAAGTGAGTCCCAGGAAAGGCGCAAAGCTACACAGAGAAACCCTGTCTCGAAAAACAAAAAAAAAAATAAAATAAAATAATAAAATAATAATTTTTCAAAAATTAACCACCGTTTTTGAAGTAAAAGTGTAGCAAGTTATTCATTTGGTTTTTGAGACAGTCTCAAGTACCCGAGCCTGGCCTTGGACTCTCTAAGTAGCTGAAGATGACCTTGAATCTGCAATCCTCCTTGTCTCTACTCAAGTGCTGACATTACAAGTGTGCACCAGCACACCTGGTTTATGCCACACTTGGGGCAAAACCCTGGTTTTTGTGTGGGCTAGGCCAGTACTCTACAGTATCCCTTGCCCCTTAGTGATTCCGGGGAGTGGGATGTTTAATCAACCTCAAAATAAAGCTTTCTACCTAGTAGCAGTTACCACCTGTGCTCCGCAAAAGCCTGATGTCCACGTCTTTGTTTATTAGAGCAGTTTATTGACAAGCCAGGTGTGGTGGCTGTAATCTCAGTACTTGGGGAGAAGAGGCAGGAACGTCTTTGTGAGTTCTGTCTCAGGACCAGCCTGGTCTACATAGTGAGTTCTAGGACAGACAGCCCAGGCTGCACAGTGAGACCCTGTCTCAAAAACAACAACAGCAAAAGTTAATGGCATGCGTTAGGCTTTGCTTAATTCTTTAGCCGTTTATTTTTGCAATTCTGGAGATGATTCTCAGTGCTTTGTCCGAGGTAGGCATGCGCTGTACTGCTAAGCCACACCCCCAAGGACCCAGTGTCCAGCTTTACATTGATTTTTTTCCCAGAGGCTCTCTGCAAATAGAAATACATTCATTTTGTTCTTCCATGCACCGTATTGATGACAGGGCAGAGGGGAGGGGAGCCATTGAGCTTTCTCACAGGTGTTGGAGTTTGGGGAAAACTAGGTCTTCAAAAGTCTATGGAGAGAGACAGGAGGGGAGGCCCAGGTCTGTAACCCCAGGATCTAAGTGACTGAAATAGGAGGATCAGTACTTCAGAGCTAGCCTGAGTTACATTGGAAAGCCTTGTGCTCAAGCATTGTCTTCGTTAGGGTTTCTATGGCTGTGAAGAGATACCATGACCATGGTAACTCTTACAAAGGAAAACACTTCATTGGGCTGGCTTGCAGTTCAGAGGTTGAGTCCATTATCATGGCAGGAAGCATGGCAGCATGCAGGCAGACATGGTGCTGGAGAAGGAGCTGAGATGAGTGTTCTACATGTTGATCCTCAGGCAGTGAGTCACACTGAGCATAGCTTGAGCATAGGAGACCTCAAAGTCCATCCCTAACTATGACGCATGTCCTCCAACAAAGCCACAACCTCCTAAGTGCCACTCCCTATGGGCCCATTTTCTTTCAAACCACTATAAGCACAAAGGGCTGGGGATCTGATTCAGTGGTGGAGTTCCTGCCTAGAATCCCCCAGTCAGGGGCTGGGGGTGTGGCTCAGTGGTAGAACTCCTGCCTAGAATCCTCCAGTGAGGGACTGGGGGTGTGGTTCAGTGGTAGAAGCACCTGCCTAGAATCCCCCAGTGAGGGGCTGGGGGTGTGGCTCAGTGGTAGAGCACCTGCTAGAATCCCCCAGTGAGGGGCTGGGGTGTGGCTCAGTGGTAGAGCACCTGCCTAGAATCCCCCAGTGAGGGGCTGGGGGTGTGGCTCAGTGGTAGAACAACTACCTAGAATCCCCCAGTAAGGGGCTGGGGTGTGGCTCAGTGGTAGAGCGGTTGCCTTCCATATTGAAAGCTCCAAATTCCATCCCCAACAAGAGTATAAAATCATGACTTGGGACTTGGAATTACCTCACCTGCTAGTCCCTTAGCCTCCCCCATGCAAAAGCATACTCCAGGGATATCTGTCCTTGGGGGGAAAAAAAATCAAACCAACTTGTATGTCTTGATTTAGATGGTCTCTGCCACTAAGGCAGGAGGGTCTCATCACCAGCCAAAGAGCCTTGCATTCAGCAGGAACCTTGGGATCCTTCCAGCGGCCCCCAGGGCAAAGTTAAATGCCCATTTTACAGATGAAGAGCCAGCTGTCCATCAACAGAGAAAAATCAAGGCTAGCCTGGGCTACGTGAGACCTTGTCTTTAGACTGGAGAAACAGCTCAGAAGCTAAGAGCACTTTCTCTTTCAGAGGACCTGAGTTCAGTTCCCAGCACCCACGTCAGGCAGCTCACAGTCACCTGTAACTCCAGCTCCTGGGGATCTGACGCCCTCTGCTGGACTCCGTGGACACCTGCACACACACGAACATACACACCCACACACATACATGAAATTTTCAAAATAAAAGTATGTAGATAGGTCTGTCTCATGTCACTGTCACTCTCATACCGAGAACATTCATCACTGAACATGGCATGCCCTACCTACAACCATTCCAGACTCTTCCCCCCAAAAATGGCTTATGGTTGTGCTCCAGAGACGTGAGGCATTGTCTGTTTGGTTCTGAAATACATGGCGGTGTGACGGCCGAGTCACTTGCTGTAGTCTGGGCCCTCCTGACTTGCCACCGGCAGGAGATGTGGTTGGCATCAGGGGTGAAGGATGACCACCTCACAAAGCTGCGTCTCGGGTTACCCAGGCTCGCAGAAATTCCCAGGAGACAGTAGGGGCTTCAAATGCCACCCCCCAAGAAGCCCTTTGTTACTAAGTTTGGGCTCCTTAGAAGTCTAAAAACAAGAGGCTGGGGAGATGGACCAGTTGGTAACGTACTGGCCAAGCAAGTATGCGGACCTGAGTTCAGATCCCCTGAACCCTTATAAGAAAAGAAAGAATGGACAGAAGGCAGGTAGGCATGGTTTGTGCCTGTAACCCCAAAGCGAGAGTTACAGAGGCAGGAGGATTCCTGGTGCTCACTGTCCAACCAATCTGGTTCAGTGGAAGACCCTGTCTAAAAAAAAAAAAAAAAAAGAAAGAAAAGAAAAAGAAAAAGAAAGAAAAAGGACTGGCAAGATGGCTCAGTGGTTAAGGGTGCCCACAACCAAGCCCGACAGCCTGAGTGCCATCCCTGCAACCTACCTGGTGGAAGGAGAGGGCTGACTCCCACGGTTGCTGACCTCCACATGTGTGCCATGGCACACGGGCCTGCGTATAGACGTACATATACGCACAATAATAATCACTTTTTTTAAAGATGTGAGCGATTAAGAAAGATGCCAGCTAGACCTCTCGCCTCCACGTGGATGTACACAGGTACCCGTAGACAAGAATTCCAGAACTGAGCCAAGGCAAGGTCTGGGCAGGGCCAGAGCTTGGGAAGCTTGTTCCTGGAGAGACAGGTAGAAAAAACCAGAGCCCACCTCCTGGGCAACAGGTAGTCAGAAAAACCCAAGACCCAGGGGTCACCCCTCCCCGGCTCCCCTTCTGTCTCTCTCTTCTGTGGAGCTGCCTGCCTCTTCATTACTAGCTGGCTGACCACGGGCCCTTCTGAGTCAGCAGGACCAATGGGCTTCCCCGAGGCTGTGGTCACCATGGCGACTGAGCTGGGCAGCTAGGATTCTGATAGACCTCACTCAGCATCCCCCTCCTCCCAAGCCATCTTTTCTGAAAGCTGGCCCGGCCCCTCCCCCTCTTATTCACTGCTCCCAGCCCCATCTCTTTGGGGACACATTGCTGCTTCTTCCTGTTGGTCCTTAAGACAGGGCCTGGATTTATTTTTTTTTTTATTATTTTTATTTTTTATTTGTTTGTTTGTTTTGGCTTTTTGAGACAGGGTTTCCCCGTGTGTAGCCCTGGCTGTCCTGGATCTTACTCTATAGACCAGGCTGGCCTTGAACTCACAGAGATCCACCTGCCTCTTCCTCCCGAGTGCTGGGATTAAAAGCATGTACCACCACAGCCCAGCTGACCTGATTTTTTTTAAGTCCATTAAGTTTGAATCTTCTTTTTTGTTTATTTGATTGCTTGGTTTGTTTTATTTTATTTATCTTTTTTTTTTTTTTTTTTTTTTTGAGGCACCATCCGATATATCTCAGACTGGTAGGTAGCATCAAGGATGACCTTGAACTCCTGATCCTCCTGCCTCCACTTTCCAAGTGCTAGACCACAGGCAGGCACCAGCACTTCTGATTTTATGCAGTGCTGGGGCTGGAACCCGGGGCTTTCTGGATGCTAGAGAGGCACTCTGCCAGGCACTCTTATGTCTCCAGCCCTTCTTTTGTCTGTTTGGTTTTTTTTAATTCAAGCTCATTATGTAGCCCAGGCTAGCCTGGAATTCAAGCTGCTGCTGCTTCAGCCTCCCAAGAAGCTGGGGTTACAGGTGTTCAGTTTACAGGTGTCCACTCCACTCGACTTTGTCTGTGAATCTTGGCCTGGTTGCTCCCGGTCTAGAGATAATTGGGCAAATTGCTGGTTCCTTTTAAGCATTCGTGTGGAGGGACAGGCATGCTTCCTCTGCAGGGTCCTTGTAGTGTGCATAGCATCCCAGTTCCACTTGGCGTATCTCTGTTCCATTCTGTGCCAGGAATGGAGTTCGGGTGGCCTCAGCAGGAGCCTGGCATTTTATGAAGAATCCTATAGTTGAGTCTCTGGGCTCCTATCCACGGAAATACTGTGTACGTGGTGTTGTATGATGTTTCCTGGGGTGATAGGAACAGAAATCTCTTCACCCTAGATAGGCCACCCACAGCAGACCCAAGAAAGGATTTCACCTAAGTCTAGCTTATTGAGCCAGTAAGTCCGTTGGGGTTACCTACAGGAACATGGATGAGTCAAAGGCAGCCACATCACCAAAAGCCCTCACCAGCATGGGTGGTGACTCATGAAAACTGATTCCCTGGAGCTCCCTGTACAACTTGAAGGCAGCTCCACCAGAGTCTCTGTTCCCCAGCAACTATTTCAGGGGCTTTCTGAGTCTTGTACATTTCAGGGTCTTCCTGAGCCCTATGAGATTTAGGATTTGGGTAGTTTTTAATTTGTTTTGTTTTGGTGAGAGATAGTCTCATTGTGTTGTCTTGGCTGTCCTGGAACTCACTCTGTAGACCAGGCTGGCCTTGAACTCACAGAGATCTGCCTGCCTCTGCCTCCTCCTGAAGGCTGGGATTAAAAGTCGGTAACACTATGCCCAGAGCCTCAAGAGTTTTGTTGTTGACTTTCTGGATTTTCCAGAGCCTTCCTCCAGAAGGGAATGTTTCTGTTTAAAAAACAGCTACACTGGAGAGATGGCTCACAGGTTAAGAGCCCTGGCTGCTCTTCCAGAAGACCTGGGTTCCATTCCCAGCACCAACATGGCGGCTCACACCCATCTGTAACTAACTCCCACCCTATGAGATCCCCTCTTCCGGGGATTTCTACTTTAATTGAAATAGAAATTCGGGGCTGGAGCGTTGGCTCAGTAGTTAAGAGGACCAGGTATTGATTCCCAACACAGTTTATATCTCTAACCTCCAGCTCCAGTGAATCTGACGCCCTCTTCTGGCCTCCACGGGCATCAGGCACACATGTGATATACAGACAAACATGGAGACAACATGCACATAAAATAAAGTGTGTGTATATATATAATATAATATTACATATATATTATATATATACACAATTAGGAGTTTATGAAGGCATTGCCAACTCTTCTTTAAAGTGGAGGAAACTGAGGGTGGACACAGATAAAACAACTTGGCAAAGTGCTTCAGGCCCCATTGAGTTATCCAGCATCATAAGCCATCAAGAATGTCATCTGCCTAGCCTTCCCTAGAAGAGACCTTTGAGCCCTTCTGTTGATTAAATGAGGACACTGTGGGCTGGAGATATGACTCAGTAGTTAAAAGCATTTGCTACTCTTGCAGAGAGGACTTGAGTTTGGTCTCCAGCTCCAGAGGCATCAAGCGCCCTCTTCTGGCCTCCTCAGCAATTGCACTTATGTGCACATACCCACCCAGGACATGCACATGCGCATAAATAAATAAAAAAATATTTTTTAAATGAGGAAACTGAGACCCTAGAGACAGGCAAGACAAGTCTCTAGGGCCTCAGCCAATCCACACACCTCTGCCTACGTCTCCAGCCAGGCCTGGCAACACCCAGGCCCCAGGCATTCGCCAACATCATCATCTGTGCCCCACCCCCCTGCAGAGCTGCCCTCCTCTGAGCACCTGAGCGTGGCTGATGCCACCTGGCTGGCCCTGAACGTGGTGTCTGGTGGTGGCAGTTTCTCCAGCTCCCAGCCCATCGGTGTGACAAAGATCGCCAAGTCTGTCATCGCCCCCCTGGCTGACCAGAACATCTCCGTGTTTATGTTGTCCACCTATCAGACTGACTTCATCCTGGTGAGTCAACGCTATGGTGCGCACACTCCCATCTGGTCAAAGACTGACTGTGCACACCCCCTGCCTTCTCCGTGTAACACACACACATACTGCTTCTAGCATGCTCGTTATTCTGTCCCAACACTGCTCCTCACCTCAGCCCTGTGCACTACCGCAGGAATTAGGATGAGCTGGGACTCAGGGACTCTTGCTTCCCATCTTCAGGTGCGTGAGCGTGACCTGCCCTTTGTCACTCACACCTTGTCCTCGGAGTTCACCATCCTTCGGGTTGTCAATGGAGAAACGGTAGCGGCCGAGAATCTCAGTATCACCAATGGCTTTGTGAAGCCCAAGATGGGTGAGTTGGGATGGAGGGGAGTGCCCCCAGCCGAAAACCTGGCTCTCAGAGTCCGCCTGGTGTTCCCTGGATTCCGTGTGGAGCAGCCTGCAAGGACCAGCCAGAGATGGCTCCCGTCTCAGCCCAGCTCATGGTATCAGGGTGGCTCCCTGTAGTAGGGACCATGGAGTAGAAGCTGGGAGGATTGGGAGCTAAGCCAGATGGTGGCTGCTGGGAAGGACTCTCTCAGCAGCCAGAGCAGCTTAGATAAAGGCTCAGGGTCCCGAAGGGACACTTAAGAATGAGTGCAGTGTGTGTGCTGGGAGTGAGAAAGCCACATGGGCCGCGTTGAACAAAGTCTGAGGCTTGGCCCAACTCCTGTGCACAGAAGCACCACTCTGGCCTTAATACTTGTGTCCTATGCTCTTTCAGTCCAGAGGCCGGTCATTCACCCCTTATCCAGCCCAAGCAACAGGTTTTGTGTCACCAGCCTGGACCCTGACACACTGCCCGCCGTCGCCACACTTCTCATGGATGTGATGTTCTATTCCAATGGGTAGGTGCTGGGAGCATGGAGGCATTTCCTCAACTTCCTTCAAGTTGACCCCAAACCAGCCAGGACAGAGCCCAGTCTGAGGAGAGAGGCACTGGTCTACCCAAGAACCCGAGACTGACGGGGGAGACATGCGTGTGCCTATCATCTAGTCCTTAAGGTCTTCCCACCCTCCCTTTCATGATGGTGGTAGGGTTGAGGTCCCATTTAGAGCTGAGCACTCCACAGTCACTCAGCACTTTGACCAGGTAAGTCTGTCCATTAACTACCACCTCCTGGAGAAAGAATGTTTCTCTGGCTCTGGTCAAGAGCAGCACTAATCCACAAGTCTGAATATAACCATCTAGAAGGCAAAATAACAATAGGTTTTTTTTTCCCCCCTGAGGCCTGTGTGTGACCTCCAAAGCCATAGGCTTTTGACCAGGCTTACGGTACATGTAAACATGGTCGTGTAATCATGAATTTTACGTGTCAACTTGTACACATGAATTTCCTCCTGGGCAGCAGGTCCTAGATTCAAGCAGAGAGTGGTTGGTTATCCTGATAACCACCATGCCACTATGGCACCGGAGGTCACGTCTTACCTGGCAGGTCAGTAATGTAACATTCAGGGTCTGTGACTTCCTGAGTCATGAGCTTTTTGGTGAAGGCAAGACAACCCTTTCCTGCCAGACCGGTGGGTGACAGATAGCATGGAGGCTGTGGCAGAAGCCCCCCCCCCACCCTCACAGCTCCCTCTTGATCCCCCAGAGTGAAGGACCCCATGGCTGCCAGTGACGATTGTGGCCACATCCGCTTCTTCTCCTTCTCGCTCATTGAGGGCTACATCTCACTGGTGATGGATGTCCAGACCCAGCAGAGGTGGGCAGGGCCCTGTGTGGATACTAAGGGGGCCTGGGTGGGAGCATGTGTTTTCTTCCTAGTCTGAGGCTCCCTTCAGCAGAGATGTTCGTTCCTATAGGTGCAGGGGTCATCCAGGGTCCACAGCATGATGGTGCCAATGTAGAGATTCGAACCGTGGTCCCAGTGCCGGCTGTCCCCAGGGTCTGACCCCCGCGTTGCCTTCCCTCGCTGGCCCCAGTGGGACTGACATGTCCTTGGATCCGATCCTGTGCTCTGTCCCATCTGAGGGACAGCCACTCTGTCACTCTGGCCCTACAGTGCCCCCCCCCCCCCGCATAAAGCAGAGAAGGTCCCCCAGAGCTGGGGGAGCAGCCGTTAGCGCCAGCCTCTGACTCCTTTGATTTCCTCTGAAGGTTCCCGAGCCATTTGCTCTTCACGAGTGCATCCGGAGAGCTCTGGAAGATGGTGCGGATAGGAGGCCAACCCCTGGGATTCGGTGAGCCGGGACGGGGGGTGGGGGGCGGGGGACACCTGTGTGCCCGCATTCCCGGGGTACCCGGGCAGCTCCACGCGCGACGTGATGATCTCAACAGGGAGACTGAGGCTAACAGAGGCGGAAGCCCCCATTCTGACAGATCCCTTGTCCGTGGTGTGAGAAGTATATGAAGGCCTCAGGAAACCAATGAGAGGACTTTACCAGAGGGCTCTTATTTACCCCTCGGTTGAAAAATTAAGACACTGGGGCTGGGGGTGAGACTTTAGCAGTAGAGTGCTTGCCTCGAATCCCCCAGTGAGGGGCTGGGGTGTGGCTCAGTGGTAGAGCACCTGCCTAGAATCCCCCAGTGAGGGTCTGGGGTGTGGCTCAGTGGTAGAGCACCTGCCTAGAATCCCCCAGTGAGGGGCTGGGGTGTGGCTCAGTGGTAGAGCACTTGCCTGGGCTCTAAGCACCTGTGTCTCCCTAGATGAGTGTGGAATTGTAGCCCAGATCTCTGAGCCCTTGGCAGCTGCAGACATCCCGGCATATTACATCAGTACTTTCAAGTTCGACCATGCATTGGTGAGTAGCCCCTGGGAACAGGCATGGACTACGCAGGTAGGGAACAGGTTCCTGGGCTAACACACATTTTTTTTTTTCCTTTCTTTTGCTTCCTGCCCTGTAGGTTCCAGAGGAGAATATCAGTGGTGTTATCCACGCCCTGAGAGGTCAGTCAAGGAGGGAAGCATTAGAAGAGGCATTAGAAGAGGCGAGGCTCATCTCCGGGGCTCCTCTCCGCCACAGCCTACCTGGGCCTTTTCCCCAACGAAGGTTATTCTTGCAGTATTTCCCTATGGACTGAAAGATCGGCCCCAGGACCCTAAGGACGGGGCCTCTGGGACACTCCCCTGATTCCTGACTCCCTCCAGGCCTGAGTCCAAGCCAAGGCCATCCCCACATCCACCTCCAGCCTTCCAGCGTCCCCAACCTTTTCAATAATGACTCAGTTTCCCCCCAGTGGGGACGTGCCCATCTTCCTCCCCCAAATTCCACCCCAGAAAGTGGTCTCTGAGGCCCAGGGGGCTTGGGAACAGCCCTGGGCCTCACCTACAGCCCACAGCAAACACCAAAGGAAGTTGGCGCCCTCCCACAAGACATTGGGGTCCTGATGCACCTAGGGACATCTTAGGAGGTTGGTGGAGCAAGATTGGGGTGTGCAGAGCTGGGAGAAGCCTCCGTGAGGAGCCCGCCGCCCCAGGGTGAATGGTACTAATTATCAGAGGAACAGGGCCTGGTTCCCTCAGGATGGAGGCCAGCAGGCCACCCTCAGGTCATAATGGCCAGTGAGCCTCAGACAGTAGCCGTGGGCCCCCTACCGACCAAGCTGGGGGAAACCAACCCAAGACCCTGGAACCCCCACCTGCTGACCACACAGGGCCTGTGTCGATTCCCATGACGACTGCCAAGAGGGGTCCTGGGCCGAACCTCCCAACCAAGAGCCCTGGTCCCTGGAGGAGCAAGGGATCCCAGGACACCTCCTTTCCCACCAGCCTAGAGCACCAGCTTCTATCCGTCCTCTGTTCGCTCTCCCTGGACCCAACATGGGCAAGCAAAGACTCAGTTTCCTCTCCAGCAATGGACATCCCCACCAGCCCAGGCCTAGAGTGCCTTGGGCCATGTCCACCTCCCCAGCTGTCACTAAGACCAGCCTAGAGTTTCCCCCTTCATCCTCTCTACCCCACTTTTAGGGGACAAAGAGGCCTCAAGCCCCCAGTTCACATACCTGCCCAAAATACGCCCAGCAGTCTGTGGCCGTTGGTGACACCTGGAAGGCAGCTATCTTGAGCATTTGTAGAGAGAGGGGGGGAAAAAATCACATTTGCAGTTTTTTTTATTCAGTTTTTTTTGCCTACAGGTGGCTGGGGAAGGAATAGTCTTGTTTGGAGGAGATGGGGCCTGTTTGAGTCTTATTAGGGCGCCCAGAGTTCAGTGGCACTTAGCAGCACCGTGTGTCTCTGGGGACAGACACAAATGCAAAGATGTATCCTAAGAATCTTGGCCTTGTCTTCTGAGGAAGGTTATTGGGAGCGGAGCTCTGGCACAAGACACCAGGGCCCCCATAGCACCCCCTGTGGGGCATCCCAGCATATCAGGTGGTAAGAGTGCCTGAGGGGTGGTATCATGAGCTGGATCCACCAGACTTAGGCTTTGGGGGTGTTTCCTCGGGCCTGTATTACGCTGTCTCCAGCAAGGTCAGAGGAGGGAATGTTTATTTACTCCTGCAAAGGTCTCTGTACGAACTGTGTTCCTCCCTTTCCCTGGGCCACAGGAGCATACCCAGATGGAGGATGTATTCTAGAACCCTGTAGAAGCTCAGTCCAGCATGCTAATCAAAATTACCTCTGGTGGGGTTTGGTTTTTGTTGTTGTTGTTGTTTTGTTTTGTTTTTGAATTCCTTTTGCACAAAACAACCAAATCTTATCCATTGTTTTCTGGTCCCAAAAGGGAAATGGCCAAGTAGGCAGGGCCATAGTGAGGGCCCTGAGTCCCCTTCTTCTCACCCTGGAAGGCCTTGATTGTCCAGGATGCACCTCTCTGTAACCCCTTCTGTCCTGCCTTCCAGCTATCCCTTCCCATTGTGTAAGTGTGATGGCCCCCCTGCCCCCTGCCCCAGAGTTGTGTGGCCCCCTAGACTTGACTAGGATGAAACTGTGTATTGTACACACCTATAAATACGTGTTTTATGTTAATAGAGATATATTCTGTAAATAGCATATATACTTGAGCAATATATATGTTAATATATTCTGTGTGCGCAGGACACAGGCAAGGGCCCCACCTCATGTGCGCACACACGGGGGACATTTTGAGCCACCGTGATATTTTTTAATTTGAATATGTAGGCAATACAATGATTAGAAAAGCCCTGGGGTCCTTGAGGCCAGCCTGGAGGGGAGACAAAACCACCAGCCTACTGCATCTGGGACAGGTTTAGAGGGCCAGCGTGGTCTGCTTTATAGCTACTGCACCCCCATTCCCACAACCTAGTGCTCTGGATGCTGTTACTTTATTTGGAGGGGACATTGATCCAGAAGGGGGATTGGGATTTGTTTTACATTTTAACAGTGGCTCCCTCCCTCAGGGTTACTCCAAAAAACATTGTCTGGTAAACCCACTGTGTCCTAACCTCCTTCCCAGAGTCCCTTCTCTGTGGAAAGCTGGAGGCCTGGCATCTTACCTGATTTTTTTGTTGTGTTAGTTGTGTTCTTGAGACTGGGTCTCTTTATACAGCTCAGGCTGTCCTGGAACTCCTTATGTAGACCAGGCTGGCCTTGAATTTATAGAAATCTGCCTGCCTCTGCCTCTTGAGTACTGGGATTAAAGGCGTGAGCCACCACGCCTGGCTGATTTTTTTTTTCCCCCTTAATTCCTGCTAGTTTAGGAATCTCAGGTTCTCTTCCCTGCTTTCTCCATAGGGCAGACTCCACAGGACCCAAAACATCACACATATTCCTCCCTCCAACTGTGCATCTAGAGAGGAGCTGAGGCCTGGGTCTGCCTGCCCAGCCTTCCAGAGACCGTACTATTTAGCTACAGGGGGTCCTTGTGAGAAAGCTGGGTCTCTCTCTGTGGTCCGTGGGTAACATGGGCATGATATAGTCTCTACAGCTCTGGGAGATGGGACAGTCCTCATTGAGGCCCTCTGCTCTTGTGTTTTTAGTGCTGTCTCCCCACTTCTCGGCATCTCCTGGTTTTATGAATGTGGGGGTCACTCCAGCCCCTGCTGACCCAGCCTTAGAGGTGACCCACGTGGCATGCCAGTCAGCGGTCAAGGTTCTCTGGGGGATTTTGTTTGTATTTTCCCTGCAGGGCTGAGGATTGTAGGCAGGGCCTCATGCATTTGAGGCAAGTACTCCCCCAGCCACTCCCAGCGCCTAGCAGCACAGTCTCCTGGCCCACACGGAGGCTAGGAGAATGGGCTGTTAAGGTAGAGTATTGGGAAACACAGTCAGATCCCCTGGGCAGGGCTAACAAGTCATGGACTCCAGGGGTTGGTATCTGCCTGAAAGACACTCTAATTAGGAAAGTTCACATTGGGGTGTGGCTCCGTGGATAGTAGGATAATGCTCGCCTAGCATGCATGAAGCTCTGGATTCAGTGCCCGACACTCAGGAGATGGAAGCAGACAGATCACAAGTTAAGGCCAGCCTGGGCTACATGAGACCCTGTCTCTAAAGAAAAAAAAAAAAAGTCAAATATCACCTGTACCTTTGACTACCTGTTCACTACAGACTAATAAGACCATCCAGTGTCCCCATTTACAAAGCCCCCTCCCCAACTTTGGCTCAGCCCCACGCCCTGGAGCACACCTGCTTCCCAAGAAATCTATTTCTTCCCCCAGATCTCAGCAGCATTGCCAACTATATACTCCTTTCCTCCACAGGGTCTCTAAAGACCACACACACACACACACCCCTATAGAGGTATGCAGCCCCGACCCCATAAAACCCACTTCCCCAAGCCTCTGGAGCATCAGCATTTACCCTGTCCCACCAGCTGCAGGCAACAGGTTCCTAGTGTGATGGGCGGGGGTCTGGGAACCTGGTTCAGTCAGCTGCCCATCAGGCAGTGTTGCCGAAGCATCCTGCTTAGGCTGGGGAGGTGTTTCCCCCTGTAGTATGATGGAAGGAACTGTGGAAGTCCAAAAGATACTCAGGCAGGTGGGAAGGAGCTAGCTCCTATGCACAGCCAGCCCACCCACTTTGTCTGGTCCATGATCGTCAAAGATCTGGATCACCTGCTACCAGCCTCTCCCTACCACATCTCCCAGGCTGGTCTTTAAAAGTCCCCAGCCACCTCTGGACCACATGCCAGAGCCTCTGGGTTGGATGGGGCCAACACAGGCTCTTCTTGGCTAAGGCAACTGAGAGAGGGAGCGGAAGGGAGGGAGAGTCTACTTTGACTCTTAAGTGATAGAAGGCATGGCGGCAGGAGCATGAGGCGGCTGGTCACGTGCCATCCACAGTCAGGAAGCAGAGAGAGATGGATGCTGGTGCTCAGCTCACTTTCTCCTTCCTAGTCAGTCCGAGAGCCCTTGGAAGGGTGCCACCCACCTTCAGGGTAGGTTTTCCATCTCAATTAATCCACTCTCCCAGACAGACTTAGGCAGAAGTTGGTCTTCTAGTTGGTTCTGGATCCTGTCAAGATAACTATTAGGCATCACAGGACACCCCTCGCCCACCCGTGTTTATTCTGTGAGCAGAATTGGGGAACTGTAGGTGCGGTCAGCACTTGGTGCACAGGGGAGTCTGGATGAGGAATAGGGGGGCTCCCCAACAGGGATGGGATATAGCTTTGAGTTTCCACGTGATGAGTATTGTGCTGAGGGTCCAAGTATAGACTGGAAGGGTGGCAGACCTCCATTTTGACATCCAGGAGGGGAGTGAGGCCAAGATGGCCGACTGCCAGTCAGCCTTGCTCTGTGGTGTGGGGCTGTTGTGGAGGAGTAGAGCTAACTTAATAGACCTAACCTTTTCATACATCTCTGCTTTCTTATTCATGTCCATTTCCTAATTTGAAGCAGCAAAAGGAGACGTTTAATTGATCCCGGGTGGGGGGGCCGAAGATACCAGTAGAGGCCCAAGGCCATGGCACTTGTGAGCATCAGTTTGGTGGTGATGGTTTGTGGCACATGATAGAAGAGGAGGGAAGCTGGGAGAGTCAAAAGTGCAAGGTGGCCCCATCCTGTGTGTCAGGATGCTGTTCTGTGTGGTTATATTTGTGTGTGTGTGTGTGTGTGTGTGTGTGTGTGTGTGTGTGTGTGTGTGTGTATGTATGTGTGTATACATGTATTAGGCATGACTGTGTGCACACATGTGCAGAGCCTATCAGAGCTGTGAGCTATTTCATGCAGTGTTTGGCCCTTCAGCCTACCCCACTGCCACTCGGAGTTAACCAGATGAGGGGGGATCCAGGCCCTGGCTCTGGGGTGGAACGTAGAGTTCTTCTGATGGGATAGGCTCCTTTCCTATTCTCTGAATCCCCAGGAAAGACTACCCTCAGAGGCCCCGGGAGTCCATGTAGACAGCCTGAGCTGGCCCAGGCCCACCCATGGGACTCTTCAAATGATTCATTTCTGAAGACAGTATTCGCAGGGAGAGGGGCTGGAGACAAGAGGAGCCCTTTGCTTTCCAGGAACTCATCCTGGAAAAGGGTCCACAAAGCTAAAGACCCCAGCAACGGGCAAAATCCAGGTCTCCACGGGCATAGCCTAGCACGGTTCTTTCTGCTGCCTCAGTTTACCTGAGTTGGAGCAGGGTCAACCCCCAAACGACAGGGAGATGAAAAAAACGTTAACAATAGTTCTCCCAGCCCTCCTCTTGTATGCCAAAATCATTTCCGTTATCCTGAGGCAGGGGAGCAGGTGTGGGTGCCCTGCCCACAGCCCCAGCTGACCCTCACCTGGCACGTCATGCCCAGGTCACCAGCAACCGTGGTACTTCATCGGTCCTGCAGCTTGGGTGAGGGAAGGACTGGAGTTCTCCCCTCTCCACCTCCAGGGCCTTCATGCTTTCGTTTTGTCAAAGAAACAAAACCCTTGAGAGTTGTGTACTGTACGATGGAGAGAAAAAAAGTACCTAATGTTCCCCCCTGAAAAAGACAGTATATTTTGTACTTTGTAAAGTGTTCATTAAATGAAGGGGAAAAAAAAAGATGATGTTGGCTGATTGCTGTCTGATTTCCTGTTGATTTATCCAGGATCGTCTCTTGATTTCTTCCCTCCTTTCCGTATTGTTTGGAGAACTTAGGTCACAGGCTAAAGGCAACAGGATAACCCTCAGCTATAACACCTTGAGTCTCAAAAGCTGCCGGGAGTGAGGGGGTTTGTATCAGCTGCCTGATGCTGTGTAGTAAGTTGCCCCCAAACAGTGGCTTAAAATGATTCTTATCTGTATCCTAGCACTCAGCAGGCTCAGGCAGAAGGATGTAGGGTTCCAGGCTAGCCTGAGCTACATAGTGAAACCTTGTCCCAGTAAAATAAGGGGCTGGAAAGGTGCCTCAGCATTGAAGAGCACTGGCTGCTGAGTGCTCTCTTCCAGAGAACCTGGGTTCAATTCCCAGCACCCACATGGTGGCTCACAACCATCTGTAACTCCAGTCCCAGGGGATCTGACAACCTCTTCTGGCCTCTGTAGGTATCCATGTGGTACACAGACATACATGTAGCAAAACATCCATATGCATAAAATAAATACAAGCTAAAAGGAAGAATGATGTGTCCTAGCTCAAAGTTTCAGGGGGTTCAGTCCGTGACCATGGGCCTGAGGGAGGTTGGAGCACCATGACAAAGAGAACTTGTAGAGAAGGGATTGTGCGTGGCATCCAAGAAGCAGAGATGGGAACATGGGAAAAGGCCAGGGCAAGCTATCACATCTTCAGTGAGTGACCTTCTTCTGTCAATGAAGTACCGCCTCTTACCTTTCACCTTCTCCCAATAATGCCAACAGATGATGATTCCATCGAGTCATTGATCCATTCATGAGGTCAGAGCCTTCCTGATCTAAATGTTTCTGGACATGTCGTCATAGAAGCAGACAGGGATGTGTTTGCAAATCTAGACAACTCTCAATCCAGTCAGCCCCCAGCACCCACACTGTGGCCCACAACCATCTGTAACTCCAGTTCTGATGCCCTCTTCTGGCCTCTGTGAGTGCTGCACACACATGATGCATATGCGTACATGCAGACCAAATACTCACACATGTAAAAATCTTTTAAAAGAATTTTTAAAAAAAAATTTAAGAGGGGGCTGGGAAGATGGCATCGTGGTTAAAGAGCCCTTGCTGTTCTTGCAGATGAGATGGGTTCGATTCCTAGCACTTAGCTCACAATTTTCTCTTGACTCTGGTTCCAAAAGATTCTATGCCACCTTCTGGCTTCCATGGCCATTACACACAGATGGTGCACAGACATACACACATGTAAAACACATATACACGTAAATAAATCTTTAAGAGCGAGAACAAGAGGACACCTGGGAAGAGGCGGGTGACTCGCTTTGTCCAGGGAGTCACTCACATGCTCACTAAAGGGAGATGACAAGTCATATGCAAACCTCTCACAGGAACAGAATGAGCAACCGAGATAATGGCTGAGCAGGGTTTCTGGGTGTCAGGTGCTGGGGAGGGAGGGTAAGGACCAAAGAGACAAAGACCGACACCCGAGTACGGATGGCAGCTGAGCAGAAGAAGCAAAGGGTACAGCTGCTGCACGGCCAGGCTGCCCAACAGGTTCAACCAGCTTTAAGGAAAATTCAAAGATAAGGATGCCCCCTTTTGTACACAGGTGACTATGGTCAGGGTGCTTTGTTTTGCTTTTTAGTTCATTGTGACAGGGCCTCAAGCTCAATGTGTAGCCAAGGATGACCTTGAGCTTCTGATCCTCTTGCCTTGAGGTCTGCTACCGCGGGAGTTACTGGAATGTGCTGCCACATCCCATTTACGAGGCGCTGGGAATCAGACCCTGGGCTTTGTGAATGCTGTCTACAATCAAGGACCCTACCGGAGCTACAGTCCTGGCCCCTTTGTTTTTCTAACGGCTTTTTAAGTTAAAAACATTTTTAATCACGGGTATGTGGTGATGGGAGCATGTACACCTGCATACAGATGCTTTGGGAAGCCAAAAGAGGGTGTCAGATCCCCTGGAGCTAGAATTACAGGCATTTGTGAACTGCCTGATGTGGGAATTGAACTCAGGTCCTCTGGAAGAGCAGTAACTGTTCTTAACTGAGCATTCTCTCCAGCTCCTCAACTTCTATTTCAAGTTCACAGTAAACTTTCCTATTGTAAGCCTGAGTGGCCCTTAAAGAGAATCAGGGGCAGCATCCGCCTGGGTAAGGGGGCCCTGTAGTAACTGCCCAAACAGCCATTTCCTCCAACACCAGCCAACTGGTCCCCATGACATCCTGCTTGTTGACCCTTCACCTTTAACCTGCAACCTTTCAACACATCCCATTTCCTTGTTAGGTTTTCTCCATGTTAGGGTTTTCATCTGAAATGTCCCCCGGGGGCTCATGGGTTGAATGTGTGCTCCACAGCAACTGGCACTGTTCTGGAAGACTGTGGAACCTTTTAAAAGATGTGGGGCCCGGACAACACAAGTAGGTCGCTGGGAATGGTCCTTAAGGTCCAGCTCCGACCTCCTGTTGGATGCTGCTTCCTGATCTGCCATGATGTAAGAGGCCTCTACCACAAGCTCCAGCCCCCAGACACTGCCATGCCTTTCCTGTCATGCTGAACTGGAACTCTCTAAGACTGGGAGCCCAATTAAGTCCTTTAAATTGTTGCAGTCAGGTACCTGGGGTAAACCTTTGCTCTCCTCCACAGCTACCATACTCTGTATATTTTTTACGATGTCCATTTCCCTCCCCAAGGACAAGCTGCACAGAGCAGGGATTCTTCTACCCACATGACTCAGTGCGCCCCACGCCTGCACTTAAGGGGCCCACAAGTACCTGCAGAGTGAACAAGTAGCAAGCGGGTGGGGTGCAGCAGGCAGCGCAGAAGATCCTAATTAGTGACTCAGGCCCCAGCTATTTTCCCAGCCGAAGAATCTATCTGTTCAGAAAATACTTTCCAGGAGCTCGGGAGATGATTCAGTGGGTTAAGTGCTTGCCTGCCTGACAAGCTGATGATCTTGAGTTCAATCCCCAGAACCCATGTAAAGAAGGCGAACATGGTGTCACGGGCCTGTAATTCCGTCCCTGGGGAAACAGAAACAGGACTCTCCAGCCAGCCTCCTTGGGAAGTTTCAGGTTGGAAGAGATCCTGTGTCCAAACATAAGGTGGAGCTGGGTGTGGTGGAGCACTCTGGAGGCAAAGGCAAGCAGAATGCTGAGTTCAAGGCCAGCCTGGAATACAAAGTGATACCCGGTCTCAGTACTAAGATGGATAGCAGCTGAGGAATGATGAGACTTGACACTGTCCTCTGACCTCTACATGAGTGCATACAGCAACTGCACACACACACACACACACACACACGACACTGTCCTCTGACCTCTCCATGATGCACACATTCAATTGCACACGCGCGCACACACACATCCCTGTAGGATCGCCTTCTGTTTGCCTCTTCTATGGTCTCAAAATGATGGAGTAAAACAGTCACCAGAGCCGGGCGGTGGTGGCGCACGCCTTTAATCCCAGCACTCGGGAGGCAGAGCCAGGCGGATCTCTGTGAGTTCGAGGCCAGCCTGGTCTCCAAAGCGAGTTCCAGGAAAGGCGCAAAGCTACACAGAGAAACCCTGTCTCGAAAAACCAAAAAAAAAAAAAAAAAAAAAAAAAAAAAAAAACAGTCACCAGACCTCCATTCTTTTTTTTTTTTTAAATCCACCAAACGGCCAAGCAGTGGTGGTGCACACTTTTAATCTCAGCACTCGGGAGGGAGGCAGAGGCAGGCCATTCTCTTGAGTTTCTACAGAGTGAGTTCTGAGACAGCCAGGGCTACCCAGAGAAACCAAAACCACCACCACCACCCCACAAACAAACAGGGTTTATTCATTGATAGTTTTTGTAGGCAATCTTTTCACAAATGTGCCCACAGAGGGAAGAGTAATAGGAATTCTAAGCCAGACGAAATTAGCTGTGATTGTGAGGGTTCTCTTTTTCTAGGAGTGTAAATTCTTGCAGAGAAAATAAGACGTCCATTCTTAGAAAAGTCAGAAAACAGACTTTATTCCAAAAGAACTTTGCAAACACTGTTCTGAAAGCAAAAGACAAGCTTTCTTCAAAACAAGCATTTTCCCAGTTCCTGAGGCCTCCTACTCCAAGGCTGGGCCTCCAGCCAAGATTCCACAGCCCTCAGCCCACAAGCATTTGGCCTGCAGCTTTTCTTCAGGGGCTTCTGGACTGTTCAAAGCCAGGCAGGGAGGAGGTTCCAAGGCTGGGATACTGTAGAGCCTGGCTGTAGAGGGAGGCTGGCTCACACTGGCCACTCTAATGAAGAGTCTGGGGTGGCAGCTGATCAGAGAGGCCCTAGCTGAAGGCAGCTGGCTCTCTTGCTGAGCTGGGCCAGCCAGCAGCCCAAGTGTGTCCTGTTGTGATAGGGAACAAGTTCTCCTGAGTGCTTTGTCATATCTCCAATCTCTTCATATCAAATGTGCCATGAATAATGAACTTCCCCTAAGAATAGTATCTCAGGCAAGACGCATCCCCAGATGCCACCATGTTACCTGAAAAGGACATCAGCCTGGCCACCCTAGGGCCTCGTGCCCTGGTACTCCTCAGGAGTACACCAAGCCAAGAGCGACCATCCAGAACTGAGCGCAGCAGCCAGGAGCCTCAGCAGGGGAGGGTCTTGTCCACAGACTCCTATTATAACGTCCCCACTGAGGACACAGAGTAAGAAGCATCCTGCTCCACACAGGCCCTGGCCCTCTCCCAGTATCCCAGTGCTGGTGGCCACACCCTGCCTCTGCCAAGCTGCTGCTGTCGGTATAGTTCGGAAGCTGGAGCAACCCGGGATGGGCCCAGAAGGAGATTCAGATGAAGGACTTGGCCAGAGTCACCATGTGATCCACACCACATGCCATGTCCACAGGCTCGCCGGGCATCATCACCTGGAAAACAAGCCCAGGACACAGTGAGAGGAAGGGCAGGCAGGCTCTGGAGCCCTTCCGGGGAGACAGGGACTCACGTAGCTCCAACTTTCTGTGTAGCTGAGGCTGACCATGAACTGATCCTCCTGCCTCTACCTCCCAAGTGCTGGGTTTACACTCATGTAGTACCACACCTGCTTTATGTGGTGCTGGGGACAGACCCTAGCTAGGGCTATGTGCATGCTAAGCAAGCACTCTACCTACTGAACCTCACCCTCGGCCCCACCTCTTGGTAGGTTCTTTGCCTTCTGTGAGTGTGGCCCTATCCCCTGCAAACAGGATGCCCACACTTTATCCAGTAATCCACAGCTCACGAGTATCAGGAAAAGGCCACCCTACCATCTCTACCCATCAATGGCATCATCTCTAGTAACCACCCTGGGGAGGCGGCCCTGGGGAAGGACACAGGGATTCCCTGCCTGAAGGCTGAGTGTTCAGTGACTTTCCTGGAGGTCACTAAGTACAAGGGCACAGGAAAGGCTTCTGCCTGGTGGGTCTAGTGTGGGGACAGGGCCACGCTGGCCCAGTGACTTCCATCACTTTACCCGTTGACCCCACTTGCAGCCATGGGCTGGAGCCCACGTATCCCCTACCATGGTCACCTGAGAGGCGGAGTTCCTGCTATGTCTCAAAAGGCATCACCTAGGCCTAGCCACACTGCTGTCTAGGCTGGTCTTTCTCCCAGGAAGACTTAGCCCTCAATGCAGCAGGAGGCCAGGTTCCTCCTCAACCTTAGCACTGGAGTCTGTCCGTTTCCAGAGGACGCTCACTGTTTTAGAGCCTTCCCTGCCAGGGACACTCTAGACTGTCTCAACTACACTCAAGCCTCAGAGCTACACTGGGCTTCCCAGAGGGCTGGTCCCTCAAGCCTCATTATTTTGTTGTTTATTACACTACTTATTTGTGTGTGTGTGTGTGCATGCGCACATGTGTACATGCATGCATGCATGCAGGCCACAGTACACCTGAGGTCAGAGGACAACCTGTGGGGGTTGGTCCCCCCCACCTTGTGGACACTGGATATTAAACTCAGGGGGTCAGGCTTGGTGTCAAGGGCCTCTACCCAGTGGCCTTCGCAGGCTATCTATTTTTTAATTTCTCTGTTCTTCCTTTTTTTGTTGTGTATGTGGTACATGTGTGTGAATGTACTGTGTTTGGTGGGTGTGTGGTGGGTATGTGGAAAGTAGTCTGTATGGTATGTAAGGAATGGAGTGTGTGATGTATGTGTGTGGAACGTAGTGTATATACTATATATACCGGCTGGTTTTATGTCAACCTGACACAAACTAAGTCATCAGAGAGGAGGAGCCTCAGCTGAGGAAATGCCTCCAATATCAGACTGTAGGCAAGCCTGGAGGGCCTTTCCCTAATTAGTGATTGATGTGGGAGGGCCCAGCTCATTGTGGGTCCTAACATCCCTGGGATAAGATCACACACACACACACACACACACACACACACACACCAGAACGAAGTCTGAGCAAGCAATGAGGAACAAGCCAGTGAGCAGCACCCCTCCATGGCCTCTGCATCAGCTCCTGCCTCCAGGTCCCAGCCCTGCTTGAGTTCCTGTCCTGACTTCCTTTGATGATGAACAGTGATATAAAAGTACAAGCCAAATAAACCGTTTCCTCCCCAAGTTGCTTTGTTCGTGGTGTTTTATCACAGCAATGTAAATCTGACTAAGACAGTGTGTGTGTGTGTGGAATGCAGTGTGTGTAGTGTATGTATAGTGTTGTGTGTGTGTGGTATGTATTAGTATATGGGGGGGGGATAATGTGTAGTGTGTATAGAATGTAGTCTGTGTATGTCTATGTGGTATGTGTGTGGAATGTGGTGTGTGGTATGGGTGTGTGCAGTGCAGTGTGTGTGGAATGTGGTGTGTGGTATGGGTGTGTGCTGTGCAGTGTGTGTGGAATGTGGTGTGTGGTATGGATGTGTCTGTGTGCAGTGCAGTGTGTGTGGAATGTGGTGTGTGGTATGGATGTGTGCAGTACAGTGCAGTGTGTGTGGAATGTGGTGTGTGGTATGGATGTGTGCTGTGCAGTGTGTGTGGAATGTGGTGTGTGGTATGGGTGTGTGCTGTGTGTGGTGCAGTGTATGTAGGTGTGGAAACCAGTGGCTGGCCCCAGGTGTCTTCTTCTAGCACTAACCACCTTATTATTTGAGACATGGTCCCTCAGTGGACCCAGAGATTGAGTTCAGCTAGACTGGAGAGCCAGCAAGCATCCGAGATCTGGCTGCTTCCACTCCTATGGGGCACTGAGTTATAGACTACACTGTGAAGCAGAGCTTTTCGTGGGTGCTGGGGATCCAGACTCCAGTCTTCAGACTTACACAGTCAGCACTTGACCCACTGAGCCATCTCCCCATCCCCTTTTGTTTGTTTTGGAGACATGATGTCACTATGTATCCTTGGCTGGCCTATAACTCACTATGCAAGCCTGGCTGGCCTCAAACTTATAAAGTCTGCCTGCCTCTGCTTACTGAGTGCTGGGCTTAAAGGCGTGTGCCGCCATACACTGAATTACTTCAGTTTTTCAGACAAGGTCTCACTACATAGTCTGGGCTGACCTACAACTTGCAGCATCCTCCTGTCTCAGCTTCCTGAAAGCTGAGGTGCACACCACCACGCCCACTTTCCTTTTTAAGCACTATTACTATCATCATAGTAATGTCTGTATACTATAATACATACATTGTAATAGGCAATATTATACTGGAAAAGGACATTCTGTGGAAAACAATGACCATGGCTGGGGATGTAGCTCAATGGGTAGAGCACTTGCCTAGCAAGCATGAGGCCCAGAGATTCTATCTCTAGCACCCTGTAAATCAGGTATGGGAGGAAGAACCAAAAGGACCAGAACTTCCTTGCTACACAATGAGTTTGAGGCTAGCCTGGGCTACATGAGTCTCTGTCAAAATAAATAAAAACCCAGGTGTTAAGTACCTCCTAATAACCCCATCTCCCAACTGAGAACTACTTAAATCTCGTGTTCCTCACAGGCTCTCAATGCAGAAGGGCACATACCAGCCTTGCGGCCCCCTAGGCACACCCTGTATGACTGTGCCTTCAGATGTTCACCCAGATGTGGATGCGGGATCAGTGGCCAGATCCCTATTCAACTGTCCTTCCCTGCAGACAGCTGCAGAGAAGCTATGCCTGCCTGGGCAATTTCCTGAGTTTAGGGCAGAAATGAATGCCTGCAACAGGTGGCCTGGCCTAAAAGCACCGAAGTGGCAGGTGCTGACCGTGGAGCTTCAGCTCCATTAGGGGCTGCTGGCGACGGCAGATGAAGGCAGGAACCATGCCACGCTGCCTCGCTGCCTCCCCAAACAAAAGGCCTCGGAAAAAGCTGCCACGCAGACCACTGAGCAAACAGAAATGGGCCCTAGGTGACAGAGGCAGCCTGGAGCTGCAGGTGCGGCCCCGGGCCAGCCCCAGAACAGCAGTGACCGGCTGCCCCATGATGACCTAGCCAGGTGGGTTCTTAGCAACCTCCGAGGCCCCTTGAGATCATCTATTTACCCTCCTGGGAAAGTGCCTTGCCACGATCATCCACACCCAGCCCACTGCACTTAAGCACCTATCTGCTGTTCCCCAGACACTCTGGCCATTAGCACCCAAAACACAGGAAGCTGTTAGGACTCTGCTTGCCGGCCAGGACCTGTGGCCAATGAGGACCTCTGGGAACAGCAGGCTCCTAAGACTCCAGTGCCCCCTGGCGTGTGTCTCTCAGGTCTCTGAAGAGACTCCACAATAAGCCTGTCCCTAGTCATGTGGGGATTTCTGGCCTCTGGGTCTCATGTAGCTCAAGCTGGATTCAAACGCCCTGTGTATCTGAGGATGACCTTGAACTTCTGGTCCTCTTGCCTCCACCTCTTGCTCCCAAGTCCTGGGATTACAAGTGTGCTCCGCCACATCCAGTTTATGAGGTGCTAGGGACTAAACCCAGGGCTCCTTTCGTGCTAAGCAAGTCTTTTTTTTTTCTTTTTCCCCCGAGAAAGAGAATATCTCACTATATAGCCCAGGCTGACCTGATTCCTGCCTCAGCCTTCCAAGTGGCTAGGATTACAGGTGTGCACCACCATGCCCATCAAATGAAAAGATCTGAGTCTGGCTTCACCTGTGACTTGTATGCGTGACCTCATGGGATCCGCCTCAGGTCTCACAGCTCAACTCTGTAAGAAGGGCTGCGGTACGGGAGACCCACACCACCCTGTGGCTGTGGTTTGGATCTCAAGTGTGCCCTGAAGACCCATGTGTTGAAAGCTTGATCCTCAGCTCGGTGCTCCCAGGAAACGGTGGAAATCTATAGAGGTGGGGCCTACTGAAGGGACGTTAGGGATTGGGGATGCCTTAGACTTTCCATTGCTGTGATGACACACCACGACCATAAGCAACTTGGGGAGGAAAGGGTTCATTTGGCTATGCTTCCATGTCACAGCCCATCACTGAGGGAAATCAGGGCAGGAACCTGGAGGCAGGAGCTGACGCAGAAGCTGTGGAGGATGCTGCTTACTGACTTGCTCCCTATGGCTTGCTCAGCCTTCTTTCTTTTGCACCCAGGACCACCAGCCCAGATGTGGCATTACCTACAGCGGGCTGGGCCCTCACACATCAGTCACTAATTTTAAAAATGCCCTACGGGCTTGCCTATAACATCTTATGGAGGCATTTTCTCAACTGAGGTTCCTTCCTCTCAGATGACTCTAGCTTGTGTCAAATTGACAGACAAAAAACAAAAACAAAAACACAGAAAGCCAGCATAGGGAGCATGCCTTTGAAGGTAATGAAAGGACCCCAACCCCTTCCTACCCCTCTGATTCCAGCCTCCAATGAGGTGAGCAGCTTTAAGGTCACATGTCCTGCTATGCTGAACGGCCTGCCAAGGCTAAAGCAGTGGGGTCAGCTGACCCCAGCTACAGCGTCTAAAACCAGAACCAAATCCAACACCGCCTCTGTTAAGATGATGACCCCAGGTATTTGTTACAAGAACGGAAGACTAATGGACCTGTCCAGCCTCCCCTTCATCTAGTCAAAAGGTGACAAGAGACAGTGCAGTTGCCTGGCGTGAGTCCTGGGGGCTCACCAATGTGCAAGAGAGCGGGCAGCGGGGTGCTGCCAACACAGTCGGCACCAGAGCAGACAGGCTCATCCCCTCAACAGGAGGCCGGCAGGATGCTAGTGCTCTGGCTGTAGGAGTCGGAGCAAGAGGGTGTGTGCAGGTGAGAATGGAGGTGTCGGGTTCAGGGGCCTGGACATGGACTCCTCCCCAGCGGCTCTGCTTCGCCAAGTCACCTCAGCAGGTAACCAGCTAGGAGACACACCTCTGGCCATGTCTGTAAGGGAGTCCCTAGGTTGGTTTAACTGAGGTGGGAACACCCATCTTGAATGTGGGTAGCACCATTCCATGGGCCGGGGTCCTGGACTGAATACAAAGGAGAAAGCGAGCTGAGCACCAGCATGCATCTCGCTGCTTCCTGACTGTGGGTGTGAGGTGAGCAGCCACCTCCTGCTCCTGCCGCCATGCCTTCCCCGCCATGACGGACTGTGCACCCTCAGACTGTGAGCCACAGGAAACCCTTCCTCCCTTAAGCTGCTTTTGTCAAAACAACAAGAAACTAATCCATCCACACTCACGGGTAAGTGACTGGCCTGGGAAGCGTTCGCTATTCCAAGACCCAACTGTTTCCACTGTTCTCCAAGGCCACACTCGAAAAGAGGACAAGCTGAAGGGGGGGCGATGTGTGAAGAAGTTGCTGGCTCTCAGACCAGACCAGCAATAGTCTGCAGAGGAATCTGCATGCACATGTGTGCTTGTATACATATTTTCTTGGAAGACTGGATTTTTATAATGTTCCTAAACTGTGAAAGACATTTCTTTTCTTTTCTTTTTTAGATTGGGTCTCACGAAACTCAGGCTGGCCTCAAACTGGCCATGTAGCTAAGAATAACCTTGAACTTCTGATTCTTCTGCTTCCACAAGTGTAGTGCTGGGTTAAAGGTATAGGCCACCCCACTAAGTTTACATACATGGTGCTGAGGATGAATCCCAAGGATTCACATGTGCTATGCAGCTACTGTACCAACTGAGCCGCGTCTCTGGCCCACCTGGAAGCTTCTCTCAGGGACTCTAGCATTGAGTAGGTGCAGCAGGCACCTGGGATTCACTGACTACACGGAACAGAAAGGCTGAAGGCCTGCACGCTTAGAGGCTGGTGCTACATCCAGTCGCTGACCATCACCTCCACACAAGCCTAGACGGTGGCACAGAGCAAACAGTAGGTCCTGAACTCTGTCCTGTATGTGGTTCTGCTTCCCTTGGCACACCCTCCCCAATCCACCCCTGCATGGTCTTACCCTCCACAGCCCACCCCTGCATGGTCTTACCCTCCACAGCCCACCCCTGCATGGTCTTACCCTCCACAACCCACTCCTGCACAGTCTTACCCTCCATGGGAAGTACTGGTCTTCGAGGCGTCCAATCCCCAAGCACCCTCGGATGTTCTTGCCCCACACAAACAGCTCACCCTTGTCTGCAAAGGAAGGAAGACGAGGGGCTTGGTGGGGGACTACACAAGGAGCAGGCCATCAAGAGGACGGCCTTCCAAGAGTCAGGGACAAGCAGAACCTACTGCTCGCTCAACTCAGCCTCTGACCTGAATCTCAGAGAAAAGCACCCCAGAGAATGTTCCATCTCCAAACCAGGTCCCAGGCCAGGCCTTGGGACAGCCAGCCTGGGGAAGGCAGGTCTTGGTGTAGACAGAGTCCAGGGCTCCCGTGTACAGCCCTCTGTGCTCATCTAGATGGCCTGCTACCACCCACAGCTCCAGCTGACCCAGCTCGGCCCTTCCTGAAGGACGGTGAGGCCAGACGACCAGTTCTGCTTGGGTTTCAGTGTGTGGGTGTGCTCTGTGAGGACGCATAGAGCAAGTGGTTCCTAACTGTGTCGGGTCTGTGTCTGTGTGCTGGGCACTGGGGACAGGGCAGCAACTGACAACCATGCTTCCTGTGCTCATGCACTTCACCTTCTAGAAGAGCCAAAAATGGACAAAAGAACAAACTAATAAACACAGTGATGGCACCTTGGAGAAAGTGCTGTACTGCTGAGCTATGCCCCTCACTGGTAAAGTCTAGGCAGGTGCTCTATCACTGAGCCACACCCCAGCCCCTCACTGGGGGATTCTAGGCAGGTGCTCTACCACTGAGCCACATCCCCAGCCCCTCACTGGGGGATTCTAGGCAGGTGCTCTACCACTGAGCCACACCCCAGCCCCTCACTGGGGGATTCTAGGCAGGTGCTCTACCACTGAGCCACACCCCAGCCCCTCACTGGGGGATTTTAGAGAGGAGATCTACTGCTGAGTCACATCTCAAGTCAAAAGACTTTATTTTCAGAGAGAAGCGCATTACAGATTCACAAATGGGAACTGAAGAGAGTGAAAAAGAGCCATGTCATTTGAGTTAGGCATGGAGTTCAGTTACATGGCAGACCAGAAGTACCAGAAAATGCAAATGTAGGCTCTGGTGAGGAGAAAAAAAGGCAAAGTTAAGCTTTTCTCTCAAGAAGACTTGAGCGGCAAGGAAGCAACAAATCCCCTGGGAGTCATTACGGTGCCGCACACACAGTAACTGCTATCCAGGGGACTGCAGAGCAGCCGTCTGAACTGAGGAGTGGCAGTAGAGCATGAGGAAGGCCATGGTCCAGACGCTTGTGGAGCAACTTGGTATTTCAGGGCTCTACAACCTGTCGGTCAGCCTCCAGCCAGCCGCCTCTGTGGTTGGTCATCCCTCCCCAGCACCCTGGAGGGTCTGAGCTCTGCTGCCAGGAAGGCAGGCCACTTGACAGCCTGCACACTCACTTCTGCGTCGCTCACCCATACATGGCCCAGACTCTCCTGGTTTTCACTAGCATTCCAGCTAACCCTTCTCCCACCTACCCCCCAACAGGTACCTGCATGACCACACAACAAAGAACCCAAACCAAAGTGCCAGCATGAAAGGAAGGTATGTGTCCTTTGACACAGACTAGACTACCTGAACATGGCCTCCCTCTTTACTTATCCCAAGAAGACATCAATCAGGCAGACAGACGGATGGACGGATGGGTGGATGGAAGAAGGGAGGGAAGGATAGAGGACGGATGAATAAAAGGATGGACAGAGATGGGATAGATATAGACCGCAGAATGGAGGGAAGGACAGAAAGATGGGTGGATAAATGGATGGCTATAAAGGGATGTAGGTTGATGACAGAAGCTGAGTGCTATCCCAGTTTGAGAAGGAACAGATTTTGGCCTGGCTGCCCAGCAGGGTAACTTACTGGTGAGTGCAGCAAAATGGCTAAGCCCACATCGGATCTGGGAAACCTGGACGTCGGGGTTGAACTCCGTCAAGCCAAAGAGCGTGGGTGGAATCATTTCTGGAAGCGCCGTTTCCAAGAGGTTTGGTCCTTTCCCAAGAATCCCATAGCCCCAGACGAAGACATGTCCTTCTTCTGTGTCACAACAAAAACAGTGGGTGTGAGTCGAGACAAGCAGAGCCCTCCCTTGCTGTGAAAACAACAGGGGCTGGGGTGGGGCTCAGCTGGCAGAGTGCATGCCTAGCATGCATGGAGCCCTGGGTTCCATCCCCAGACCACATAAACCAGGCACGGCAGAGCATGCCTGTAGTCCCCGAACTCAGGAGGTGGAGGCAGGAGGATCACCTTGAGATATGTGAGACACACTGAGCTAGCAGCTTGAAAATTATTCTCTCCCCGATTAAGTACTTGCCTCTGGTTAGGGAGGAAGCCACTCAGAGCAGAAACCACCCACTTCTTGAGAGTAATGGAGGAAGGGTATCCCCAAACCCACTGGGCACACAAAAGCTGGGGACGCTTTCCCCACCAACAGCACCAAATTTCACACTGGTCAGAACGCCATCCCAGACACAAGCCATTCTAGCCAGATTCTTAAAACTCTTAGAAATGAGCCGGGTGGTGGTGCACACCTTTAATCTCAGCACTCGGGAGACAGAGGCAGGCGGATCTCTGAGATCGAGGCCAACCTGGTCTACAGAGAGTTCCAGGACAGCAGCCAGGGCCACACAGAGAAACCCTGTCTCAAAAAAAAAAAAAAAAAAAAAAAAAAAAAACACCACAAAATACAAAACTCTTAGCTTTTTAATTTGCTTTTGGGGGAGTAGAAGTTTTTGGTTTTGCTGTGGGGTGGGTCTGATTTTGTTTTTTAGATTTATTTTATGTGTATGAGTCCTTTGCTCAAATGTGTATCTGTGTACAATATGGGTCCCTGATACCTGAGAAGGTCAAAACAGGGTACCAAATTCCCTGGACTAGAGTTATGGATGATTGTGAACCATCATGTGGATGCTGGATCTTCTGCAAAAACACATGCTCTTAACCACTGAGCCATCTCTCCAGCTCCAGGTGTTTTGTTGAAGACACAGTCTTGCTCTATAGTCCAGGCTGGCCTGGATTTATAATCCTCCACTTCAGCCTCTTGAGTGCTGGCAATCAAAGACCTGCACCACAATGTCCAGCCCTCCTTTCTTCCCTCTCCCTTTCCTTCCTTCCTTCTCAGCACCCCTCCCCGACCCCTCCTGGCCTTCCCTCTTTCTTTTTGGTACAGTGCTAAGGACAGTATCTGGTTCTTCATGCATAAGTGCTTTATCACTGAACTACTCTGTAGCCCTGGCTATAACAAGTGCAATACTCCTCCTGCTAGGGGCAGAGCGCAGTGACAGAGCAGGGTTTTCATGCATGAGACCCTGGGCAAGTGGCTCAGTGGTCGACCCCTGCTGGAATCCCCCTAGTAAACATAGGGGCCTGGGTCTGATCGCCAGCTCCTGATCCAGATGGTTGCTACAAAATGGCAAAGCTCTCTGGCTGTCTATGCATCTGTATCCTGAGCTCCTAACCTGTTGGGAATCTCACCCCTACCCTGTAATCACTGAATGACAGTAACTAGGTGTTCCCATAGGCGCACTCCCCTCTTCAGGAATCTGAAGCACACACACCGTCCCCTTCCCTAGCTCATCTCCCATTGTTTCTCCAGGAGCTGCCAGAAGTGGCTCTCACCATTTAATACCGCACAGCCCGTGCCACCACAAGCCGCCTGCTTCACCTTGCCCACTTCAGAGAAAGGCAGGCACCGAGGGACATTCACCTGCACCAAAGAAAAGGGCGGGCATGGTTAGGGAAAAAAAAGGAGCCGGAAGTGGGAAGAATCCATGGCTAACGTCCCAGCTCACTCATTCACTCCACAAAGGTTTCCCCAGTACCTCTCATCACTAAGCTTCCTAACCGAGGGCTTAGGACACAGAAGGGAGCCAGAGGGCCCAGTTCCCCTCTTCTGGGAGGCAGGTGTCAATCAAACACGCACACCACACCCACACACAAATGAAAAGCACACAAAAACAAAACAACACTGTCTTAAACCAGGGCCAGCTAGTCACAGTGGCTTCACACCTACTCTTCTTTGGGGGCTGGCTCTGAGGAGACAGCAGAGCAGAGGCAGTGTGACCAGGCTACGCCTGAAGCACAGCTCTACGGCGAAGCCTCCGCTCCCACTGGCTACACACCTGAGTGGAGTCTGTGACCGAGGCCAGCTGCAGGTACTCAGAATTTCCCCAGCCAAAGATACCGCCATCGGAGGACACGGCCAAGCAGCAATCACCGTAGGTGGCAACCTGGACAACCGTCACCCCAGCGAGGTCTCCGCCCAGCTTGGTGGGTGTGCTGGTGATGTTGTAGTGACCCAGGCCTGGCACAGTGGGAAGCATGCATTAGCTCACAGACATAGGAGACTTAGGGAAGGACAGGCACGTGGGTAGCACTTTACACCCAAGAGGACAAACAACAGAGCTATCTATACCTGGTATATTT
This sequence comes from Peromyscus californicus insignis, assembly GCF_007827085.1. Taxonomy (NCBI): domain Eukaryota; kingdom Metazoa; phylum Chordata; class Mammalia; order Rodentia; family Cricetidae; genus Peromyscus; species Peromyscus californicus. The sequence goes on from NW_026294540.1 coordinate 24,362,084, forward strand.
TAAACACCCTAGGAACTTTCAAGTCTAAATCAAGTTGAAACACTGAGGGCAGGAAGATCGTACGTTCCAGGACAGCCTGGTCTATACTGTAGTTCTAGAAATAGACCCTCAAGCCAGGTGGTGGTAGCGCACGCCTTTAATCCCAGCACCTGGGAGGCAGAGCCAGGCAGATCTCTGTGAGTTCGAGGACAGCCTGGGATACAGAGCGAGATCCAGGACAGGCACCAAAACAACACAGAGAAACCCTGTCTCCAAAAAAACAAAAAAAAGAAAAGAAAAGAAACAGACCCTCAACAGATGTGGCAGTGCATACCTTTATTCCCAGCACTTGGGAGGCAGAGGCAGGAGGCGTCTGTGAATTCAAAGTCAGCCTGACCTACATAGCAAGTTTTAGTATAGCCAGGACTAAATAGACAGACCCTGTGTCAAAAAAGAAAGAAAGGAAGAAAAGAGAGCAAACCCTCGAAACCCCCAAAAGTTAAGTCAGAAAATCTTGGAAGATGAACTAGCACTATATGATAAAGCTTTGAGTTTGCATAAATTATAAGCAATTACTGTGTTCCTTCTATTGGCTGTTTTGGGGGTTGTAGTGCTGGGGATAGAGGTACCAGTGCGCTCCATCCCAGCCCTGTAAGAAGCAGTTTCTAACACTCTCTGGCCTTGCTGGGGATACAGAAGCCAGGCACAGTGGCATGCACCTGTGGGCTCGTGTACACGTAGGCTCAGCAGACGGAGGGAAGAGGCCACTGAGACCAGGAGGTACAGACCACCCAGACAGCATGAGACCCTGTTGGGCCGCCAGCCAAAGCTCAGCACTGATCCACAGACTCCTGAGTAAACCAGGATCTCAGAGGAGCAGAAGCCCTGGCACCAGGTCAGGGCCAATGAAATGCCTTCCAGAGGAATGATCTCTAATGCATGGCCTGGAGGTTCCCACAAATTACACTCAATAAAACACGAGTTCACAATCAAGTAACTGAGCCCCTGAGGGGACCGAGTACTACTAGCAGGAGTCAGCAGAGACAACAGACAAGCCTGCTCCTCCAGACTCCAGTCGCTGGGATGAATGAGGCCCAGGGCTCCGCTACTGACCACAGTGCTGAGGAACCTCTGACACCTTCTTGGTTTGTTTCTATGGAAACCAGCAGCAAAAGGAACAGGAAAGGATGCAAAAGACAGCAGTCCCCAGAAGACCCAAATCTAGACCAGGAGCCCTACAGCCCACAATTGCTGCAGAGGCCACAGGCCAAGATCTTTCACCTCCCCGAGGGGGCAGCAAGCACCTACCTGTCTGTCCATCGGCACCCCATCCACAAGAATAGACTTCCCCTCTGTCTGTGAGGAACAGGCTGTGGTCCTGACCACAGACAACCTGGCAGACACAGAGACACAGTGCTGTTAGAGCCTATGCACAGGGGACAGGGACTGGATCAAGTGGACTTGCCCCAGATCACCTTCACAGCTTACTCTCTCCATCAGCTCTTCCCTCCTCCACCCCCACACTGAGCTCCCATCTGCCCCTCCCTACCTTCCCTCTGTAACCTCAGCCCCTCCATCACCTTCCCTGTTGGAATCGGCTGTCTCTTGCCCCTTCACACTTCTCTGGAAGGCACTATCCACCCCCCACCCCAGGCTTCCTTGCGGCCCCACACCACATTATGTCTACAGGATAGTAAGATACCACGCTTCTTTTTTTTTTTTTTTTTTTAAGATTTATTTATTATGTATACAGTGTTCTGTCTGCACATATCCCTGCAAGCCAGAAGAGGGCACCAGATCTCATTACAGATGGTTGTGAGCCACCATGTGGTTGCTGGGAATTGAACTCAGGACCTTTGGAAGAACAAGCAGTGCTCTTAACCTCTGAGCCATCTCTCCAGCCCAATACCACGCTTCTTTTCCTAACTCACAGGACAGCTGTTCTACCAGGAGCTGTGCTATGGCAACAGTCGAGACGCCCTGGCACAAATGGAACCACCGAAATCTGGTGACTTACCCAAGTCACTCAGCAAGGAAATGGAGAAGCAGGGACTTGAACTCACATTCACTATGGCACTATGAAGCCAGTTCAAGAACTCCACTCTACTGCAACCTGAGTACTAAACCTGCTACATCCCCTTCACGTCTACCCTGCTCCTACATCCTAGCATCAGTTCTGGCCTGTGGTAAGTTAATTAATTTCTACTAATCTCTTCATCCAGTGTGCTGGCTAGTTTTAGGTCAACTTGACACAAGCCAGTGTTCAGAGAAGAGGGAACTTCAATTGAAAAAATGCCTCCAACATAAGAATGGGCTAAGCTTGGCATGGTCGGGCACATCTTTAATCCCAGAACTCGGGAGGCAAAGGCAGGCAGATCTCTGAGCTCAAAGCCAGCTGGTCTACAGAGCGAGTTCCAGGATAGGCAGTGTTACATAGACAAACCCTGTCTCAAAACCAAAATAAATAGGAAGGAAGGAAGGAAGGAAGGAAGGAAGGAAGGAAGGAAGGAAGGAAGGAAGGATGGATTATGTCATAAGCAAACCTATGGGCATCCCTGGGCTGGTGGTCCTGGGTTCTATAAGAAAACTAGCTGAGCAAGCCACGTGGAGCAAGCCAGTAAGTAAGCAGTATCCCTCCATGGCCTCTGCATCAGCTCCTGCCTCCAGGTTCCTGCCCTGTTTGAGTTCCTGTCCTGACTTCCCTCAATGATGAACAGTGATGTGGACGCCTATGCCAAATAAACCTTTTCCTTCCCAAGTTGCTTATGGTCATGGCGTTTCATCACAGCGACAGTACCCCTAAGACATCCAGAGAAGCCCAATGACAAATGTGACATTCCCCTGTGCACCTTGCAACCTTTCAACAGGCCTGGAGGTCCTCGACCCAAGCCTCTTACCTGAACCACCTGTCCATCAAAGTCCTGCATCCTGTGCACTCTGTGACTCTCACTGCAGCCAGGAACAAAGCGGAGAGAAGGCACAAAGGCAGTCATGAGCACCGCGCAGGCTGGGCCCCACCCAGGACCCTACCTCCTGCCCTCCCCACCTGCACAGCCATGTCCCCACCTGCTCAAGGTCAAATGGGGGGCAGTTAGCTGAGGTTGCCTCATTTGTAGCTTTTAATTATGGGTGTGGGTGTGTGCACAAGTGTGCGGGTGCCCTTGGAGGCCACAGACCTGGTGTCTCCTGGAACTAGAGTTACAGGTGGTTGTGAGCCCCACACACACACACACACACACACACACACCTCCCTCCTCAGCATTAAGGACCCCGTCCTGCACTCAGGTGCACGTCCAGGGTGTTGAGAAGCCTTCAGGCTCCCACAGTGTGGGAAAGCAGCGCTGCTGACTCACCCGTAGACTTCATCCTCCACCACCTTCCGTCCGCACTGCCCGTGGGAATTGTTCCCCATGCTGAAGACTGAAGCACAGCCCTGCCGTCAGTCAGCTCTAAGGGTTCCAGGCCCCACCACAGCAGGAGCCAAGCGGCTAACACAGGCAGTCCTGGCCCGCTCCCTGTCCCACACTGCAGCCTCTGCAGCAGCCCATGATTGTGACAGGGCCAGGGCGTGCTTCTCCTCTAGACCCGCTTCCACCTCCAGGGACTGCAGACAATCAATCACTCTGAGCCCAAGAGAACTGCAATCGGGGAAGAAACCAGTCATAGACGCCCCTTCTGTTCAGCTGGGCATTTGAGACTAATAATGTCTCCACAGTGACCACTGTTAACATGCTCATAACCTACAAAGACACTCAGACATAAACATACACACACAATTAAAAATAAAATCTTAAAAAAAAAAAAAAAAGCCGGGGATGCCAAGATGGTTCAGCAGTTAGGAGATCCTGCTGCTCATCTGGAGGACCTGAGTTCAGTTCCCAGCACCCACACTGGGCAATCACAACCACCCAGCTCCAGAGGATCTGATACAGTTTCCTGGCCTCTGCAAGGACCACACATATATAGTATACACTCAAATATACACAAATAAAAATTAAAAATAAATCTTGGGGGAAAAAATCAAGGGCTGAGGTAGAGTTCAGTGGTAGAGTAGGTAACAACTTTCGAGACAGCGGGGAGCACAAGGGTTAACAAGTCTGCCCAACACTACCCTCCAGAGCCCCCCAGGAGTCTGCTGGGGAACACCATGTCACACCAAGCAGGAGATGCCCAATAGCAAAGCTGGTTTCCAACATGCCCTCACCTCCTCCTCAGCCCTCAGCAGGACCACTCACCACCTTCTCTGTCTGTCAGGATAAGGGAGTGCGCTCGCCCGCAGGATACCTGCAACACCTTCGTCTCCTGAGGTCTGTCGAGGGGCAGCGGGACAGGCGAGGGTTCCAAAACATACTCATAGCCCCTGGCTGCACAGAAAGCACCAGTCACAATGCGGCCACTGATTCAGTCACATCAGCTCTTACAGAGCCCTGACTGTCCAACCTCACTGCTACACACAGGAAGGAACCCAGACAGCCACCACTCAGAAGCACGCACACTACAGACAAGGCTAGCCAAGGAAGCCCAGCTCCTAGCCTGCCCTCCCATACTACTGCCTCCACACCACAGGCAGGTCCCAAACACTCTACCTGTCTCCTGAAAGAAATCTCCAGGACTGGGACGGAAGCTCAGTGTTTTCCTAGCATACACAAAGCCCTAGGCTCCATCCCCAGCACCACATAAATCCCAGAGGCAAGGAGATCCAAAGTCAAGGTCACCCTTAGCTAAGCAGTGAGTTCAAAACCAGCCTGGGCTACATGAAACCCCATCTTAAAGAAAAGACATCTTGCCGGGCGGTGGTGGCGCACGCCTTTAATCCCAGCACTCGGGAGGCAGAGCCAGGCGGATCTCTGTGAGTTCGAGGCCAGCCTGGGCTACCAAGTGAGTTCCAGGAAAGGCACAAAGCTACACAGAGAAACCCTGTCTCGAAAAACCAAAAAAAAAAAAAAAAAAAAAAAAAAAGAGACGTAGGAAAAAAAAAAAAAAAAGAAAAGAAAAGACATCTTGAAAGCTGGCCCTAATAGTCCCAGAACTCAGGAGGCTGAGGCAGGAGAGCTACAGATTGAGACCTAGTTTCAATAAAACCTGAATAAATAAATCAATCTCATGGGCTGAAAAATAATCTAGCGGCACAAGGCCCCGAGTTTGATCATCAGCAACACACACACACACACATACATACATACATACACACACACACACACACACACACACACACACACACACACAGAATCAAATTCAACTAAAACTGTGAGAGGGGAAGAAGTAGTCTAAAAGGACTAAGGAATGACTAGAAAACAGTTTTTTCAGATAGAGTGCCACAGCTGCACAGTGACACACAGCTGTAATCCCAGCGCTCAGGATACAAAGGCCAACCAGAAAAAATGGCACAGCTGGTAAAGGCGCTTGCCACCGAGCCTGGCAACCCGAGTTTAGTCCTCAGGACTCACATGGTAGAGAGAGAATCACCTCCCTCGAGTGGTCCTCTGACCTCAGCACACACAGCATGACACATGCGCCCCCTTCACACACACCCAAACTAAATGTATAAAAATGAGAGATGGAGAAAGGAGGCAGAGGCAGGAGGATCACGAGTGCGACGCCAGCCTCATCTACACAGCAAATCCTCTTGCCTCTACTTCCCAAGCCCTGGGACTGTAGATGCACACCCACAGTTAAGCTGCATGGCGATGGAACCCAGGGCTTTGTGCATGCTGGGTAAGGACCGTAACACCAGAGCCATGGCCACAGCCCTCTACTCCTGTTCTTACAACACGGCCAGATCATTATACTGAGTGGGTGCACACACCTTTAATCCCAGCTCTCTAGAAACAGAGGCCAAGTGGCTCTCTGTAAGTTCAAAGCCAGCCTGGTCTACACAGCAAGTTCCAGACCAATAGGCTACATAGTGAGATCCTGTCTCAAAATTAATAATTTAAAAAAAAAAAAAAAAAAAACACTTTAAATTATTTCTAACTTTTTGCAGTTGTTTTGAGACAGGGTCTCACTCTGTAGCCCTTGCTAGCCTAGAACAATGTAGACCAGGCTGACTTCAAACTCAGAGACCTGCCTGCCTCTGCCTCCCAAGTGCTGGGATTTAAGATGTGCACCACTACCACCCCGCCTGTTCTAATACATTTTTAAAGATTTATTTTTAATTATGTGTATGGGCATGTCTCTCTGTGTGTGTGCACACGAGTGTGGTGTCTGAGGAGACCAGAGGAGGGTGCTGGACCCTCTGGAGCTGGAGTTACAAGCAGTTCTGAGCCGCCTGACAGGGGCTGGAAACCAGACTTAGGTTCTCTAGAAGAACAGCACACACTTGGTAACTGCCAAGCCATCTCTGCAGGCCCTCCCTCTAACATTATAATCAAAGTTTCAAGTGCTGGCAGTAAAGCCTCCCTCTTAAGGTTTTCAGTCAACTTTTTAACTTTTTTAAACTTTCACTTAGTGAGTACCGCTACTCATGTGCCACAGTATGCACGTGGCAGTCAGAGGACAACTTGAGGAATCAGTTTTCTCCTCCTGCCACCTGGGTCCCAAGGGACCAAACTCAGGTTTTCCGGCTTGGCAGCAAGCACCGTGACCCACTGAGCCATCTCGACAGCCCACACTGTAGCCATTTCAAATGCTAAGGGACAGCAGGTCAGCGAACAGCAAGTGCTCGTCTCTTTCTGCCTAAACATTCCGTGTCGTTAGCAAAGAGACTGAAAAATAATTTAATCCAGGGGTTGCAGACATCCCTAAGACCCTATCTCGTTTGGGTTTGGGTTGCTGTCTTGTTTTGTTTTGTTTTGATGAGTGCTGTCTGCATGTATGCCTGCGGCCAGAAGAGGGCATCAGATCCCATTACAGATGGTCGTGAGCCACCATGTGGTTGCTGGGAATTGAACTCAGGACCTCTGGAAGAGCAACCAGTGCTCTTAACAGCTGACCCATTTCTCCAACCCCGCTGTCTTGTTTTGTTTTGAGACAGGTCTCAAGTAATCCAGACTGACCTCAAACTCACTATAAAGCTAAGGATGACTTTGAACTCCTGACCCTCCTGCCTCCACCTCCAGAAGGCCGGATTTCAGGTGTACACCACCACCTTGGCTTCAGCCCTTAAGTTTTTTTTGTTTTGTTTTGTTTTTGTTTTTGTTTTTTTAATTTTTGGAGACAGGGTTTCTCTGTGTAGCTTTATGCCTTTCCTGGAACTCACTCGGTAGCCCAGGCTGGCCTCGAACTCACAGAGATCCACCTGCCTCTGCCTCCCAAGTACTGGGATTAAAGGCGTGGGCCACCACCGCCCGGCCCTGCCCTTAAGTTTTTGATACAGAATATCACTATGTAGCCTAGGCGGGCCTCAAACTCCAGCTCCTCCTCCTCTATCGGCTTCTCCCTTGCTGGGATTAGAGGCGTACATCAACATACCCTCTTTATCTGCTGCTGTAGTTTATGGCAAGGATACCTGCTTACTTTTATCCTTCCGGCTCCTGTGGAATCCAAGCTGAGAGTCTTTGTTGAGTCCCATACCCCAAACTTTCGTAATATCCTTGGTTTTAGAGGACAGCAGTGTGAATCCATAGCCACAGGCAGCAGAGGAGATCTGAAAAAGAGTTCCCACAATGCACCACAGATTGAGTTGTGATGTCAGTTCTTCCAGCAAAAAGTGACAAGCTATTTACACACACTGATGTACTTCCCACAGCTACTGGGATTCGCCGCTCGTCTGCTAAGCTAGGCCACCATCTCTCTTTTTTTTTTTTCTGTACACACACAGCATGCACTGGGCACTCTCATCTCACCCATGACACAGTCCAGCATGGCAGCTAACAGAAGGTCTTAGTGTGAATCTTGGCCCCACCCCTTCCCAGCTGTGTACCTTGAGATGGATTATTTATCCTCTCTAGATAGTTCTAAAACAGGAAAACAAGACCTAGTCAGATGACTCAGAAGATAAAGGTAACTTGCCATTTAAACTTAGTAATCCGAGTTCAATCCCCAGAACCATATGGTGGAAGGAGAACTGACCTCTGTCCTCTGACCTCTACACGTGTGCTATGGCACACAAGCATGTGCAAATACATGTATACACACACACCAAAAAAAATGAATGTTCAAAATTTTAAAGGAAATGAGGGGCTGGAGAGATGGCTCAGTAGGCAAGAGTAGGTAAGAGTGCTCGTTCTGCAAGCACGTAGACCTGAGTTCAGATCCCCAGCACTCGTGTCGAAGTCTGGCATGGCTGCATATGCTATCTGTAACCTCGGTTGTGGGGCAGAGACAGGAGAATCCCAGGAGTTCACTGGCCAGTGCAGTCAGCCCAGCAAGATCAAGGGCTTCAGGTTCAGTGAGGGACCCTGTCTCAAGAGAATAACGCCGAGAGCTATAGAGGAAGACAGTCTGGCCTCTGCATGGGCATGCATGGGCACATGCATCTACAAGCAAACACACACAAAATGATACAACAAAAACACTCCTCTCATTGGGTTGTTGCCAAGAAGAAATGAGTTGACACCTCCAAAGCCTTTACAGTAAACAGCACCTGACTTAGTGTGCAGAGTGTCTCACTCCAGAGGGCTGCCTGTGCTACACTGCCACCTCAACCTGTGGCCACGCAGAGGCGTTGCCGTGGCTACCGTGAACTTGACACGTTAACAACGCCCACACCTTCGCCTTCGTTCAGTCTTTTACCTACACTATCACCGGTCCTCACTTTCACTGGGGGGGGGGGAACGACACGGACGAAAAACGACTCAACTTGAGATGGAAACTTCACCTCTGGTGGGAGCGCTAATCCTAGTTGGGGCCAGAAGTAACCCAAGCCCAGGGTTCATTCTAGAATCAGTCGTCTCCACACTACCCAGCGCGACTACACTCCCAGCTAGCAGAGGTTGATGTCCCCACATCCTAGCATACATTATGAACTCCTCAGCCTAATGTCACCCCACGATCTCTCAGCTGTTGAGTTATCAGAGACCCCCTCAGAGAACCCCTTTGAACCTCACTGAATCCTACACAAAAATGCCAGAGTACCACTCTTCATAATCCTCCTGCCTCAGCCTCCTATCTGCTATCTTTACAGGCGTGTGCCACAACTGGCCAGGAACATTTTTTTTAATTCTAGCTAATTATTTCTTTTTAATTATTATTTTTATTTGTGTGTCTGTGTCTATATGTGCATTCAGGTACCCTCAGAGCCCAGAAAAGGTGCTGGATTTCCTAGAGCTGAAGTTACAGGTGACTGTGAGCCACCCCACTGGGGTTCTGGGAAGTGAACTCAGGTGCTCTACAGCAGAACACACTGTTAAATGCTGAACCACCTCCACAGCTTCGTAGTTAAATATGTTATTAAAATTTGTTGCCAGGTGGTGGTGGCACATGCCTTTGATCCCAGCATTCGAAAGGCAGAGGCAGGAAGATCTCTAATGAATTCAAGGCCAGTCTGGACTACAGAGCGAGTTCCAAGGACAGCCAAGGACAGAGAGAAACCCTATCTTGGGGGAAAAAAAAAAAATTTTAAAAATTTAAAAAAAAAAACTTTTTAATCATGTCATTCAAAAGTGGCATGTCAGCAGGGTAGAGGCAGGCGGCTCTCTGAGTTTGAGGCCAGCCTGGTCTACAAAGTAAGTTCCAGGACAGTTGGAATTGCACAAAGTGGCATGCCCCTCTTTTCACCTTGTGACAGTTTCCCTTCCAAGATTCATACAAGACATGTACACCACCACCCTTCTGCTCAAAACACTTCTGCTTTTTGTTTTTGTTTTTTTTTTTTTTTTTTTTTTTTTTTTTTTGGTTTTTCGAGACAGGGTTTCTCTGTGTAGCTTTGCGCCTTTCCTGGAACTCACTTGGTAGCCCAGGCTGGCCTCGAACTCACAGAGATCCGCCTGGCTCTGCCTCCTGAGTGCTGGGATTAAAGGCGTGCGCCACCACCGCCCGGCACACTTCTGTTTTTGGTCTCCTAGAGCCACCATACTTCTGACACAGCTTGAGATCCACAGAAATGATCTACATGGGAGGCTGAAGCTAAGTGGACTACAGGAGAGGAAAAAGATTTGGGTTCAATCCCCAGCACCACATGGCTGCTCACAACTGTCTGTAGCTCCAGTTCCACAGGATCCGATGCCCTCTTCTGACCTCTGTGGCACCAGGCATGCAAGCGATACACAAACAAACACACAAGCGATACACAAACAAACACACACAGAAGAAAAAAAAAAACAACTATGCCCAGAGCCAGGCAGTCTGTGGTGCACGCCTTTAAACCTAGCACTAGGGAGGAACTCTGAGAGTTTGAGGCAGGACAGCCACGGCTGTTACACAGAGAAACCCTGTCACCACAATTATGCCTAGCACATGATGATTATTCTCACGCTTAGTGAGTCCTGTTTATTTAACACTCAACAAATATTTGATGGGCACATGATATCATTTAATCTATTCATGTGTGAAAGGCTTTGAACGGTATCTAACAGCGTCAGCTAAAGTGAGAACCTGACAGGATGGCATACCAGGGGGACTTCAGCCACAGTCTATGAAGAGGTTCATAGATGTCTTCCCAAGAAGCAAGAATTGGACTAGACAAGACTGGGTCTGGTGGCACATACCAGCAATCCCAGTGTGAAGGATATAAAGCAGGGGGATCACAACTTTAAAGTCAGTCTGGACTACACTCTTGAGATTGAGGCCAACTCAATCTCTGTCTCAAAATAAAAATAAAAAATGTTAGCTTTTACTAATTCAATTTAACACTGTTCTAAAAGTTCCCCCCATTAAATCAAGCAAGGAAAAGAAATAAGCATCCAGGGCTGGAGAGCTGATGGCTCACTGGTTAAGAGCACTGGCTGCTCATCCAGAGGATCTGAGTTCAATTCCCAGCACCCACATGGGAACTCACAGCCATCTGTAATTGCAGTCACAGAGGATCTGACATGCATTTCTGATCTCCAAGGGCACTGCATGAATGTGGTACACAGACACACAGGCAGGCAGAACACCCTTCCACATAAAAATAAAAGGTTAAAAAATATTGAGGAAAAGAAAAAAACAAAATAAGCATCCAATTAGAAACAAGGACATTAAACTGCCTCTATTCACAGGCTACCTGCACATAAAAAACACTAGGAGCCGGGCAGTGGTGACGCATTCCTTTAATCCCAGCACTCAGAAGGCAGAGTTGGGTGGATCTCTGTGAGCTTTGAGGTCAACCTGGTCTACAAAGTGAGTTCCAGGACACCTAGAGCTACATAATAGAGAGACCCTGTCTTGAAAAACCAAAACCAAACAAAAACAGGCTGGGGGGGGGGGGGGCTCAGTGGTTAAGAGCATTTCTAGTCCTTTCAGAGGACCCAGGTTGGATTCCCAGCACCTACCATGGAGGCTCACAACTCCAGCAGGCTTCCTTTTGGGCCACCAACCAGCTCCCAAATCAGGACACAGAGATTTATGAGTTATGAACGCTCAGCCTTATCTTATGCTTGTCCCACTAACTCTTATAACTGAAATTAACCTGTTTCTCTTCATCTATGTTTTGCCTCAAGGCTTTTTACATTTCTTTCCTTCTGTATGTCCTACTCTGTGTCGGGCTGGCTGACTGTTGCCTGACCCCAGGCATCTCTCTTTTTTTTTTTTTGTTTTTGAGACAGGGTTTCTCTGTGTAGCTTTGCGCCTTTCCTGGAACTCGCTTTGGAGACCAGGCTGGCCTCGAACTCACAGAGATCCGCCTGGCTCTGCCTCCCGAGTGCTGGGATTAAAGGCGTGCGCCACCACCGCCCGGCCAGGCATCTCTCTTTATTTCTCTCTCATTCTCTCTTTCTCTCTTCTCTCCTCCTCCCTATTCTCTCTGTGCGGCAGCCCCACCTATCCCCTACTGCCTAGCTATTGGCTATCCAGCTTTTTATTAAACCAATCAGGTGCCTTAGGCAGGCAAAGCAATGCATCTTTATATCTTGTTAAACAAATGCAGCATAAACAAATGTAACACGTCTTTACATAGTTAAAGTAGTATTCCACAACACACAACCATCTGTAATCCAGTTCTACAGGCTCTAACGCCCTCTTCTGGCCTCCATGGGTACCAGGCACACAAGTAATACAGACATGCATGTAGGTAACACCATACACATTAAAAGAAAAAAAAAACAAAACTAAAATATATAGAACCATTTAACAAGTTTGGCAAAGTCACAAAGTCACATACTGATATTTAAAAAAAAACAAAAACAAAAAAACCTGTAGGGCTGGAGGTATAGCTCAGTGGTAGAAGGCTTGCCTAACATGACACAATCCTGGGTTTGATTTCCACCATTCAAACAATAACAAGCCGGGCGGTGGTGGCGCACGCCTTTAATCCCAGCACTCGGGAGGCAGAGCCAGGCGGATCTCTGTGAGTTCGAGGCCAGCCTGGGCTACCAAGTGAGTTCCAGGAAAGGCGCAAAGCTACACAGAGAAACCCTGTCTCGAAAAACAAAAAAACAAAAAAAAAAAAAAAAAAAAAAAAAAAAAACAATAAAAAAACTATACTTCTTTTTTTTTTTAATAAGTTATTGAGACAGGGTTTCTTTGTGTAGTTTTTTTGGTGCCTGTCCTGGATCCTTGCTCTGTAGACCAGGCTGGCCTCAAACTCACAGAGATCCACCTAGCTCTGCCTCCTGAGTGCTGGGATTAAAGGTGTGAGCCACCACTGCCCAGCAAAACTACACTTCTATAAAGTATCAATAAATACTCTCAAAAGAAAGGGTTTTGTTTTGTTTTGTTTTTTCAACTAAAGATACTAGCACAACCAGGTAGCTACAAGCAAAAACATACAGACCCTCATCTCACACTGTATACAAATAAAAAACAAAAACAACCCAAGGGTGGGGATGTAGCTCAGTTGACTGAGTGCTTGCATGGCATGCATAAAGCCCTGGGTTCCATCCCCAGCACCACTTCAGCCAGAAACGGTAGCACACAGCTGTAACCTCAGCATCTTGAAGGTAAAGACAGGGTCTCACTATGGAGCCTAAGCCCATCTGCAACTTGCGACAATCCTCTTGTCTCAACCAAGTCCAAGTCCTGGGATTACAGGTGCTGGCCATCACAGCAGACCTACTGAGCCCTTTTTACATGTAAGCCCCTTCAGAGGCACCACGTGCAGCCTCCCATCTTCTCTAATTCCTCAGACTGACATTTCCCATGTTCATTGATCACTTACTCCAGCCAACACATCCCTGACTCTGAATCTTCCTTCCTCCCCTAACTTAACTCATGGAGTCTCTCTAGCTCGAGTACAAATACCATCATTTATACGCTACCAGCTGGGAGGGGTCTTGGACCTTACTGAACCTCTCTGGAACTCCCTTTCATCCCCTGTAACTGGGAGGTGAGACTCCTGGGGTGCTGAGCAAATGATCCAAGATGGGCAGACTATCTGGTGTGGTTGTCAACCTACACAATCAGGCAAGAAAAATAAATAAATGAAGACACCAAGCTTTCTGTAGCCACAAGCAAACCGCACACAGAAAATGCGAAGACACAAAAATCTACAGAAGCAAGCTCAGCAGTCAAAGGCAGGGGACTGAGATAAACCATCTTCTTGGCAGCCACCCCTCACGCCTTCCTCGACAAAGCCCAGGAACTAGGAGGTCATGCTCCCGGAAGTCCGGCCGCGGAGGGAAGAAAGTCCCCTAAAGGGAGCCCGCGAGGATGCCGGCGCCCTCACCTTATGGTCCAGCTCCAGGCGGTAGGGTACCGGCTGGATTCTGCGTCGGGGCCGCAGGCCGGCGCGGGGTTCGGGCCCCGAGGCCGGCACCACGAAGCTGGGCACGCCGAGAGCCCCCGAGAAGCTGAAGCCCCATACGAAGACGCGGTCGGCGCGGGCTGCGCGCTCGCCCACGTACTGGAACACGGGAGCGTCGACTTCGGCCTCGGCCGCCTCTCGCCGGCTCCGTGAGCGCCCGGCCGGTCTCCAGTGCTCGCGGGCCGGTGCGGGCCACCTCAGCCGCCGCCCCAGAAGAGTCCCCGCCGCCGCCAGCATTCTCCGCTTCACGCCTTAGCCGCTTATGGGCGCTGCCATCTTGCGTCACCTTTGACCCCTGGCCTGGCGGAAGTAGATGCGGCCATGCTTACTACTGGCTGAAGGCGAAGTGCTTAGGGAAATGCAGCCATATTTACTATTGGCAGGTGGTAAAGACTCTGAGGAGGTCCAACCAGGACTACTCCTAGATGAAAACAAAGAGTGTGAGAGAAGTCTATGGCCTTACCATCGTTTTCCATGAGCAGGGGACTTAAATGAGTGTCCCAGTGTGAAGTGTTGCCCTATGCTTCTTCCTGACACTTTTCAGATTCTTTTTTGGTGTGATTTCTGTGGTGCTAGGAATTGAACCCAGGACCTCACACATACTTAGGGTATAGGCTAACACCGAACCACTCTCCCAGCCCCAGGAATTGTTTTTATAAATACTGAAAGGAGATAGAGGAAGTGTTCTAGATGCTATCTCATGGGAGCAAAAATGGGGAACAGTAGCTGGGTATAGAGGCTCATCATACCTGTCACCCCAATTCTAAGACTGAGGCAGAAATGTTGCTGCAAATTGGAAGCCAGCCTGGAACAGAAGGAAGCTATTAGTATGGTTTTTGTTGGCTTGCTTGAGACAGGGTCTCATTATTTAGCCATCATTAGCCTGGAACTTGCAGTGTAGACCAGGTTAGCCTCAAATTCAGAGGTCCAACTGCCTCTGCCTCCGAGGGGTGAAATTAAAAGTGTGTGTCACCACACCCAGCACTGGTTAATTGATGTATTTTATTTTGGCGACTTAATTTCATGTACATGGTTGTTTTGCCTGCATGTATGTCTGTGCACCGTGTTTATGGTATCTGTGGAGGCCCTGGAAGAGAATATTAGATCCTCTGGAACTGGAGTTGCAGCTGATAGCCCCCATGTGGATGTTAGAAATAGAACCCTGGTCTTCTGGAAGAGCAAACAGTGTTCTTAACTGATGAGACCTCTCTCCAACTCCCTAATTGATTTTTTTTTTTTTTTTTTTTGGACAGGGTTTCTCTGTGTAGCTTTGCGCCTTTCCTGGAACTCACTCGGTAGCCCAGGCTGGCCATGAAGTCACAGAGATCCACCTGCCTCTGCCTCCCAAGTACTGGGATTAAAGGCATGCGCCGGCGCCGCCACCGCCGCCGCCGCCGCCGCCACCACCACCACCACCACCACCGCCTGGCATCAACATACCCAGTTTATGCAGCCCTGGAATAGAACCCAGAGCATCCTGCATGCTAGACAAGCACTCTGTCAACTGAGCTATATCTGAAACCCCATAATTCATCTTAAGAAAACTTAAGAATCAACTCGATGGGCGGTGGTGGCACATGTCTTTAATCTCAGCACTTAGGAGGCAGAGGCAGGTGGATCTCTGTGAGTTCAAGGCCAGCCTGGTCTACAGAGCGAGATCCAGGACAGGCACCAAAAAACTACACAGAGAAACTCTGTCTCGAACCAAAAGAATCAACAGCTCTTACCCATGTGTTGTGGTGAACACCCTCCATGCCTCTCAGGAGGATCAGGATTTCTGCCTCAGCCTAGGCTATCTAGAACTCTATCTCACAAAAGAAAAATTCAATAGCCCTAGATGGATCCTCAACTTTCTAAACCATTTTACATTTAGGAGACAGTCAAAGACAACAGGGCATGGTGATACACATCTTTAATCTCACCACTCCAGAGGCAGAGGCAGGTGGATCTCTGTGAGTTTGGGGCCAGCCTGGTTTACAGAGCAAGTTCCAGGGCAGCCAGGTTGACATAGTGAGACCCTGCCTCAAAGAAAAAAGTCGCTAAAAGAAGTCTTCCTTGGTGTAAAACTGGGAACAAGAAGCTGGACATGGTGGCGCACACCTTCGATCCCAGCACTCAGGAGGCAGAGTCAAGCGAATCTCTGTGAGTTCGAGGCCAGCCTGGTCTACAGAGAGACTTCCAGGACAGCCAGAGCTACACAGAGAAACCCTGCCTCGAAAAAAAAAAGACCAAAGCAAGAAAAAAAAATTGAAAACGAGAGGACGGTTACAATGTGAATTATGGCCACCAGGTGGCAGTGCTTGCCCATCAATTTTGTTCCCATTTGTGAAGCCGACCACGACAGGCAGCTTCAGAGATTTTAGTTACAGGAAAAGTAGCACAGTGGTAGGGTGCTTGCCTAGCATTTGTGTCATTTTTTGAAACAGAGTCTCATGTACCCCAGGCTGACCTTGAATTTGCTATGTTGCTTCAATTCCTGATCCTCCTGCCTCCACCTCCAGGGTGCCAGGAGTACAGGCAAGCACTCCCAAGCCCAGCCTCAATTTACAAAGTAATAAAATACATTTCATGTATGCATTTGTGTAGAGGGGGATGCATGCACGCCACAGCATAGGTGTGGAAATTAGAAAACATCTTTTAGGAGTTGCCTCTCTCCCTCCCTGTAGGTTCTAAGGATGGGTTCCAGAATCTCATACTCCAAAGACAAGTGCCTTTCCCTCTGAGTCATCACATCACCCTGCGATTAAAAACTGTTCATGTGCAGCCGGGCAGTTGTGGCGCACGCCTTTAATCCCAGCACTCGGGAGGCAGAGCCAGGCGGATCTCTGTGAGTTCGAGGCCAGCCTGGGCTACCAAGTGAGTCCCAGGAAAGGCGCAAAGCTACACAGAGAAACCCTGTCTCGAAAAACCAAAAACAAAAAAACAAAAAAAACAAACAAAAACAAAAACAAAACAAAAAACAACAACAAAAAAAAAACAAAAACAAAAACAAAACTGGGAGTGCTGGGATTAAAGGCGTGGGCCACCACCGTCCGGCAAGATTTTACTGTTTAAGTGCGTGTGGGTGCCTGCAGAGGCCAGAGGCTTCTGCCCCTTTGGAGCTGGAATTATAGCCACTTGTGACCTGCTTAACACGGATGTTGGGAATCCAACTCTGGTCTTCTGAAATCACCCTACCAGTTCCTAACAGCTGAGCCATCTCTCCAGCCCCTTTTAAAGCAAAGAAACCGAAACCTTCATAAAATGGGGCCAGAGAGATGGCTCAGTGGTTAAGAACACTTGCTGCTTTTGCAGGGGACCCAAGATCAGTTTCCAGCATTGACGGGGCGTAACAAGATCAGTTTCCAGCACTGACGGGGCGTAACACAACCATCTTGTAACTCCGGGTCCAGGGGGACCCCAGTAACATCTCCTGGCCTTCCCGTGATGCACACCCACATACTGTCAAAATACTCGAATGCAGACGGGGCCTCAGGAAGAGCTCCCTAGGCATGAACATACGACACTAGGCACACAATTTTTTTTTTTTTTAAAGGAAATGCAACGTCCGAGGCTCCACAAGCACGAGAGCGCACTCAAAAGCCCAAACTGAAAAATGCATGTGTATCAAGAAAGGCCATGCACATTAGGGGGCGGCGCGGGGACACGTGCGCGCCACGCACTCCAGCGGGCGGGCGGCCTCGCGGAAGCCGCGCTGCAGCGCACCGGAAGTGGCCGTCGGCCCTAGGGGTGCTTCGGCCACTCGCGGGAAGCCGACCTTCCGGAAAGCACACATAAGGGCAGAAAAAAAAAAAGGTGTGGGCGGAGTACAAAAAAAAAACTAATTAAAAAAAAAAAGGGGAGGCTGGTGGAGAGGAGGCACCCTCCGCCCACCCTCCCTCCCTCCCTCGCTCCGCGCGCTCCCGCCGCCTGTCCAGGGCCGCTGCGCACGCGCAGCCCAGGCTTCAGACCCCCGGCGCGGCCCGCACGGCAGGGCCCTCAGGTGCGTATGCCGCCGCCGCCGCTCCCCTCGCAACTTCCGCTTCCGGAAGTTCCCCCCCCCTCCCCGGGGGGAAGAGACATCTCTCGGGGCGCGTGGCGGAACACTCAGGCGCCCGGCGACCGGCTCCGAACCCCATTTTCCGCACCGCCGCGAGCGGGCCCGGCCGAGTGGGGGTGGGGGGGGCGGGGAAGACGCGCCGCCCTGCGACCGGCGCACGCAAGGCGCCGCCCCGAGCATCTCTGTGTTGATTGGCTGTGACGGGAGCGCGGAGGCGGGAAAAGAACGATGCCCCGGTGCGCACGGAGGTCACGCGGTACCTGACGTGCCGGCGCTGTGTGTGGAAGCACTTGATTGGCTGAGGGAAGAGGCGGGGCCGTCGCGGTTGCCTAGGAACGGTGCTCTGGCTCCGCCCTTGATGTCACGCTTTGGCCTGCTGGCGCCTGCGTTTGGGGGGCGTGTCTGGGCTCTTGGCAGCCCGGGACCTGTGCGCACTAGGAAAGTGGAGGAAAGGACCCGGGCTCCAGAGTGTGGCTTGTGTCCGGTCTGGTTGAGAGTACAAGATGGCCTGTGACCATAACACCTAGTACAACGACCCCAAAAGAAAATTTTAAGTGAAATTTCCTTTAATAATGTATTTAACCTGTTGTACCCAAAACATTATTCTAGCATGTACTCAGCATAAAGAATCAGAAATGAGCCAGCAGTGGTGGTACATGGCTTCAGGTGGACTGAGTTCAAGGACAGCCTGGTCTATATAGCAAGTTCCAGGTCTGCTGGGGCCACACGGTGAGACCTTGTCTCTAAATTATAACCGCTTTATTGAGATACAGGAAAATCCACCCTTTAAAATATAAATAACGCAAGTCAGAAAAAGAACAGCCCTCCAAAGTAAAATAAAAAATAAATAAAATGAAAAACAATTCCAGTATAGTGTGGTATAAGTGTCTGTCAGCCCAGCACTGGAGATGCTAAGGCAGGAGGATTTCAGAGAGTTACAGGATAAAAGTACTTAGCCGACTACTCCCCGTGTTTGGTTTGGTTTGGTTTTGGTGCTTGTCCTGGATCTTGCTCTGTAGACCAGGCTGGCCTCGAGCTCACAGAGATCCTCCTGGCTCTGCCTCCCGGGTGCTGGGATTAAAGGTGTGCACCACCTGAGCCGGGCGGTGGTGGCGCACGCCTTTAATCCCAGCACTCGGGAGGCAGAGCCAGGCGGATCTCTGTGAGTTCGAGGCCAGCCTGGGCTACCAAGTGAGTTCCAGGAAAGGCGCAAAGCTACACATAGAAACCCTGTCTCGAAAAACCAAAAAAAAAAAAAAAAAAAAAAAGGTGTGCACCACCACTGCCCCAATACTTCTTTAAAAAAAAATAATAAGTGGAACAGAGGAGGCTAAAGAGATGACTCAGGAGTTAAGAATTAGTAGTGCTGTTGCAGAGGACCAAGGTTCAATTCCTAGCACCCATTTGGCAACTCACAACCCCTACCGCATGTAAGCCCATGAGGGGCTGGAGAGATGGCTCAGAGTTCAATTCCCAGCAACCACATGGTGGCTCACAACCATCTCCAGTGAGATCTGATACCCTCTTCTGGCTTGCAGGCATACATGCAGGCAGAACACTGTATACATAATAAATTAACTAATTAATTAATTTAAAAAAAAAGAATTTGACCCCACAAGTTCTAGTGGGCTGACTATACAAGCATCTTTAGTATGTTCTGGAACTCTGCTTATCAGAGTCCTGTGTTCTCCTTTGATCCTTGTAGCTGTTTTCAAACGTGGTCATTTCTCACTCTAAGCTTTATACAGTTAACGTTTTCTACGAACCTAATAAATAAGACCTATTCGTTTATAAAAATAAATGGAGGTGCCGGAGAGATGGCTCAGCAGTTAAGAGTGCTTGTTGCCCTGCAGAGGACCAAAGTATACTTCCGAGAGAACCCATAGCAGGGAGCACACAACCCTCCGAAACTCCAGATCCAAGGATCTAAAGCTCTCTGGCCCACACTGGCACCTGATCTCCCCTCCCGCCCCCCGCCACCACGAATATGCACATATAACTAAACAATCTTTTAAAGGTAGGAGAATAAATTAAGCATGTTTTGTCTGCTGTGGATGGTACCACTGGGTTTATTTTTGTACATGGGAATGGGTATTTATTTTTGGATTCTTGTGGGTGTTTACTAAAGAATAGAATTTCTGGGTCAAGCTTTGTGGGTGTTTTGTTTTATTTGTGTTTGTTTATACTTGGGACTGAGCCCAGAACCACTGAGCTACAGCCCCAGACTTACGTTTTGTTCCTTAGGTTTATTTATTTTGATTTTATTTTTTTTTTTTTGAGACAGGGTTTCTCTGTGTAACAGCCCTGGCTGTCCTAGAACTCTCCTTGTAGATCAAGGTGACCTCAGACTCAACAGAAATCCCCCTGCCTCTGCCTCCCAAGTGCTGGGATTAAAGGCGTGTGTCATCATGACAAGCTATGATTTTTTTTTAAAGAATTATTTATTTATTATGTATACAGAAGAGGGTAACAGAGCTCATTACAGATGGTTGTGAGCCACCATGTGAGTGCTGGAAATTGAACTCATGACCTCTGGATGAGTAGTCAGTACTCTTAACCTCTGAGCCATCTTTCCAGCCCGATTTTTTTTTTTTTTGTTTTTTTTTTTACTTCATGAGTTCTGCCTGTGTGTGTCTTCCTGCACATGCATGCAGTACCGGAAGGGGCCAGGAGAGGGCAGCAAATCTCCTGGCACTGGATCCAGATGGTTGTGAGCTGCCTTGTGGGTGCTGGGAACTCAAAACTGGGTGAACTGAAACTTGTAAGAGGAGCAAGTGCTCATAACCACTGAACCATGGCTCCAGCCCCCAACTTATTGAATTGTATGTTGAGACAAGATGTCCCTAAGATGCTCAGCCTATCCTTGAAGCTATAACCCCGCTATCTCAGCCTATACCGTTGCTGGGAGTCCAGGGCTAGACCACCATGCTTAAATTATTTATTCTCAAGATAGTCTTGATATGTAGCCCAGGCTGGCCTCCATAGCCTTCTCCCTTAACCCCCCAAGTGTTAGGATTATAGATGGTTGGCCATCATGTCCAGCTTTCCAAAAAAACAAAAAACAAAAAACCAGGCAAGGTTCTGCAGAGGTGGTACAGTGGGGTCAAGGTGATTGCTGCTGAGCCTAATGACCCAGCATCGGTGCCCAGGTGTGAAGAGATCTGACTCCCTCCATCTTGCCGAATCTCTCCTGCCTCAGCCTGCAGTGCTCAGATGACACACATTTGCCATCACACCCAGCCTTAGCTGTGGGGTTGGTAGAGGTGAAGGGCTGAAGGGCTTTGTTCAAGCTCTAAGACTTTTATCTAGTGGTCATAAAGATACAAGGCCAGCTACGGAGGTGACAGCGAGTGTCTATTAAAAGGCATGAAGATAGCCCCAAAGAATTTGGCTTCTAGATCTACCACCTCATCTCGACATAATCAGAGACCATGAAAGAACCAGCCAGCTTCTGTCTGTACACGGAGCGTCTCAGGCCAGCTGCAATTCACAAGGATTTTTTTTTCCTTCTTGTTCTTCACAAACAACCCTGCCATTGCAAGAAGGCATCCAGAGGCAGGCATGCACTAAGCTGAAGGGTGGAAATGTGTTCCAATAAAACTTTATTTTAGGCCGGGCGGTGGTGGTGCACGCCTTTAATCCCAGCACTCGGGAGGCAGAGGCAGGCGGATCTCTGTGAGTTCAAGGCCAGCCTGGTCTACAAAGTGAGTTCCAGGAAAGGCACAAAACTACAGAGAAACCCTGTCTCGAAAAACCAAAAAAAAAAAAAAAAAACAAAAAAAACAAAAAAAAAAAACTTTATTTTAACTTCTTTTTTTTAAACAGAGTTCAGGCTAGCCTTGAACTCTGTGTAGTCCACTCTAACCTTGGCTCCTGATCTGTCTGACTGCACCTCCTGAGTGCTGGGATTCTGAAAGTGACCCACGCGTTCTTTTCCATTCTGAGGTTAGAAACCCAGACATCATGTATCCTAGCCAAAAGCACTCTGCCAGTGGAGCCACAGCCCAGCCCTATAATCATCAGTTAAGGAAAAGTTAATTACTGTATAAATTCTGTGATCTAAATGAATGTTGCTGGCACTTCACGTGTAGGTAGAAAAGGTCCTAGGAGATTATATTCTGTGGGACTCCTTGATGGCCTGAAGTGTTTAGTTTCACTGGATTTGGTGATAGATGTCTGTAACTCTAGCCCTCAGCAAGCTGAAGCAGGAGGATCATGAGTTTGAGACTAGTTTGGGCTACTGCATAATACACCTGTTGTGTGCCATTTTGATTGTGTTCTGACAAATAAAGCTTGCTTGGAGTCAGGGTGGAGCTAGCCACTAGCTGACCATAGAGGTCTGGAGGTCTGTACAGAGAGGAACAGGAAGTGATAAGGCAGGGCGGAGACAGGCTCTCAGCCCCTTTTAACTGGAGGACCAGAAGAAGGACTGTGGCTGCTCTCCTGCTTCTCTGACCTTTCAGGTTTTACCCTGATATCTGACTCCTGGTTTTTACTGATAAGATTAATTAGATGTACGCTTCAGAGACCTTTTCTCAAAAGCAATAATACAGGTAGGCATGGGGCTGGAGAGATGGCTCCGGGATTAGAGAGTGCTAGCTGCTCCTGCAGGGGACCTGAGTTTTGTTCCCAGCACCCATGTCAGGTGGCTCACAACCACTTATAACTCCAGCTCCAGGGGGATCTGAGACGTTCCTCTGGCCTCTGGGGGGCATCCCACTCACACATTTGCATGTACATACACAGAAACTTGTTGTTGTTGTTGTTTGTTTTGTTTTTCGAGACAGGGTTTCTCTGTGTAGCTTTGCGCCTTTCCTGGATCTTGCTCTGTAGACCAGGCTAGCCTCGAACTCACAAAGATCCACCTGCCTCTGCCTCCCAAGTGCTGGGATTAAAGGCGTGCGCCACCTGGGAGCCAGATGTGGTTGACACCTGCCTGTCATTCCTGGCAGGCTCAGGAATTCAAGGACAGCTCAGCTATATAATAAGTTCAAGGCCAGTCTGAGCTACGTGAGACCTTGTCTGGAGGGAGGGAGAGAGAGAGAGAGAGTCCAAAAAGTCCTCTGACTTTCATATGTGTTCTTTAGTGTACATGCCTACACATAAAATAAGTAAATATAATAAAAGCCATTTTAAGAAAGAAAAGTTTCCCTGCCTCCTGCATTGTTATGTACAGGATAGAAATAAAGCATAATTACTAGGACACTGATGATTGTTCATTATTGCTTGATGCAGAATTCATGACAACTGATAAGGATCAGCCCCTCTCACTCACCTGTCATATTTCTTTCTTTGTTAAAGGCTGACATTTTAAGTCAAGCATGGTGGTATGTGTCTGTATTCCCAGCACTTGGAAAATAGAGGCAGGAGGGTCAGGAATTCATAGTCAGCCTTGGCTACATAGTTCGATGTCAGCAGGGTGGGCTGCGTAAGACCCTTTTGCAAAATAAAATAAAAATAAAAACAAAAACAGCCAGGTGTGGTGGCACATTCCTTTGATCCCAACACTCAGAAGGCAGACGCAGGGAGATCCTGATGATTTTGCGGTCTGCTTGCTTGGTCTATAGATTGAGTTCCAGGCCAACCAGGGGCTATTTTATGAGACTCTGTCTTTAAAAAAAAAAAAATGTAACGCTCTTATCTCAAGAACTTCCTGGTCTGCCATGATGGGACCCAACTTACCACACATCCTTGCTTCTTTGCTGTGGGAGCTGCAGGTTAGGTAGGGTCTGGGTATTCTCTAAGGACTGCCTCCTGCCCTCAATGTCCTAGGGATGCCTCAAAGCTTCCCAAAGCTTCTGGCATCTCCATCCTACACCAGCTTGGGGATCAAACCTTTAAACCATAATGGACCCTCAGTTCATACCCACAGGACTGTAGTCATCTGATCACGGGGACACAGACATCACTCACATCCTCGTTTCTCTTTTACAGGAACAATGGCCCAGGTAGCAATGTCCACCCTGCCCGTTGGAGATGAGTCCTCAGACAGGACGGTGGTGACGTTCCTCATGTCTGCTCTGGAGTCCATGGTGAGACACTCCAGTTTTGCCAGTACCTCAGATGGTTGTTGAGCTGAAGGATGGTGACACCCTTCACTGTCACTTTATTTATTTATTTATTTATTTGTTTGTTTGTTTATTATGTGCACTGGTGTTTTGCCTACCTGTATGTTTGTATGAGGGTGTCAGATCTTGGAGTTACAGACAGTTGTGAGCTGCCATGTGGGTGCTGGGAATTGAACCCGGGTCTTCTGGAAGAACAGTCAGTGCTCTTAACCACTGAGCCATCTCTCCAGCCCTCACTGTCACTTATTATATAACCCCCTCTTGTCTGTATGGGGGTATCCTTCAGTCTAGGCGTGGTGGCACACATCTGTGAACCCCAGCACTTTGAGAGGTAGAGAAAGGAGGATCCGGAGTTCAAGGTCATCAAAGGTGTAAGGGTTGGTGTGATCTTTTTATTGTATTTAGTGTATGTGATGTGTAGTTGTAAGTTTTCCTGGTCCCGCCCTGCTCCTGTGGCTCTGCAGTCCTGTAGCCACTCAGACCCCAATGAACACGCAGAGGCTTATATTAATTACAAACTGTATGGCCTAATGGCTCAGGCTTCTCGCTGGCTAGCTCTTATATCTTAATTAACCCATTTCTGTAAATCTATAATTTGCCACGTGGCTCATGGCTTGCCGGTACCTTCACATCTTGCTTCTTCTGGCAGTAGCTAGCAGCATCTCATTCCCTTTCTCTTCCTTCCTTTCTCTCTGTTTAGAATGTCCCACCTAACCTTATTTTGCCTCACCATTGGCCAAACGGCTTTATTTATCAACCAATCAGAGCAACACATATTCACAGCACATAGAACGACATCACCTATCAGTGATATGTGTGCCAGTGTGTATGCCATAGAGTGCACCCTGAGGTCAGAGGACCACTTTGGGGAAGCTAGTATTCTCCTTCCATCATGTGGGTCAAGTCAGGTTGTAAGGCACACACCCACACACTGGGCCATCTTGCTAGCCTAACAGTGAGTTCAAGGCCAGTCTGGTACACATGAGACCATCCTCTTTACCCCCTAAAAAAACAAACAAACAAAAAAACTAGAAATATCTGCCCCCAACACCATGGGAGGAAACAGATCCATTCCTACATTTGACAAGCAAGCGCCCATGATGGACCTTCTACATCCAGGCCTCTTCTAGACAATGGGGTACAAGATGTAAGGGCAGACCAGGGCCCCCTCACAGGTCTTCTATCCCGTGTGTATGTGTTTCTGTAGGTAAATATAATATCATAAAGGAGGGTCAGCAAGACAGTTCAGCCAACAAAGGAGTTTCAATTCTCGGGACTCACGGAGGAGGAGAAAACTGGCCCTGCAAGCTGTTCTCTGACCTGCACATGAGTACTGTGATGTGGGTGTGCTAGTGTGCACACACACACACACACACACACACACACACACACACACACACACACTATTATTTCTACTACTCATAATAAAATGAAAAGTAGCATATGGAAAGAGGTGTTTAAGGGAGAATGAAGGAGTAGCTTGGAGTCTGGGAGAAAGTTTCTTCATACTTGCCCCCCCCTTTTGCTTTGTTTTTTGAGCCCAGGCTGAGCTTGAACTTGCTGTGTTGCAGAGGCTTTGATCCCCCTGCCTCCACCTCCTCAGTGCTGGGATCCTGGGTGTGTGCCATCTCTCTTGTACTTGATTTTTCCTTCTGTCCCCTCAGCTCCTCAGCTGACCTGACCAATCCTAGACCATTGTCCTTTTGTTTTTCTGTCTCAGTGTAAAGAGCTGGCCAAGTCCAAGGCTGAGGTGGCCTGCATCGCCGTGTACGAGACGAATGTGTACGTGGTGGGGACAGACCGAGGCTGTGCCTTTGTCAACGCCAGACAGGATTTCCAGAAAGACTTCGCACAGCACTGTAGGTGGCCGCCGTTGTATCCTGTTGTCTCTGGTGCTGTTTGGTTGAGGGGTTGGTTTTTATATTGGGGATTGAATTTAAGGCCTTACCCATGCTAGGCAAGTATTCCACCTGCCATTGAACTGTATACCGCATCCCCAGTTTTAACCCCACATTTTACTTTATTAAATTTTTTTTTTGAGATGATCTCATGTAGCTCTAACTGACCTGCAACTTGCTGTGTAGACTAGGTTGGCCTTGAACTCACAGAGATCCTCCTGCCTCTGACTCCTGCTTGCTGGAATGAATTAACAACATATACACTGTGCCTAGCCTGGTAATATGATTTTGCTCATCATTCTGTTAACATGATATATTGCATTTATTGATTTTAGGGTTTGTTGTTATTGATGTTTTGTTTGGTTTTGGTTTTTTCAAGACAGGGTTTCTCTGTGGAGCCCTGGCTGTCCTGGAACTAGCTCTGTAGACCAGCCTGGCATTGAACTCAGAGTTTCATTTGCCTTTGCCTTCCAAGTGGTGGGATAAAGTTTACACCACAACACCTGGCTGCAT
Source organism: Peromyscus californicus insignis (assembly GCF_007827085.1). NCBI lineage: Eukaryota > Metazoa > Chordata > Mammalia > Rodentia > Cricetidae > Peromyscus > Peromyscus californicus. The sequence continues at coordinate 24,388,340 of NW_026294540.1, forward strand.
TTATTGATTTTTTTTAAAACATTTACTTCTATTTTGTGTGTGTGTGTGTGTGTGTGTGTGTGTGTGTGTGTGTGTGTGTGCATGCATGTGAGTATAAATGCCCAGAGTCCAGAAGAAGGCATCAGATCCCCTGGAGCTGGGTTTACAGGCAGCTTGCGAATGTGAGCTATTCTTCTAAAGGACCCGAGTTCGATTCCCAACATCCACATCAGGAGGCTCACAGCCACCTGTAGCTCCATCTCCAGGGCGATCCAACACCTCTGGCCTTCATGGATGGTCACATCATAGACTCATGTGCACATACCACACATACACACATACATGATACACATAATTAAACATACTAAATTTTAAAAAAAGGTTTGCTTCATAGTTTCAATGTTTTTTTTTTTTTTTTTTTTACTTAAAGATTTATTTTTGTTTTTAAGTTTGTGTCAGGCATTATGTGTATGTGAATGCAGTTCCCCCAGGGGCCAGAAGAGGGCACCAGACCCCTGGAGATGGAGTTCCAGGCAGTGGTGAGCCCTGACATTGGTGCTGGGAACCAAGCCTGAGTCCTCTGCAAGACCAGCTCACACTCATAACCATAGCCAGTGAGCTTTCTCTCTAGTTTCTGTAACACCTTTATTTGTAAAATAAATTTAAAAAAAAAATCAATCCCACATGGCAATGGAATACAATCCTTCTAATATTGTTGAGTGAGCCTATTAGTATTCTGTTGGGGATTTTCCCATCAGCATTGATCAGACATGCAGCCCTGGGATTTTCTTTGCTGGCATGTAATTTTTACTTTTGCTGAGACAGGGTCTTGTGTAGCCCAGGCTGGCCCAAACTCACTAGGTAGCTGAGGATTACCGACCACTCATGATCCTCCTGCCTGCACCTCCCGAGTGCTGGGATTACAAGTGTGTGCCACCATGCCCAGCTCTAGTTTCTTGAGATGGTGTGGGATTTAGTTGCTGATTGGAGGATTTTTCTTGTTATTTTTTGTCCTTTTGAGACAGGGTCAACTGAGAGAATCTAGTCAATGCTGCCCTGTGCTGGTCCCCCTTCCTCAGACTCCCAAGGGCTGGGGTCACTGATGTCGGTGCTCACCCAGGCATACAGGTTGAGCAGTAGCTTTATTTCAGGGGTGACCACCATGCTTGACCCTAGTCATCATATGAACCTGCTACCCTGTCGGGGCTGGAGAGATGGTCAGTGGTTGCTGCACATACAGAGGACCCAGATTGGCTCCCAGCATTCAAATCAGATTGCTAAGAACCTCTGGCAACTCCAGCGCCAAGGAATCCGATGTCCTCTTCTGGCCTCCAAGGACATGCGTCCACACATATACATGCACATAAGAATAAATCTTGGGGCTGGGGTAATAAATCTTAGCTCAGTGGTAGAGCGCTTGCCTAGCAAGCGCAAGGCCCTGGGTTCGGTCCTCAGCTCTGGGGGAAAAAAAAAAAAGAATAAATCTTAAACCTACTCTATTCTTGGGACTAGGAGGTACAGCTCCGTTAGTAGAGTGGTTGTCTTGAATGTGTGAAGCCCTGACTTCCATCCTTAGAAAAACAAAAACTCCTCTTTAGTGCCTTATGTGAAAGGGCCATTTTATGAATCCCATCCCCCACCCCCACCCACCAAGTACCAGAAATACAGATGGGAGGGGACAGAAAGAACGCTTGCTCTGACCCATCCTCATCCTGTGCTTGCAGGCCAGGGAGAAGGACTGACTGAAGAGAAGCCACTGTGTTCTGAAAATGGGACTCAGGTCTGCTCCGGAGAAGCCCGATTGCTCAGGAAAGCAGTGGAAGATCATTTCTGCCTTTGTTACCGTAAGTCCCCATGGAGCATGGGCACCCCATACGCGCGCGTACGCACGCCATACAGTACACATGTGGGTTACAGAACAGCTTGTAGGAAGCTGGTGTTCTCCCTCCATGGTGGGTTTAGAAGATGGATTGAACTCAGGTCACCATGCTTGCCCAGTAAGCACTTTTCTCCCTGAACCCTCTCTCCGGCCCACAAGCACTCTAAATAGCCACGTAGGAACTGTGTAATTGTATCAGCTAGATGACTTAGGATTCTATGAACGCGTTTACTCATCTATTTATATATTTATTTTGCAGTGCTCTCGGGGAAACCCAGAGTCTCATGCATGCCAGGCAGGTGCTCTACCACTGAGCCACACCCCCAGCCTCTCACTGGGAGATTCTAGGCAGGTACTCTACCACTGAGCCACACCCCAGCCCCTCACTGGGGGATTCTAGGCAGGGGCTCTACCACTGAGCCACACCCCAGCCCCTCACTGGGGGATTCTAGGCAGGGGCTCTACCACTGAGCCACACCCCCAGCCCCTCACTGGGGGATTCTAGGCAGGTGCTCTACCACTGAGTCACACCCCAGTCCCTCCCTGGGGGATTGATTCTAGTTCCATTCTCAGCATCACAAAGAAAAAGAAAAACACACACAAAAAATACACCTCTAAATCATCAGATAGCTATGCAGAAGAAAGGGGAGTGTAATAAGTACCAATATGAGCAAATACAATGATACACACATACATATAGGCAAATGTCACCAGAAAGCTAGATATGATGGAGCACACTTGTGATTCTAGCACTCAGGACTCTGAGGCAGGAGGATCACTGCAAGTTGGATACCAACCTGGAGTTCAGGCCACCATGGGCAACCTTTCTTTTTATTTTATTTTATTTTTGGTTTTTTGAGACAGGATTTCTCCATGTAGTTTTGGTGCTTGTCCTGGATCTCACTCTATAGACCAGGCTGGCCTTGAACTCACAGAGATCCGTCTGGCTCTGCGTCCCAAATGCTAGGATCAAAGGCATGTGCCACCACCACCCGGCTGGGCAACCTTTCTCAAAAGCAAAAGTAAGAGAACTAGCCAAGCACATGCCTTTAATCCCAGCACTTGGGAGGCAGAGGCAGGTGGATCTCTGTGAGTTTGAGGCCATCCTGGTCTACACAATGAGTTCCAGGACAGCCAGGACTGTTGTTACACAGAGAAACTCTGTCTCAAAAAAAATCAATAAATAAGCCTGGTGGTGGCAGCACAGGCCTTTAATCCCAGCACTCAGGAGGCAGAGGCAGGTGGATTTCTGTGAGTTTGAGGCTGGGGAGATAACTAAATAAACAAATATAAGGGGGGGCGGTAAATATATAAGGGTATAAATAAAATAGGAAAGGAAAGGAAAACCAGGAAAAGAAAACAGTGTAAGGGCCTGGGATGGAGGTACACACCTTTAATCCTGGCACTCAGCAGACTGAAGTAGAAGGATCAAGAGTTCAAGGCCAGCCTGGGCAATAGGAGACTGTCTGAAAAACACCCCACAAAAGCATCATAATTATAATAACAATATACTGCCCTCAGTTTCTAAGGGCCTGGCTTCCCAACCCCACACAGCTTCATGCATTTCTGTATTGTGTAAGTGCCTGAGAGTGGGAGCCTTCAGTACAGGGTGCCTGGGGTCCCAGGTGACAACCAAGATTAGCCATCATGAGAGGGATAGTTTATCATGACAGGGAAGCCTTGGCGGCAGTCAGGGAAGAAGCTAGCTGATCACACTGCAGCCACACTCAGGAGAGAAAGAGAGCGTACTTTGTGCTTTTGGTGTATGTTCAAGCCACAGGTCCCTGTGTCTATTACCCTAGAAGAAGCTGGCGGGCAGAAACTTCTAAGTACCATCTCTCACTTCCTTTTCTAGGTAAAGCACTGGGGACGACAGCCATGGTCCCTGTTCCCTATGAGCAGATGCTTCAGGACAAGGCAGCTGTGCTGGTTCAGGGCCTTCCGGAAGGCCTGGCCTTTCAGCACCCTGACAGTTACAGTCTTGCAACCCTGAGGTGGATTCTGGAGAACAAAGCAGGGATCTCATTCATCATAAACAGGTAATCCGCTCCGTATCCCCTGACAGTTGTCTTAAAGGTAAGCTGGATTAAATCAAGTATGGCGGCACAGGCCGCGAGACTGAGGCAGGAGAATCGCTGAGGCAAGCCTGGTTTACAGTGAGTTCAAGGACAGCCTGGGATATATACTGAAACCCTGTCTCAAAAAAATGAATAAATACATAGATAAGATTGCCATGGTCTGAGGCCAGGGCTGAGCCATAGAGCACTCACCTGGCATGCGCCAGGTCCTGGGTTCTCTGCCCAGAATTGCAACAAAATAAAAGTGGATTGTTTGCTGTGTTGACTGCTCTGCCTGTGTTCATGTTGGGTAATGGTGTTGGTTTTCTTGCAGACCTTTCCTAGGTGCAGAGAGCCAGCTGGGTAAGTAGCGGGTTCTGATTCTTGGTGACTGCCCAGAACCACTGAACCCATTCTGATATTACGATGATGATGCATGTTTTCATATTCTCCTTCATTTTATCACATCAAGGAGGCAACCTGGGCTGGGAGCTGGTGGTAGCTTGATAGTAGCTCTCTTACCTATAGGATTGCCCAGTGAGGGGCTGGGGGGGTGTGGTTCAATAGTAGAGCACCTGCCTAGAATCCCCCAATGCGGCTGGGAGCATAGCTAAGTGGTAGAGTGCCTGTCTAGATCCATTGGTGGGTTTCTAGAGGTATAGCTTAATGGGAAATAATTTGTCCAGTATCCCCTAGTTAGGGGCTCAGGGCATGGACTCAGTGGTAGAGCACCTTCCTAGAATCCCCCAGTGAGGGTCTGGGGGTGTGGCTCAGTGGTAGAGCACCTGCCTAGAATCCCCCAGTGAGGGGCTGGGGTATGGCTCAGTGGGAGAGCACCTGCCTAGAATCCCCCAGTGAGGGGCTGGGGTGTGGCTCAGTGGGAGAGTGCCTGTGTAACATGCATGAGATGGGTTCTCTCATCAGCACTACAAAGAAGAGAGAGAGAACCTGTGATACTTGAGTACTAGGCTGGCACAGGAAGAGACAGCAGAAGAGACCCATCACAGCTCAGACTGGGGTGATTCTGTAGTGACACCTGGTCCTCCAGAGGAGTGTGGGGATGTAGGGAATCAACTGCTGGTCTGTGAGTACCAGCTCTGCCAGGGCCTGTGTTATTGGGTTTGAGGGATCAGGGGCTCATTCTTTTGTCTCTGAAACCCCAGTCTAGGAGAAGAAATGATTCTGTTTAGCAAAGAGCCAGGCAAACAATGGTGCTCTTAAGATGTCAGCATCATCCCTGGGGTAGGGATGGGGCTAGAATAGTGTGATTGAAAACCTCCACAGGAATGGGGTGTTGGTGGCGCATGCCTTTAATCCTAGCACTCTGGAGGCAGAGTCAGGTGGATTTCTGTGAGTTCGAGGCCAGCCTGGGCTACAGAGTGAGTTCCAGGAAAGGCTCCAAAGCTACACAGAGAAACCCTGTCTCAAAAAAAAAAAAAAAAAAAAAAAGTCCAAAGAAAGGACCAGAGAGATGCTCCAGTGCTTAATAACTCTTGCAGAAGACCAGAACCCAGTTCCCAGCACCCACACAGTGGTGGCTCACAACTGCCTGTGGGATCCATGCCTGCTTCTGGCTTCCAAGGGCATCACACATGCATGAGATATACGTGCATGCAGGCACTGGCACATGCACATAAAGAGTAAGAATAAGCCTTTTTAAAAAAGTCCGAGGCCAGCCTGGTCTACAGCGCGAGATCCAGGAAAGGCGCAAAGCTGCACAGAGAAACCCTGTCTCGAAAAACCAAAAAAAAAAAAAAAAAAGAAGTCCAAAACATGTAGTTTGGTGGTTGAATGACAGGTGACTATGTGACTGTCATCCCAGAATAATTCATATTTATTTCTTACCAAATAACAGTCACACACAGCAGCTGACATTTAGTGTTCCCATAGTGACAGTGTTCTGTTGTTTCTCAGCCCGTGGGATGTCAACACTGGAACTCCACATGAGAACTCCAAAGTCCCTGGATGCCACGTCCATTCTATACAGTGGCAGGGGGTTTTCCAGTGAGGCCTGTGCTCAAGTTCTGTATGCCTTAATCCAGTCCAGTTCACTTAGAATACCCCATAGCGCCGGGCGGTGGTGGCACACGCCTTTAATCCCAGCACTCAGGAGGCAGAGGCAGGTGGATCTCTGTGAGTTCGAGGATAGCCTGGTCTACAGAGTGAGTTCCAGGACAGGCTCCAAAGCTACAGAGAAACCCTGTCTCGAAAAAAACTAAAAAAAAAAAAGGATACTCAATATCACAATAGCAGGAAAGGGGGGTAAATATTAGACTGGCCAGCATGATGGCCAAGGGCCCTCATCCCAGTGCTAGGGAGACTGAGGCAGGAGAATAATAGGTTTGAGGCCTGCCTGGGCCATAGAATGAGCTCCAGGCCAGCCTAAGCTCCATGATGAGCCCTCATTGCAAACCAACAAAACAGAGCTAAGGTGCCAGAACTCAGTGGGGGAGCACTTGCCTGGCATGTACGTGGCCCTGCTCTGGGAACACTTTGGAGGTTGAGGCAGGAGGATCAGGAGTTCCGGGTCATCCTTAGCTACACAGGGTATTCAGGCCAACCTGAGCTACCTGTCTTAAAAACAAAATCAGCAACAAAACCCAAAATGTAATAGTGTATTGTGTAGGGAATAAGGATGACACTCTAAGCCTCTCTGCATGTCCAGGGCATTGTTTTTCTTCCACAGTCTCCTCAGCCTGTGCTGGGGACCTGGGGGTTGGGAACCCCTGGATGTGGAGGATCAACTACACGCTAATCCTTGCAGTTTCCATGAAGAGTCAGACAGGCCAGTGTAGTGACTTGCTCAGGTGACCCAGCTGGGGAGTGGCCAGGCTGGGTTCCTCACCCACACTCCTGATACTGTCTGCCCACTTCCAGTGAACACTACCAGCTGCTATAATAAGCAGGGCTGTTTTAATCCAGCCTCCTCCCCCGCCAGCATTCTGTGATGGCTTTGAGTTGAGAATTCTCTGTTCTGTCTTTGCTTTCAAGTGATGTGTCGTTAAATGTGAGTCCTGTCCCACAGTGCTGAGAGAGACTAATGTGTACCTTTTTGTTCTTGCACAGGTGGCCTTGGGATGGCGACAGGTGCCCAGAGGCTGACACTACCACCAAATGACAGGTAAAAACAAATAAAATAAAATAAAACAGTAATTAATAATGGCATAGTATGAACCAGGCAGTAGTGGTGCATTCCTTTAATCACAGCACTTGGGTGGCAGAGGCAGGCGGATCTCTAAGTGGATCTACAGGCCAGCCTGGTCTACAGAGGGAGTTCCACGAAAGCCAAGACGACACAGAGAAACCCTGTCTTGAAAAAACAAAAAATAAAAATTTTTTAAAAAAGTAAAAAAAAATCAGTAAAGGCATAGAATGAATAATAAACCAGGAATAGTGGCAAAGCCTTGTGACCCCAGGATCGAGAGGGGAGACAAGAGGATCAGGAGTTCAAGGCCATCCTTGACTACGTAGTGAGATTGAGGACGGCCTGCATGAGACCTTGTCTCAAAACCAAAAAAGAAAAAAGAAAAAAGGCCAGGAATGGGTTTTTTATTTTTTATTTTATGTGTTCGAGTGTTTTACCTGCATGTAGGTCTGTATACCCTGTGTGTGCCTGGAGCCTATGGATGTTTGAGAGGATATCAGATCCCCTGTAACTGGAGTCACGGGGAGTTATAAACTGCCTGGTGTGGGTGCTGGGAACCAAACCTGAGTCTTGGAAGAGCGTTTAAGTTATCCATCTTACATGCTGAGCCGTTTTTCTAACCATCATCAGTGTGTGTGTGTGTGTGTGTGTGTGTGTGTGTGTGTGTGTGTGTGTGTGTGTGTGTGTGTGTGTGTATGTGTGTGTGTGTGTGTGTGTATGTCCTGGAACTCACTCTGTAGACGAGGCTGGCCTGGAACTCACAGAGATCCTCCTGCATCTGCCTCCTGAGTGCTGAGATTAAGGTATGCACCACCATGCCCAGCTCCACTGATTTTCTTGACTTGAGTTCCCTTCTCCTCACAGCTATGGCCCCATCAGTGTGAAAACTGAACCCATGGAAGATTCTGGTAGGTACACTGATGTTCTGACACTCAGATGTTTAGCAGGTTACCGTTTGACTGGCTGCTTTTTACTTCCTTTTATAAAAATGACTTAAGTCTTTTTCTAAGAATAACTAAGGAATTAACCGTAGCTTGGACCGTATTTATAGAGTACCAGGGAAGTACTGCTTATCTGAAATGTTTGGTTCCCAGCCATTGAGATGGCTCAGGAGGTAAAGACACTTGCCTGTTGACCTGAGTTCAAGCCCCAGGATACACATCTTGTAAGAAGAGCGCCAATGCCCCCAAGCCATCCTCTGCCCTCACACACTGCACTCCATGGCACGTTACACATGCATGCAACACACACATAGAAAAATAAATGAGTGAAAGGCAGGAGCAATGGTTCAGCTGTGAGGAGCACTTCCTGTTCTTCCAGGGGACCTGGGTTTGGTTCCCAACACCCGCATGGTGGCTCACACCCTTATGTAACTCCACTTCCAGAGGATCAGATTCCCTCTCTGACCTTCACAGTCACCAGGTATGCATATACACATGAAATAAAATAAATCTAAAAAAAATTAGATAAATACAGTTTGGCCTCAGAAAGCATCTTCAGTTTCGGATTTTGTCAGATTTGGGATTTTTTTTTTTTTTTTTTTTTTTTTTGAGGCAGAGTCTTGCTGTATAGCTCAAGCTTAAAATGTGGGATTGTGGGACTAGAAGGGATAGCTCAGTGGTTAAGAGCACTGCCTGCCCTTCCAGAGGCCCTGAGTTCAATTCCCAGCATCCACATGATGGCTCACAGTGTTCTATAATGGTAGTGTCATGGGATCTGATGCCCCCTTCTGGTGTGCAGACATGCAGGGAAAAAAGTCTACATAAGGTACATAAACAAACAAACAAATAAATAATGTGGGATTACATGTGTAGTTACATATGCAGGTATGCACACCTCTGTCTACTGAGGCTATAAGGAGGCATTGGATGACATCCTCTGTCTCTCCAGCTGTTCCTTGATGCAGTCTTTCCCTAAACCTGAGACTCAATTTTTTTGTTTGAGGCTGGAAGCCCAAAAGACCCAGCAATCCTTCTGTCTCTAGTCCATGTGGAGCTGGGATTACAAGTGTATGTTGGACGCCTGGCCTGCTTTGTGGGTGCTGGGACCCGAATTCAGTCCTCGTGACTACATAACCTGTGCTGTTAGCCAGCCACCTGCCCATATCCCCAGCCCCCGCATAGCTTTGGGGTGTTTGTTTTTTAAATTCCCTGACCATCCAAGACACAAGCCAATGACAGTTGAGACTGGAGAAGTGCCCATCACCAGTGGTAAGCAGGAAGGAGCTGAGAGCCGAAAGCCGACAGACAGGTTGGGACCGAGGTGCATGCCCACAGCTCAGTTCTGCTCAGCTCTAACACTTGGCTCACTTTTTTCCTCTTGTTTTTCGTTTTTCCGGAGCTATTGCTAGAGTTTGGTCTTACATGTTCCCCACAGGGCCAATGTTGAACACTTTTCCCCAGGGATGCATTGGGAGATGGTGGGGCCTTTGAAAGGTGGAGTCTCCTAGGAAGTCTTCAGGTCATCGAGGCATGCCCCTGCAGACTGGCCTTCAGTTTACTGTTAGCCAAAGAGGGTTTTACTTTTAAGACTCAGTCCTTAAGACTAGGCCCTTTGCTGGCCTGGGACTTGCCATTTGGATGAGGCTGGCCTTGAACTCACAGAGATTGGCCTGCCCCAGCCTCTGGAATGCTGGGATTAAAGGCGTGTGCCGTTGTCTCCTGCTTCCAAAGAGGATCTTGAACTTCTGATTTCTCCTGCTTCTGCCTCTACCTCCCGAGTCCTGGGGTGACAGATCTGTGCCACCATTCCCACCAAACCAGATGTTTCATTGGTTGGTTGTGGTTACCTGAGCCCTCACTGTGGTCTCTTGCTCTCACAGGGACTTCACCGAAGGCAGCAGCCGTGTTAGTCAAGACAGAGTCAGAAGATCCTAATTACCAACAGTGTAACATGCAAGGTAATGCTGTCCCAGTCCCGTGACAACCGGAATGGTAGTGGCCACTCACTTGAGAGATGATAGAGAGGAACAAGGGGACAGGAAATGGCTTGGAGGGTAAGACCACTTGCTGTGCAAGCATGAGGACCTGAGTTCAGATCCCCAGTGAAGGCGTTAATGCAGCGCTCGTGGCGGAAGAATCACGAGCCATGGTTACCTTTTTAGAGCTTTATTAGGAGGAAGGAAAGAGAGACAGACAGACAGACAGACAGACAGAGAGACCGTGTGGAGGGGAAGTACAGAGAAAATAGGAGAGAGAGTGGGAGGGCACGTCCGCTTTTCAGCCTGGGACGCCGTCGCAGGCTGATGACATAACAAGGACAGAACCCTTACACCCAGCACCCATGCAAAAAGCATGATGTGGCCGTAGGTGCCTGTAACAGCAGCGCTCTGGGGAGCAGAGACGGGAAGATCACGGGGCTTGCTGACCTAGCCCATGTCTCAAGGGGGTAAGGTGGAGAGTGACAGATCAGCACACCGGCTGTCCTCTCACCTCTGTGCATGCACAAGGACACCTGTGCTCACACACGTGTGTGAATATACCACACACAAGTACAGATGTATGTGTGTTGACCTCGACTAGCAAGTTGCCTTTTGAATTATAGGATGAATTGAATTTATCTTAAATCCAGTGGGGCATTTGCAGAGCACACCTGTAATCCCAGCTCTCAGAAGGTGAAGGCAGGAGAATCACAAATTCAAGGTTATTCTTGACTAGATAGCAAGTTCAAGCCCAGATTACATGAGACCCTATCTCAAAAATTAAGAAGAGCAGGCCTGAGAGATGGCTCAGTGGTTAAGAGAGCTCACCTACTGCTCTTCCAGAGGATCTGAGTTCAATTCCCAGCACCCACATGGCAGCTTACAACTGTCTGTAACTCTACTTCCAGGGGTTCTGAAACCCTCACATAGATGTACATGCAGGCAAAACACCAATGCACATAAAATAATTTTTTTTATTAAGAAAATAGACAGTGGTGGCATATGCCTGTAATCCTAGTGCTCCTGAGGCAGAGGCAGGCAGATCTCTGAGTACAAGGCCAGCCTGGTCTGCAGAACTAGTTCCAGGACAGCCAAGGCTACACAGAGAAACCCTGTCTCAAAAAAAAAAAAAAAAAAAAAAAAGGCTGGGTGTCTTTGTCTTTAATATTGGCACAGTGTGGCGGGAGGGGGAGGTGGGGGGCGGTAAAGACCTGAGGACCAGCTAGGTGGTAGGGGTGGCGAATGCATTTAATCCCAGCACTCAGGAGGCAGAGACAGGCAGATCTCTGAATTTGAGACCAGCCTGGTCTACATAAAGAATTTCAGGACAACCAGGGCTACAGGGAGAAACTCTGTCTTGAAAAACAAAAACAAAAAAAGAAATAAAGCCGGGCGGTGGTGGCGCACGCCTTTAATCCCAGCACTCGGGAGGCAGAGCCAGGCGGATCTCTGTGAGTTTGAGGCCAGACTGGGCTACCAAGTGAGTTCCAAGAGAGGTGTAAAGCTACACAGAGAAACCCTGTCTCGAAAAAACCAAAAAAAAAAAAAAAAAAAAAGAAATAAAATGAAGAAAAGCTTCTCAAGGTGCCATGGTATAGTCATGGATTGATCAGGTAATGCAATTTATTGAGCCAAGTAAGCGGTTTGTAAAGGACCCAGTTTAGCTGGTTAAAAGATGCACCAGGCCGAATTCTAGGGCATTGAGAGAAGGCTCAGCAGTTAAGAGCACTGTCTACTCTTCCAGAGTACCTGGGTTCAATTCCCCGAACCCACACAGTGGTTCACAATCATCTATAACTATGTTCCTATGGGATCTGATGCCCTCTTCCAGTGTGCAGATGTACATGCATCAAAACCCCATAGACATTAAATAGGGTTTAATATGGGGTATAATAAATAATTCCAGAAGCACTGTGGCTTACACTCCAACACATTTGCATACACACAATAGATAAATTAATGTAAAATCATTTTTTTTTTTGTTTTCTGAAATAGGATTTCTCTGTGTAGCCCTGGCTGTCCTGGAACTCACTCTGTAGACCAGGTTGGACTCAAACTCAGAGATCCACCTCCCTCTGCCTCCCGAGTGCTAGGATTAAAGGTGTGCACCACCCAGACATTGTAAAATATTTTTTTTAAGATTTATTTTTTATGTATACAGTGTTCTGTCTGCATGTATGCCTGCATACCAGAAGAGGACACCAGAAAGAGGTGGTTGTGAGCCACCATATGGTTACTGGGAATTGAACTCAGGACCTCTGGAAGAGCAGCCAGTGCTTTTAACCTCTGAGTCATCATCTCTCTAACCCCTGTAAAAACAATTTTTTAAGATAGGAGAAAAAGGACTTTGTAGTGATACAATTGTTTTAGGATTACCATGCTTCTGTAAACTCCCCTTTTTAATGAATTTTTTGGGGTTTTTTTTTTATTTGTTTGAGACAGGGTCTTATGTAGCCCAGGCTGGCCCCAAACTTACTGTGTCCTAGAGGATAATCTTGAACTCCTGATCCTCCTGCCTCTACCTCCTGAGTGCTAGAGTTATGTGTGGGCACCCCTCCTAGTTTTATGTGGTGCTGGGGATAGATCTGCACACTAGGTAAGCACTCTGCCTGCTGAGCACATCCCAGTCTTTGAAATGGTTCCCTTGCATTTAGTAACTTCTAAATGTTATATTACATTTTTATTTATTTATTGGTGGGGAAAGGCGGGGAGTGCCATTGTGCTTGAGTGGAGATCAGAGGATGATTTTCAGGAGTCAGTTCCCCCTTTCATAATATGGGTCCCGGGAATCAAACTGAGGTCATCAGGCGTGGCTGCAAGCACCTTTACCTGGTGAGCCGTCTTCATGGTCCTAGTGACTTCTGTATGAGTTGCATTTTTCACTGAGCTATAGATGGCTTATTCTCCTTCCAGGAAGCCAGCATTCTTCCACGAGCAGTGAAGTCACAGAAATGGAATTACCATCTGAAGGTTAGAAAACAAAGCATCTCCTCCCCTTAAACACGTGGGAAATAAAGAAAGCAGCTTCCTGGTGTGCCTGTCCTAGGAAGCAGTACCGAGGGCTGTGTGCTTCCTGTTCACGATCTGTCGGTAGGAACCTCACACTGGTCCAGCCTGTGGCCTTACACAGCATTAGGTCTTTTTGTTTGTTGACAGAGGATCTAGGTAGCCTAGGTTGGGGCTCACCATGTAGCCACTGGCCTCAAACTTGCATCAGTCCTGTCCACCTCCGAGTATGGGAGGTGGAGGGTGTAGAAGCCCACGTCTGGCCTTTTTTTCTTCCTTTCTTTCTTCCTTCCTTCCTTCCTTCCTTCCTTCCTTCCTTCCTTCCTTCCTTTCTTTCTTTCTTTCTTTCTTTTCTTTTTTTTTTTTTAAGATATTTTCGTTGTTTAGATTTATGTATACAGTGTTCTGTCTGCAGGCCAGAAGAGGGCACCAGATCCCATTACAGATAGTTGTGAACCACCATGTGGTTGCTGGGAATTGAACTCACAACCTCAGGAAGAGCAGCCAGTACTCTTAACTGCTGAGTCATCTCTCCAGCCCCCCGCCCCCTTTGTGTGTGTGTGTGTGTGTGTGTGTGTGTGTTCTCTGAGACAGGGTTTTTCTGTGTAGCTCTTGCTGTGCTAGAACTTGCTCTGTAGACCAGGATGGCTTCGAACTCAGAGATCCGACTGTCTCTGCCTCCTGTGTCCTGGGATTAAAGGCGTGTGCCACCACACCAGGCGCTCCTTTTTTGTTTTTGTTTTTGTTTTTGTTTTGTTTTGTTTGAGACAAGGTTTTACTCTGTAGCCCTGGCTGGACTCAAAGTCACAGAGATCCACCTGTTTCTGCCTCCCAAGTGCTGGGATTAAAAGAATGCACAGTCACACCCAGACCTCTTTTTTCAGAACACAGGCTTTGAACTTACACTTCAGGCTGGCCTCAAACTTGAAATCCTTCTGCCTCAGCTTCCTTAGAGCTAGGATTGGATGTGTGGACCATTATATCCTACATCTTTTTTTCCCCTAAATCCTAGTAATTCAGAATATTTGTTTTATTGGTTCAATTTTTTGAGATAGGGTTTCAGCCTTGGCTGTCCTTGAACTCACTCTGTAGACCAGGCCTTGAACGCAGAGTGATCCCCCTGCCTCTGCCTCCCATAGTGCTGGGATCAAAGGTATATGCCACCACCACCTGGCTCATTTTATTTTTAGTGGTGTGTGTACATGTCTATGCACCTGAGGTCAGGTGTACACAGGGTCTCAAAGAGGGTGTCAGATCCCCTGGTGTGGGAGTTCCTGGTAGTTGTGGGTGCTGGGAACCAAACTGGGATTCTCTGTATGAACAACAAAAATTGCTCTTAACCACTCAGTCATCTCATTAAGGGGTGGGAGGGTGGTACACAACTTTAATCCCAGAACTCAGGAGGCAGAGGCAGGTGAATCTACATGAGTTCCAGGCCAGCCTGGTCTACAAAGTGAGTTCCAGGACAGCCAGAGATACACGGAAAACTCTCCCCTCAAAAAAATAAAAAATAAACACAAAAACAAAAAAACTGAGTCATCTCTCCAGCAACCCCTCACCACCTCAAAGTAATCCCTTACAAAATTAAGAGCACTGTGACCACATGAAATCCCACTGCACTAGGTAGAGGACTCAGTATCCATGAATGTGAGCAGAACTCCACATGAGGTCATGATGTTTACCTTTGTGGAGACCAGATCTGATGTATCCTAGACTAGCCACAGACTTCCTTTTGTAACTAAGGATGACCTTCAACATCTGATCCTTATGCACTGCTAGGGATGGAACATGCTCTTTACTAACTGAGCCAAGTTCTCTGTCCTGAAATTATCTACCAGATGACTATTTCTGACAAAATTAAAATTCATTGTGTGTTTACTATGTACAAAACATACATGAAATTTCAAGGCTTGGGGCTGGAGAGCTGGCTCAGCAGTATGAACACTTACTGACCTACCAGAGGACCTGAGTTCAGTTCCTAGCAGACACATAGCTGCTTACAACTGTAACTCCAGTTCCAGGAGATCTGACATCTTCTGTCCTCTGCATGAATTGCACACACATAGGCACAAATAAGCATTCGAGCAAACACTCATATACATAAAATAAAATAAATCTTTTTTAAAAATTCTAAAATGGGGGCTGGAGAGATGGCTCAGAGGTTAAGAGCACCAACTGCTCTTCCAGAGGTCCTGAGTTCAATTCCCAGCACCCACATGGTGGCTCACAACCATCTGTAATGAGATCTGGCACCTGCTTCTGTATACATAATAAATAAAAAAAAAAAATTCTAAAATGACGCCAGCCTGAGCTATAAAGTGAGTCCTTGCCCCAAAACAAAACAGAACCCCAGGGCAAGGATAGATTTGAGTGAGGGGTGGGACGGGGACAGTAAAGTGTTGGAACCTGAGGTTACTTAATAATGAATGTCATTTTAGACCTTTTCTTTTCAAGAGTCCACTCCACTGCTCTCTTCAGGGACAAATGAGGACCCTGAGGCTGATGTGAAAATGGAAGGTGAGTCACCAAGAACTCTTGTGGTTGTCACATGGTCAAAGTGGCTTTCACATTTTCTGTAATGATTATCGTAGGATGGAGATTGAAGCCAGAGTGTTATGTGTTCACATCCATGCGTGTGTTGGGTGCTGTGTTGATTTTAATTAGAACGCCCCACAGGCTCACATGTTTGAATACTTGGTCCCCAGTTGGTGGAACTGTTTAGGAAGGATTAGGAGGTATGGCCTGGGTGGTGGAGGTGTGTCACTGGGGGTGGACTTTGAGGTTTCAAAAGCCCACACCATTTCCAGTTCTCTCTGCCTTGTGCTTGTGGATCAAGATGTAAAGCTCTTAGCTACTGCTGTAGCACCATGCCTGCCTGCCTGCTGCTGTGCTCCCTGCCATGATGGTCATGGACTCTAACCCTCTGAAACCCTATGCCCAATAAATTCTTTCTTCTATAAGTTGCCTTGGCAACAGTGTCTTATCACATCAATAGAAAATTAACGGAGACAGATGCCCATGTCTCTGTGCATGTGGAGGTCATAGGACAACTCTGTGGAGTTGCTTCTCTCCTTCCACCTTTATGTGGGTTCTGGGGACCAAACTCAGGTCACCACCTTTACAGGAAAAGTACCTTTACCCACTGAGCCATCTCTCTGTCCCCCTCAAATATGAATGATTAATAGTTCTTTCTTTAACTATAGTTAGAATTAATGTTCGTGGGTTTGGTTTGTGGGGGTCACTGAGTGGTGTCCTCATCCTCCATTTGTGAAAAACTAGCAAGAATACTTGAAGCCCTTGGTCCTGATAATTGTACCTTTACGACAAGAATAAAAGACTTAGCCGGACGGTGGTGGCGCACGCCTTTAATCCCAGCACTCGGGAGGCAGAGCCAGGCGGATCTCTGTGAGTTCGAGGCCAGCCTGGGCTACCAAGTGAGTTCCAGGAAAGGGCGCAAAGCTACACAGAGAAACCCTGTCTCAAAAAACCAAAAAAAAAAAAAAAGAAAGTAAATGTTGGGGGGGGGGGGCGGAGAATAAGGGAATCCGTGGCTGATGTGTAGAGCTAAATTATATTGTAAATAAAATAAAATATAATAAAAATAAAAATAATAAATAAAAAAAAGAAAGTAAATGTTCCTCCAAGTCAGCTGTGTGCAGACAGGAAAAGAGGTTAATTCCAGACCCGTGTCAGTCTGCCAAGGAAGGCGATTCAAGAGCCAAGTGAAATGATGTCGAGTGTCTTTCTGTAGCCACGTATATTTCCACAAATGTAATGCTTTTCAACCTTTTAAAGTTGTTCATTTTGATGTGCAAAATAAGTAAGTAAATGCAGGGGGGAGCATCGGGTGAGAGTCAGGTAAAGTCCCTCTCTCCTTGGTCATCCTGTTAGGCTGCAAAGTGCAGTACCAGTCTCTGCCATCCACCTGGCATGCTAGTGACTGTCACAGTGCCTCGACAAAATGCCTGACTAGAGGGACTGCAGAGATGGCTCAGCGGTTAAGACTGTGTGTTGCTCTTCCGGAGGACCTGAGTGTGGTTCCCAGCACCCATGTCCAGTGGCTCACATCTGCCTGTAACTCCAGCTTCAGGGCATCTCATGCCCTCTTTGGCCTCCAGTGTGCTCACCTAGGCACACATTCATACACATAAATAAAGATATTTTTCTAAAAACAAAATGAGCAACTTAAAGGAGGAGGCGTATCTTGTGACTCACAGTTTGAAGGGATACAGTCTTTCACAGTGTAGAAGGCATGGCAGCCAGAGCCAGAGGCGGCTGGTTCACATCACATCCACAGTCAGGAAGCAGAGGGATGAATACTGGTGCTCAGCTCACTTTCTCCTTTTTATTTAGTCTGGGCCCCCAGTCCCTGGGGTAGAGCCCCAACATCAGGGTGGAGCCTCCCTCAGTTAAACCTCTGGAAGCACTCTCGAAGACCTTCAAGGTCAGCCATCCCCCCCAACACCCCACACCGTTCTTGGGTGTGAAACATCCGATCTGCACTTCTCATCAACTATCAGGGGTATTTTGTAGAGACTTACTGATTTTCTGTTCATCCTAACTCTTTTCTCTTAAGGAAATGCAAATCCATCCAACACTGCAAGCTCTGCAGCAGGCGTTGAAGATCTTAGGATCGTACAGGTGACAGTTCCAGGTGGGACACTCATTTACTATCATCATTTGTATCAGATTGTTCTGTTCTTTTTTTGTTTTGTTTTGTTTTTGAGACAAGTTTCTCTGTGTAACAGCTTTGGCTGTCCTAGAACTCGGATTTGTAGACCAGGCTGGACTCAAAATCACAGAGATCGGCCTGCCTCTGCCTCTCGAGTGCTGGGATTAGATATTTTTCTTTTTGTCAAGATTGTTTTCCTTTAAATATGTGTATGTGTGTGTGTCTCGTGTGAGTGCAGTGCCTGTGGAGGCCAGTAGAGGGCACTGGATCCCTTGCAGCTGGAATTGCAGGCAGTTGTGAGCTGCCTTGTGTGGGCGCTGGGAACTGAACTTAGCAAATGAGCCCTCTCAACCACTGAGCCGTCTCTCCTGCCCAGTGTTACAGTCTTCATTCTGTCTTAGCGATTTTCTGATGTGTGTTAGTCTCATGGTGCGGTGTTCCTCCTGGTTCACTGTAACTAGAGTGAGAATTTGTGAGCATCTAACACCCTGCAGGAATCACACATCAAATCTGTATAGCTTCTCCTAGCCAAGCCCAGGTTCTACTGGAAAATCCATTCTTACAGTCAGCTTCACACTCCCAGGAAGTCAGAATTGGCTCAAGAGGTGCTGTGTATTTACTTCTGGTCACGTGAATCATCTTTTCTCCATGTGTGTCTAAGCTCCTCCTGGAAACTGGGGGAGCAGTCTAGCTACATGGTTACTCCAAAGTAGGAAACTGGGCTTGTGGGGGCAGGGGGCATCTAGTTATATTTAATTTACTTTGTGTGTGTGTGTGTGTGTGTGTGTGTGTGTGTGTGTGTGTGTGTGTGTGTTTGATAGAGTATGTTAGTGAAGGTGTGGAGGTCAGAGGGCAACTTGTAGGAGTTGATTTCCCCTTCCGCCATGTAGGCCCTGGGGATTGAACTCAAGTTATCAGGATGAGGGGCAAGTATCTTTACACACTGAGCCATCCTTCTGGCTCTAAAGTAAGTGTGTGGGTGTGGGTGTGTGTATGTATACATACTTTTTATTTTATGTGTAGTGTGTGGGCCTGAGTGTGTGTGTGTGTGTGTGTGTGTGTGTGTGTGTGTGTGTGTGTGTGTAGTACATGGATGTAAGAGTCCATGGAAGTTAGATCAGGATATCAGCTCTCCTGGAACTGGAGTCACAGGAGGTTCAGAGCCACCATGTGGATGCTGGAAACTAAACCTGGGTCTTCTGCAAGAGCAGTAAGCACTCTGAACCCCTGAGCCCTCTCTCTAGCCCTATTGCCAGAATTGTTTTAATGAACAGTTTTATACTTCTTGAATCTTGAGCACGCAATTGTTTTAGTTACTCAAAGGTAAAATTAGGGCTGATGAGCTCTCTCAGCAGGTAAAAGCACTTACCACCAAGCCTCTGACTATTTAAGTTCTTCCCCAGGACCCACAAGATAGGAGAAATCCTCTGCTCTCCACATGACCCCCTGCCCAAAAATTAGTGAAAATCAGAAGTTTTGAGTATTTTGTTTATTTACTTATTGGCTTTTGTTTGTTTGTTTTGTTGTTGTTTTTTAGACAAGATTTCATTGTATTGTGTAGCCCTGGCTGTCCTGGAGCTCACTATGTAGACTAGGCTGGCCTCAAACTCACAGAGATCTGTCTGCCTTCCAAGTGCTGGGATTAAAGGCATGTGCCACCACACCTGGCTTATTTATTAGCTTTTTTTTTTAAAAAAAAGTATTTTATTGATCCAGGACAGGCACCAAAACTACACAGAGAAACCCTGTCTCGAAAAACCAACCCCCCCCCAAAAAAAGTATTTTATTTATTTATTTATTTTTCTTTTTGCAACAGGGTCACTCATGTAAGCCAAGCTAATCTTGAACTCAGAGTGGTCCACCTGCCTCTGCCTCCTGAGTTTTGAGATTAAAGGCATGATAGCTACCACACCTGGCATTAAATTGTATTTATTTTTAATTTGTCTGTATTTGTTTTCTGTGTATGAGTTTCGCCTGTGTATATGTATGTGCACCATGTGCGTGCCTACCGTCCTTGGAGTTCAGATGAGGATAAGAATGGATGTGACCTGCCCTGTGGGTGCTGGGAAAGGAACCCAGTCCTCTGCAAGAGCAACAAGTGCTCTTAGCAGCTGAGTCTTCTCTCTGGCCATTCCCTGACCCACTTCTACCCACCACCTTTCTAAAATTTATTCATTTTTTTTCTTTTTTTTATGTTTTGGTTTTTCTTTTTTTTTTTTTTTAATAGAACAATAAACACCTTTATTACATGAGCTATGAATGATGGTTTATTTGCCTTTCCGGGCTTTGATCTTTCTCAGATAGAACTCCCAGCTCCTTGCCTTCTAGCACATAGCCATCTGCTCGGCCACACTGGCCTGGTCTTGAGGCAATACAGGCAAGAAGTTTGCCCTGCTGGAACTGCTCCTCCAGAAGACTGATGATTTTTGGCGTTCTTTTTCCTTTCATCATACTTTTGGATTTTCTTTGATTGTTTTTTGTTTAATATTTCGTCCTCCTCAGGAGTCAGCTTGGCCCCCTTCTTGCGGCCCAGGTGCAGTGAGTGCATAGTGAGACTCATACCACTGTCGGTACGGTGTGCTGTCAATAAGCACAATGCAGTTCTTCACCAGGGTTGTGGTGCAGACCAGCTTATTATTGGATGCATTGTAGACAACATCAATGATCCTTGTTTTGCGAGTATAACACTCAGACCCCCAGGAAAAGTTCCCCACATCCAATCTTAGGGCACGGTACTTCTTATTGCCTCCTCGGACTCGGAATGTGTGTATACGACGAGGGCCAATCTTCATGTTGACAGCAGGCCATCCCAGCGCATACTTGTGCTTCTTGTGCTTGGGCTTTCTCTTACCCTGGGTCTTGTGGCACTTGTGCCAGTTGTCTCGAGAGATACCCATCGCTCGGCGCTGGCTGGAAAGAGTATGTTTTGGTTTTTCAAGACAGGGTTTCTCTGTGTAGCCCTGGCTGTCCTGGAACTCACTCTGTAGACCAGGCTGGCCTTGAACTCACAGAGATCTGCCTGCCTCTGGCTCCCAAGTGCTGGGATTAAAGGTGTGCCCCGACACCAATCTTTTTTTTTTAATTTATTTTTTCTATTATCAGCTTGATACAGTATAAATTCTTATCCTACTAGTGATAATGAAATGTTTAATTGAGACTTGCTCAGTAATTGAGTAAAACCAAAACTTATTATAAGCCACAGTCATCCTAGGGTCCCCCTTGCTATGCAGCCTCCCTGGATCTGTGGGTTGCAGTCTGATTGTTCTTTGCTTTATATCTAGTATCCACTTATGAGTGAGTACATACCATGTTTGTCCTTCTGGGTTTGGGTTACCTCACTCAGGATGATAATTTCTTGTTCCATCCATTTGCCTGCAAATTTCATGCTGTCATTGTTTTTCTCTGCTGAGTAGTACTCCATGTGTAGATGTACCACATTTTCTTAATCCATTCTTCAGTTGATGGGCATCTAGGTTGTTTCCAGGTTCTGGCTATTACGAATAGTGCTGCTATGAACATAGTTGAGCATGTATCTTTGTAGTATGATTGAGCATTCCTTGAGTATATGCCCAAGAGTGGTATGGCTGGGTCTTGAGGTAAATCAATTTCCAATTTTCTGAGAAACCGCCATACTGATTTCCACAGTGGTTGTACAAGTTTGCATTCCCACCAACAGTGGAGGAGTGTTCCCTTTGCTCCACATCCTCTCCAACATAGACTGTCATTAGTGTTTTTGATCATAGCCATTCTGACAGGTGTAAGGTGGTATCTCAGAGTCGTTTTGATTTGCATTTCTCTGATGACTAAGGATGTTGAGCATTTCCTTAAATGTCTTTCAGCCATTTGAGATTCTTCTTTTGAGAATTCTCTGTTTAGCTCTTCAGCCCATTTTTTAATTGAATTGTTCAGTATTTTGATGTCTAGTTTCTTGAGTTCTTTATATACTTTGGAGATCAGTCCTCTGTTAGATGTGGGGTTGGTGAAAGTCTTTTCCCATTCTGTAGGCTGTCTTTTGGTCTTATTGACCGTGTCCTTTGCCCTACAAAAAGCTTCTCAGTTTCAAGAGGTCCCATTTATTAATTGTTGTGCTCAGTGTCTGTGCTGCTGGTGTTATATTTAGGAAGTGATCTCCTGTGCCAATGCATTCAAGAGTACTTCCTACTTTCTCTTCTATTAAGTTTAGTGTAACTGGATTCATGTTGAGGTCTTTGATCCACTTGGACTTGAGTTTTGTGCATGGTGACAGATATGGATCTATTTGTAATCTTTTACATATTGACATCCAGTTATGCCAACACCATTTGTTGAAGATACCTTCTTTTTTCCATTGTATAGTTTTGGCTTCTTTGTCAAAAATCAGGTGTTCATATGTGTGTGGATTAATGTCAGGGTCTTCAATTCGATTCCATTGGTCTGTATGTCTGTTTTTATGCCAGTACCAAGCTGTTTTTATTACTGTAGCTCTATAGTAGAGCTGGAGGTCAGGGATGGTGATGCCTCCAGAGGTTGTTTTATCATACAGGATTCTTTTAGCTATTCTGGGTCTTTTGTTTTTCCATATGAAGTTGAGAATTTTTCTTTCCAAGTCTGTGAAGAATTGTGTTGGGATTTTGATGGGGATTGCATTGAATCTGTATATTGCTTTTGGTAAGATTGCCATTTTTACTATGTTAATCCTATCTATCCATGAGCATGGGAGATCCTTCCATTTTCTGATATCTTGTAGCTGGAGAATTTTTCTCTAGCTCCCACTGCCAGGTCCCGCCAGTCCCGGAGCCCACTTATAAAATAAACACACAGACTCTTACATTATTTAAACTGCTTGGCCATTAGCTCAGGCCTATCATTGTCTAGCTCTCACTCTTATATTCAGCCCATTTTTATTAATCTTTACTTTGTCACATGGCTCGTGGCTTACCGGTACTTTACATCTTCCTTGTCTTGGCAGTGGCTCCTGCCGGTCTCTCTTTCCTTCCTCCTTCCTCAATTCTCCTCTCTCCTTGTCCCGCCTATACTTCCTGCCTGGTCACTGGCCAATCAGTGCTTTATTTATATAGAGCGATATCCATAGCACTTCCCCTTTTTTTCTTTTTCAAAAAGGAAGGTTTTAACTTTAACATAGTAATATTACATATAACAAAATAATTATCAAGTAAGAATTATAGTTACAATATAAAAGAAGATATCCTATCTATCTTATATTTGTGAGTTTAAGGTTTTATATCTAACTTATCTTTTATCATAACTAAGGAAAATTGTAAGTATCTAGTCTTTAACCACATCAAAGACCTCAGAAGGATATAATACTACTTGAGAAATGGGAGAAGGATGCAAGCAACTTTTGGGAGTCTTGTAGGGTAGACAGAGACAGCTGACAGCCTGGACAGTCATTCAAAGTTTTCTTGTAAAGTTGGGGCATCTGTCTTCAGCTCACAGGCCTAGAGTCTCTTATTCACTTTTTTTCTGTGTCCTGTAGAATGTCTGGCAGTTTCCTCTGCAAAGCAGGAACCTGAAGGACCATTTTGTCAAGCAAAGTTCAGTGGTCACCTTTCTATGGGTCCTGTATGTCTAGTTGATCAAGCAGTCCAGGCAAGAAAAGTTTCTTGCCCAAATGGCTATTTTTGTCAAGGTGAAGATAAACTCCATATCGAGTGTCTTCAATGCCCATCCTCCTCTCTGAAGTAAATCGGTGCTGCCAGGAGCAGACATGTCTCACTGTCCAGAAAGTCTAAATTTTTAAAACCTTTTAAATGCCATATTCTGTAGGTCTTTGAAGTGTTTGAAAACTACCTATCTATCTGAAATATATCTATGTATACCTAGAAGACTTAACTAACATGGCTACAAATATGATTATCATAGATGACTAACTATTAATCTATTTTTTAATTATCCATTATAATTTTAAATGAGTTACATAAACATAATACCTCAAACAAGAATAGAAATATATATACAG
The DNA here is from genome assembly GCF_007827085.1 of Peromyscus californicus insignis. Taxonomy (NCBI): domain Eukaryota; kingdom Metazoa; phylum Chordata; class Mammalia; order Rodentia; family Cricetidae; genus Peromyscus; species Peromyscus californicus. The sequence goes on from NW_026294540.1 coordinate 24,411,957, forward strand.
TATAACAAAATTAAGTTTAAATTTGTATCAATAAACTAAAATCTATAGCAATGTAAAACATTTTAAACAAGTTGTTACTCTTTAAAAGTAGGTTCATTAATCTACCCTTTCATCCTATCATATCTAAACTATCCCCTTTTTTTCTTTAGAAAGAGATTGTATTTATAATCAACCTGATTTAAATAAAAATACTGGTTTTTCTCTGTCCCACATCAGAGGGCTCTTCTGATTTGGGACACAAGAATCTCTTAACCATTTTTTTTTAAGCAATATGTCTGGGTTTAGAGGGGGAGTAAGCCAATTCCATCTCTAAAGCCAGCTTGGTATATTTGGGAATTTGGGCGTAGCTTCTCTTACTACTTCCTGCTGGAGGGGGGCACTGTATCTTATGGGGACACGAAGAAAATTTTAGGATTATGGAGTAGTCCATGAGGGTGTATCATCTGAGCCAGTTGCCTGAAACCATTTTGGATGTTGGATCATCTGGGCCATGGTGTCACTGGAGACCTTTCAGGGGGTCTTGGCTGGTCAAACCTGATGTATCTTAATCTGGAACAAATCCATAGCCTCTGGCTTTCTGTGGAAACAAAAGCAGAGCCTCCTTTCCAAAGCAACATATCCTTACATCCAAATTTTGAAGTCAAAGTACCTTTAAAATATACATTTTGGCATAACTCAACAGCTTTTGTAATCAAATGTTTTTCATCAGTTACGAATATCAAAGAGAACATAATCCAGATTCTCTTTGTGGTAGCCATCTTTACGTGGCTTATTTTTTATATTACCTTGAACCTATTGCTTTAAACTGCACCATTCTAAGACTGAAACGGTGCTGTGGCTGCTGAATCCGCCCACCTCAGCTTCCCAACATGGCCGTGATACGTTTACCACCAGCTCTGGGAGCTTTCGTGGATCTATGCGTCTATCAAAGCATCATGTAGCCCAGAAACCTCCTTTTTTGTTTTGTACTAGCAAAGGCTAAATCCACCACGCAGCTTAATGTGCCACTTGCAGAGGCCTCGTTCCCGCCATATTGCAGGTCGAGCATGCACACCAGGAACCCGCAATAGTAGCTCAAACACGCAGGCTGCCGCTAGCTTGAAAGAGACAACTAGGAGCTGTTTTTAGCTCCGTTTTAGAATCTTTTTACTCAGGTTTTAGGTGGAAACTCTTGCCAACACGTTGGACGCCATTTGTAGCTGGAGAATTTTTCTCCAGCTCCCACTGTCAAGTCCCGCCAGTCCCGGAGCCCACTTATAAAATAAACGCACAGGCCAGGCGGTGGTGGTGCGCGCCTTTAATCCCAGCACTCGGGAGGCAGAGCCAGGCGGATCTCTGTGAGTTTGAGGCCAGCCTGGGCTACCAAGTGAGTTCCAGGAAAGGCGCAAAGCTACACAGAGAAACCCTGTCTTGAAAAACAAAAACAAAAATAAAATAAAATAAATAAATAAACACACAGACTCTTACATTATTTAAACTGCTTGGCCATTAGCTCAGGCCTATCATTGTCTAGCTCTCACTCTTATATTCAGCCCATTTTTATTAATCTTTACTTTGCCACGTGGCTCGTGGCTTACCGGTACTTTACATCTTCCTTGTCTTGGCAGTGGCTCCAGCTGGTCTCTCTTTCCTTCCTCCTTCCTCAATTCTCCTCTCTCCTTGTCCCGCCTATACTTCCTGGTCACTGGCCAATCAGTGCTTTATTTATATAGAGCGATATCCACAGCAATATCTTTTTAAGAATTTAAAAATTTTTTTAAAAATAAGAGTCAGGGATGGTGGGGCATACCTTTAATCCCATTACTCAGAAGGCAGAGGCAGTCAAATCTCAATTCAAGGCCAGCCTAGTCTACAGAGTTCTAGGACAGCGATGGCTACTGAGAGAAACCCTGTCTGGGGGGGAAAAAAAACCAACAAAATAAATGTTGAAGTGTTGGAAATAGTCCCTTCTAGTTCTAGCATCATTTCTTCTTCTTTTCTTGTCGTGTTGCGTGGGCTGAGGTTTGTGCTACACACAGCGTTGAAGGCAGTGGTCTCCTGCAGCATTGAAGATGCTCCGAGAAGTAGCAGCAGCAGGGCCTGGAGACAGCTCAGGGCCGAGAGGGAGTACCGCTCTTGCAGAGGACCTGGGTTTGGTTCCCATCCCACATCTGCTGTCACCCACTTCTAGTTTTGGGGGATCCCACACCCTCCCCATTTATGAACACACATATGAACACCTGATTTTTGACAAAGAAGCCAAAACTATACAATGGAAAAAAGAAGGTATCTTCAACAAATGGTGCTGGCATAACTGGATGTCAATATGTAAAAGATTACAAATAGATCCATATCTGTCACCATGCACAAAACTCAAGTTCAAGTGGATCAAAGACCTCAACATAAATCCAGTTACACTAAACTTAATAGAAGAGAAAGTAGGAAGTACTCTTGAATGCATTGGCACAGGAGATCACTTCCTAAATATAACACCAGCAGCACAGACACTGAGCACAACAATTAATAAATGGGACCTCTCAAACGGCTCCCGCATGCATGCGGCACACACATAAACACAAATAAATTCTTTAAAGTAATATGGGCTATGTTTCTATAGGGTTGTCATTGGGAAAACTATCATCTGTAACAGCTTCCATTTTGTGCATTTCCCAAATGCTTAGTTATTGTGCTCAGATAACCAAATGACAAGAAGGGTGTCTTAGTTAGGGTTTCTGTAGCTATGAAGAGACACCGTGACCACAGCAACTCTTACAAAGGAAAACATTTAATTGGGGCCAGCTTACAGGTTTAGAGATTTAGTCCATTATCATCACAGCACAGTGCAGGCAGACATGGTGCTGGAGAAGTTGCTCAGAGTCCTACATCTTGATCCACAGGCAGCAGAAGGAGAGAGACTGTGTACCACACTAGGTATAGCTTGAGCATAGGAGACCTCAAAGCCCACACTTCCTTCAACAAGGCCACACCTCCTCATAGTGCTACTCCCTGCAGGCCAAGCATTCAAACACATGAGTGTCTGGGGCCCATACCTATTCAAACCACCACAGCAGGTAAAGTGCCAACAAGCATTTCTGCTAATATCTGTCTTGGAGGAAAAAAAAATGTATGAATGAACCTGGTTTGTTTCTCCAAATTCTTTGTAGATAATGAGAAGGAGAAACTGTCAGGCATTGAGAAAATTAAACAGCTTCGAGAGCAAGTGAACTACCTCTTCAGCAAAAAATTTGGTAAGCTTCTGTCTTGTTATATACCCCAAATGTATGTATTTGTTAAAGTGTGTGTGTGTGTGTGTGTGTGTGTGTGTGTGTGTGTGTGTGTGTGTGTGTGTTGGGGGGCGGTTTTGTGTGTGTGTGTGTGTGTGTGTGTGTGTGTGTGTGTGTGTGTGTGTGTACATGTGAGTGCAATGTCCTTGGAGGCCAGAAGAGGGCGTCAGATCCCTTGGAACTGGAGTTACAGGCAGTTGCAAACCACCGGACATAGGTGATGGGAATCAGACTCCATCTTTTGGAAGAGCAGCAAGTGCTCTTAACTGCTGAGTCATCTTTCCAGTTCTGTACTCTCCAAATTTATAAACTTTACCTCCTCCACCACGTTTTGAAGTACTGAACATTGAAAGTACTCTAGTCCTGTTCGAATCTCTAGCCAAAATACCTTTTCTTTTTACTTACTTATTTTTGAGACAGGATATGGCTATCTAGCCTAGGCTGGTCTTGAATTCAGTCAAGACATTCTTGCATCAGCCTTGAAAAGTACCAGAAGTACAGGCCTGTGCCATTACAGGTATTTCTAAAGTCTCCGCGGAGTAAGCAGTCCCTGAATTTATGTTCTTCCTGTTTTAGCCTCCTGAGTAGCTGGGATTCTAGGCCTGTGTCACTAGGCTCAGCTGAGTCACTGCTGGGTTTGGAGACAGCATGTCACTATGTTACCCCAGTTGACTTCCAACACTTAGACTCTGGGGATCTTACCCCCAACTACTCAAGTCGCAGCGATTATGTGTGTGTGCCTGTTGGAGCCCATTAGGTTTCCTAGTGGCTTTACCCTGCAGGTCTGCATAAAGAGGATAATTGGACCATGGGCCGGGGTACCAGGTGTCTGAGATGGTCTGCACTTGGCTGTGCTGAGGGGAGGGTCTTTTGCTCCACCCCTTGGCATTCCTTTAAAAACCCTAGGGCAAACCGAGCAGTGGTGGCGCACGTCTTTAATCCCAGCATTCGGGAGGCAGAGCCAGGCGGATCTCTGTGAGTTCGAGGCCAGCCTGGGCTACCAAGTGAGTTCCAGGAAAGGCGCAAAGCTACACAGAGAAACCCTGTCTCGAAAAAAAAAAAAAAAAAAAAAAAAAAAAAAAACCCTAGGGCAGAGCCAGATGGTGGTGGTGCATGCGTTTAATCCCAGCACTCAGGAGGCAGAGCCAGATGGATCTCTGTGAGTTTGAGGCCAGCCTGGTCTACAGTGTGAGATCCAGGACAGGCACCAAAACTACATGGAGAAACCCTGTCTCAAAAAATAAAAAATAAAAATCTAAAAATAAAAACCCTAGGGCAGAGATAATCATGGCCCGATGGATTAGGATCCAGGCCCTCCCGAGGCTATCCTGTTTTTTCTATCTGTTTCTCTCTCCTCTTTACTTCTATCTAATATTTCCTGCTGCTCCTGCTCAAGAGTATTCTGGAGAAATGTGGGGGTGGCATGGCCCCCCACATGTGCCTCCAGGTCCAGCTCAAATCTTGACATTAAAGACATGTAATCCAAGTACGTGGGAGGCTGAGGCAGGAGGATTGCTATGAATTCAAGTCCAGCCTGAGCTACCATAGACCCTGACTCAAAAAAGCAGTTTTGGAAGCCACAAATTCATCCAGTTTACACTCCATCTTTCATCACAGGGGAGGCCATAGGTGTGGACTTCCCTGTGAAGGTTCCCTACAGGAAAATCACCTTCAACCCGGGCTGCGTGGTGATCGACGGCATGCCCCCAGGGGTGGTGTTCAAAGCTCCCGGGTACCTGGAGATCAGCTCCATGAGGAGGATCCTGGATGCTGCGGATTTCATCAAGTTCACTGTCATTAGGTGAGCGTGTCCCAGCTCCACGGGAGACTGAAGCTGGAGATGGGCAGCTGCCGAGTGGACAGCTCAGGAACTCGCCGGGGAGGCAAGCTGGGCGGGAAGGAGCCGCACTTCATTTGAGAGTCAAGATGTCCCAAGGCATTTCCTTCTCTTCAGCTTTGGTGGCTGTGTCTCTAGTCCAGTCCCCTTTATTAATTTTTTATTACCATTATTTATGAGGGACTTTGTCATGGCATGTGTGTGAGGACAACTTGTGGAGGTCAGTTCTTCCCTTCCCCCATGTGGGCCCTTAGATTGAACTCAGTCAGGTCTCAGGTTTGACAGCCAGCATCTCCCTGAGCATTGTGGGTAACGAGCACCCTCAGCCTGGCTTCCGTCTTTGCCCAGCATTGTGTTGACACCGCCGGGTAGCTGGGCAGAATGAAAACAAGCTCTCCCTCTTTCTCCTGTGTCTCCCCGCAGACCACTCCCTGGACTTGAACTTAGTAATGGTGAGTACTCTATGAAGTCAGAACACTGCAGGACACGGTGCTCCGTGGAGTGCCTTGGTGGGCACTTAGGACAGAGTCTGCAGCCTGGAGCCTTCCAGTAAAGCACAGGCCTTTCAAGTGTGCTTGTTTTGAGGCGGGGCTTATGTCAAAGCCAGGGCTTCATGCAGAGTAGGAAAGCACTCTATGTTTTCCTTCTTTCTTTTTTTTTTAAGACAGGGCTTCTCTGTGTAGCCCTGGCTGTCCTGGAACTCACTCTGTAAACGGTAGACAGGCTGGCCTCAAACTCACTGAGATCCACCTGCCTCTGCCTCCCAAGTGCTAGAATTAAAGGCGTGCGCCGCCGCCGCCGCCGCCGCCACCACCACCACCCGGCTACCCAACTACATTTTCTTTCCTTTTTTTTCCTTTCTTTTTTTTTTTTTTTTTTGAGATTTATTTATTTATTATGTATATGGCATTCTGCCTCCATGTATGCCTGAACGCCAGAAGAGGGCACCAGATCTCATTATAGATGACTGAGCTATCTGTCCAGCACCCCCCACCCCCCGCTCCACCAACTACATTTTCTTAAGATAAATCTTCATATTTGTGTTACCTTTGTAGTGGCTTCAAACACCAACACATAGAGCCAGGTCTGCTGGCCTACATCTAATCTATAATGTCGGCACTAGGGAGGTTGATCCAGGAGGATTAACTGTATGAGTTCTAGGCTAGCCTGGTCTACAGAGTGAGACCATGTCTCAAAAAGCCGAAACAAACTCAAACCCCACCAACACATGCACACTTAACCACACTACTCAACAGGAGGTAGGTGGGGGTCTGAGTCTACCCTGGGTCTTTTGAGATCTACAGCAGGTTAAGTCATATATCTCCTCTGCTTTAATATTCCTAATCTCTCTTGGAAGTTAGGCAAGGTGGCACACACTTGCGATCCCAGCACTCAGGAAACTGAAGCAGGAGTCCTGCTAGGAGTTCAAGGCCAGCCTGAGCTACAGAGTAAGGCAGTCTCTCAAAAAAGCATGAGAGAGAGCCAGGTGTTGTGGCTCAGGCCTTTAGTCCCAGCACTCAGGAGGCAGAGACAGGCGGATCTCTGTGAGTTTGAAGCCAGCCTGGTCTACAGAGTGAGTTCCAGGACAGCCAGGGCTATGTAGAAAGACCCAGAGAGAGGCTGGCCATGGTGGCACATGCCTATAATCTCACATTTAGGAAGTGGAGGAGGCAGGAGGATCCAAATTCAAGGTCGGCTAGCTAGTGAGTTTGAGGCCAGCTGAGGAGGTATCAGGAGAGCCTCTCTGAAAAATAAAATAAGACAGGGTAAGGGCTAGGGAGTTGCAAAATCACCATTCCGTGTCTCTGTAAAGTGGGAAAGCGGAAGATAGACCAGGAGGGCCGAGTGTTTCAAGAAAAGTGGGAGCGAGCCTATTTCTTCGTGGAGGTGCAGAACATCCCCACGTGTCTGATCTGCAAGCAAAGCATGTCGGTGTCCAAGGAATACAACCTGCGCCGTCATTACCAGACCAACCACAGCCGGCACTATGACCAGTACTCGGGGCCGGCGCGGGACGAGAAGCTCCGAGAACTGAAAAGGGGACTGCGGAAGTACCTCGTGGGGTCCTCGGACATCGCGTGCCCCGAGCAAGCATTCTCCAACGCAAGTCCACCCGTGAACACCGTGACGCAGCCCGTGGAAGACCTGACTGTGAACTTACGGAAGAAGTTACGACAGAAAATCCAGTCGTTTGTGGCGTACTCCATTGCCATCGACGAGATTACGGATATCAACGACACCACCCAGCTGGCCATCTTCATCCGTGGCGTCGATGACAACTTTGACGTGTCCGAGGAGCTTTTGGACACTGTGCCCATGACAGGCGCCCAATCCGGGAACGAGATATTCCTGCACGTAGAAAAGAGTCTCAAGAAATTTAGCATTGAGTGGTCCAAGCTGGTGAGCGTGGCCTCCACTGGCACCCCGGCCATGGTGGACGCCCATAGTGGGCTGGTGACGAAGCTCAGAGCCAGGGTGGCCTCATGTTGCAAGGGAGCCGACCTCAAGTCCGTGCGCTGTATCATTCACCCCGAGTGGCTGTGCGCCCAGAAGTTAAGGATGGGCCACGTCATGGACGTGGTGGTGGACTCGGTGAATAGCATCTGCTCCCGTGGCTTGAACCACGGTGACTTCACGACGCTGCTCTACGAGCTGGACACCCAGTACGGTAGCCTGCTGTACCACACGGCGCTCAAGTGGCTGGGCCGGGGGCTGGTTCTCAGGAGGTTCTTCGAATCCCTGGAGGAAATCGACTTGTTCATGTCTTCCCGGGGCAAACCCATGCCCCAGCTCAGCTCCCGGGACTGGATCCTGGACTTGGCCTTCCTAGTGGACATGACGACGCACCTCAACACCCTGGACGCCTCCCTGCAAGGCCATTCGCAGATCGTGACACAGATGTACGACTTCATCCGGGCCTTCCTGGCAAAACTGTGCCTCTGGGAGACGCACCTGGCCAGAAACAACCTGGCCCACTTCCCCACCCTGAAATCGGTTTCCCGGAGCGAGAGCGACGGCCTCAACTACATCCCCAAGATCCTGGAACTGAAGGCTGAGTTCCAGAAGCGGCTGTCAGATTTCAAGGACTGGGAAAACGAGCTCACCCTCTTCAGCTCCCCCTTCTCCACCAAGATTGACAGCGTGCGCGAGGAGCTCCAGATGGAGGTGATCGACCTCCAGTGCAACACGGTGCTAAGGACCAAGTACGACAAGGTGGGCGTCCCGGACTTCTACAAGCACCTCTGGAGCAGCTACCCCAGATACAGGAGCCACTGTGCCAAGATGCTGTCCATGTTCAGCAGCACCCACATCTGCGAGCAGCTCTTCTCCATCATGAAGCTGAGCAAGAAGGAGGCGCAGTGGGGCTCGGTGCTCCAGGCAGCAACGTGAGGGAGAAGGCGGCTGGAGCCTGAAGCCCCAGTACTGGGAAGGCCGAGGCAGGAGGATCTGAGCTTGAGTTTGAGGTCAGCCTGGGCTCCGTATCGGTATCAAGACCCCAGAGAAAGTGCTGGAAGAGAAAGGGAAGAAATGGAAATTGTGTGGAGACCTAGAATGTTCCAGTCCTAAAAGGTTGTGAGATGAGAATGGCAGACTATTAAACCTCTTGGTTTAATAAAAGAAGAGTCCTACTTGGGATCCTAATTTGCATATCACACCTGTTTGGATGACGTTTGACACCTGGCTATAGGTCAGTAAAACCCATAGCGGGTATTTCCAGTGTTTGGTGCCCCTTGTTCCTGACTGACCTGTGTTGTTCATAATGCAGTCTTCAATAAAACCACTGTGAAAGATTTGTGTGTGTGCGCGCGCGTGCGTGTGTGTGCGTGCATGTGTGTGTGTGTGTTGAGGGGTGTACGTACATACAGATGTCTCCCCATTTTACCAACTTGTGGCCTGTGGTCTACAAACCTCCTGAATTTAAGGACAATCATCTGGAGATACTGTCCTGTATTCTACAATTCCTGAGCTGTGTGCCTGGAGCTAGACCTGTCAGGAGTGAGTTAGAAAATGAGAGTAACTAACACAGGGTTTAACAGGTAAGTTGAGACTTAAAGGCTGCCATCTCCTTCCTCTTCCCTCCTCTTCCTCACTCTTCCTCTTCCTCACTCTTCCTCCATCCTTTCTCTGCCCTTCTCCCTCCTCCTCCTCGATAGAATTTTATTATGCAGACCAGGCTGACCTAGCCTTAGCCTTAAAAGATCTGGGATTATAAACTGGGTGGTGGTGGCGCACGCCTTTAATCCCAGCACTCGGGAGGCAGAGCCAAGCGGATCTCTGAGTTTGAGGCCAGCCTGGGCTACAGAGTGAGATCCAGGATAGGCACCAAAACTACACAGAGAAACCCTGTCTCGGGGGGGGAGGGGGGCGGGGGGGGCGGGGGAGAGATCTGGGATTACAGGAACGCTCCATGACGTCTGCTCCAGAATCCTTTACCCTGGAATGTGACCTGGGACTGTGGGGGCTGACGAGCACTACCACTGTGGGAGAGGATGGACTATGTGGGGGTGTTCTTCAGTAACCATGGCAATGAGATGTCTGTGGAGTTGTATGGCCAGATAAATGGGGAGGAAACTGGCCTGGAGGCTGGTTCTTGATGTGCTGCTATTTCTTGAGACCAGGCATTGATGTCCATCAGTCAAAGGATGGGGCTTGAAGAGGCCCAGACAAATCCAACTCACAAGGACACACCCACCTAATGAAAGTGAATCCAGTTCACACACCATAAAATGTGGTCCAGCTAGCCAGGCATGGTGGCACACACCTTTAATCCCAGCACTCCGGAGGAAAAGGCGGGTGACTTTTTGAGTTTGAGGCCAGGTTGGTCTACTGAGTGAGTACAGCCAGGGCTACACAGAGAAACCCTGCCGAGAGAGAGAGAGAGAGAGAGAGAGAGAGAGAGAGAGAGAGAGAGAGAGAGAGAGAGAGAGAGAGAAATTGTGGTCCAAAAGACCATAGGCCCAAGCTGGTGAGGTCCTAAATGGCCTCTGCCCCCTCCTTGATGGATTTACCCTAAGGAAACTTCCATTTCCTGGGCTGTGGACTCCTTGTCTCTGGGGAGACCCAGAGATACTAAAGTAGGCCCAGCACGTATGTGCACTCAGGGAGACTGATGGTCAGCAGCCTGCCTGCCTGGCGGCCATGGGCATGCTGTCCTTGCGCTCTCTAAAGCTTCCCTGCACACACAGGCCTTTGTGCTGCCTCCCTGGTCAGCACATGGTAGGAGACACCAAGGCTGTTACAACATCAGCAAGATCAGAAATACAGAAAAACAAATGGGTGTGTATGAGTGTGTGTGTGTGTGTGTGTAGATGGAATTCCAGCACTCACAGATGGAGAAGGTTGATCAGGATTTCATGATCCTCTCCCACCACCTAGGGAATCTGAGGCCAGCCTGACCTATATGAGATCCTGAATCAGCACACACACACACACACACACACACACACACACACACACACACACCTGTCCAAAAGAGGAGACATTTAATCAGAACTTTTGGGAAAAAAAATAAAATGAAATGAAAAATGGTGCACACTTGTAATCCCAGCATTCAGGAGCCTGAGGCAGGAGGATCAAGGACAGATTGGGATTCACAGTGAGACCTATTTTCCAAGAAGAAAAGTGAGGAAAGTATTTCATGTTGTATTTATTTTGGTTTGTATTTTTAAAAAATATTTATATGTATGTGTGTGTACCTGAGTGTGTGTATGTGCAGCACATGTGTGCAAGAGCCCTTGGAAGTCAGAAGAGGGCGTCCGGTACCCTGGAACTGGAGTTGCAGATAGTTGTGAGCTTTGATATGGGTCTTGGGAGCAGAACTCGAAGTCTTCTTTTATTTGTTTGTTTGTTTGTGTTTTTTTTTTTTTTTTTTGTTTTTTCAAGACAGGGTTTCTCTGTGTAGTTTTGGAGCCTGTCCTGGAACTCGCTTTGTAGACCAGGCTGGGCTTGAATCACAGAGATCCACCTGGCTCTGCCTCTGAACTCGAGTCTTCTGCAAGAGCAGTAAGCATTCTTAATTACTGAGCCACCTCTTCAGCCCACTTCTTAAAATCTGTGTGTGTGTGTGTGAGTGAGAGAGAGAGAGATAGCGAGAGGGAGAGGGACTCACTATGTATCACTGGCCAGGCTGGAGCTCTCACCATGTAGACCAGGCTGGCCTCGAACTCACAGAGATCTGCCTGACTCTGCCTCTCTAGTGCTTGGGATAAGGGTGTGCGCCACCACTGGGTTTATGTTGCATTAAACAATTGTGAGCATGAATAAACAAGGGCGGAGCTGGGGCAGGACCTGACTTTTCCAGTTTTGTGTGACAGTGGTCAGTGCCAGGCTTTCTCAGTAGGCAGACTGTGAAATCTCCACCCAGTAGGCTCCAGGAGCTTCCTCAGGTCTCTCAATTCTCTGATGATTGGATTATTCTCCTAAGAATCATCCGTACACTGGTTAGTTTTCACACATCTCTGCAGGAACTAGTGTGATCCATGTTCACTTAGCCACCGGCCAACCATTTGAGACCTCATGACAAAAAAAACAAAACAAAACAAAACAAACAAACAAACAAAAAACATTGGAGGATTAAACTCTAGGCTTCATGTGTGCTAGGCAAGTGCTCTACAGCTGAGGCACACTCCCAGCCTCTCGCTGGGGGATTCTAGGCAGGTGCTCTAACCACTGAGCCACACCCCAGCCCCTCACTGGGGGATTCTAGGCAGGTGCTCTACCACTGAGCCCCTCCCCAGTCCCTCACTGGGGGATTCTAGGCAGGTGCTCTACCACTAAGCCCCTCCCCAGCCCCTCACTGGGGGATTCTAGGCAGGGGCTCTACCACTGAGTCTCATCCCCAGACCCTTATTTTGAAATAGAGTCTCCCTAAGTTGTTCAGGCTGCCTGTGTGGTCCTCCTGTGTCAGCTTCCTCCAGAGCAGTTGAGATGACAGGCTTGCATCACCAGACCCTGGCAAGAATGTTGTCTTTTTTTTTTTTTTTGCAAGATGTGTGGTTTTATTCTGCATCATGGTTTCTGTCTTAGTTAGGGTTTCTATTGCTGCCACAAAACACCATGACCAAAAGCAGGTTGGAAAGGAAAGGGTTTGTTTGGCTTATACTTCCATATCACTGTTCATCATCAAAAGAAGTCAGGGCAGGAACCTGGAGGCAGGAGCTGATGCAGAGGCCATGGAGGGGTGCTGCTGACCGGTGTGTACATGGCTTGCTCAGCCTGTTTTCTTATAGAACCCAGGACCACTAGCCCAGGGATGATGGCCCCACGCACCATGGACTGGGCCCTCCCACATCAATCACTAATTAAGAAAATGCCTTACAGCTTGATTTTTTTCTTTTTTCTTATTTTGTTTTTGTTTTTTGTTTTTTTTTTGTTTTTCAGGACAAGGTTTCTCTCTGTAGTTCTAGCTGTCTTAAAACTTGCTTTGTAGACCAGGCTGGCCTTGAACTCACAGAAATTCACCTCCTTCTGCCTCTCAAGTGCTGGGATTAAAGGCATGTGCCACCACACCCAGCTTTACAGCTGGATCTTATGGAGGCATTTTCTCTTTTTAGAATTTTTTAAATGTGCATTTATTTTTATGTGCATTGGTGCTTTGCCTGCATATATGTCTGTGTAAGGGTGTCAGATCCCCCCAGGAACTAGAGTTACAGACAGGTGTGAGCTGCCATGTGGATGCTGGGAGTTGAACCTGAGTCCTCGGGAAAAGCGGCTCAGCTCTTGAGCGCTGAGCCATCTCTCCAGCCCCATGGAGGCATTTTCTCCACTGAGGTTCCCTCCTTTCAGATAACTCTAGCTTTTGTCAAGCTGATATAAGATTAGCCGGCACTGTTTCTTTGCCTTTGGGGAAGGAACCATTCTCAAGGTCTTAGAACATGAAAGTGGGCACTGTCCACTAAGGGACGGCTGCTTTCTGTCATAACCCCCTAGGACCCTCTATGCCAAGGTTACATTTTGGGGTTCGGCGGTTTGAGACAGGGCCTCACACTGTAGCTCAACACGATCTCAAATTCACTCCATGGCCCAGGCCGACCTTGAACCTAACAGCGCTTCTCTTGCCTCTTGGTTCTGAGTTTACAGACATGAGCCTGAGTTCCTCCCAGATGTTGGACCGCTGACACACCCGATTATGGGGTGCAGGGGATGGAAGCCAGGCCCTGGGTGCATGCTAGTCAAGCACTCTACCAGCTGGGCATTTCCTGTAGGGCAGTGTTCCTCAGCCTTCCTAACGCTGCGACCCTTTAAGAGTTTCTCATGTTGTGGTGACCCCCCAACTATAAAATTATTTTCATTGCTACTTCATAACTGTAATTCTGCTACTGTTATGAATCATAATATACAAATCTGTTTTTTCCCACGGCCTTAGGCGACCCCTGTGTAAAGGTCTTGACCCACAGCTTGAGAACTGCTGTCTCGGGCCATGGTAATGCATTTGGCCTTCTGCAAACTTGCTCTTGGCCAAGACTAAAGCCGCATGCAACCGGACCTTTCTCTGCTCCTGCAAACGCCCCCAGCAAGTCTCATTGTCCCCTCTCATCCTATCAATATCCTTGGAGCAAAGCCCAGTAAAGTCTCCGTCCACTCCAAACAACATTTATTGTGGCAAGGGAGGAACCTCAGACCCCAGGCTATATACAAGTATATACAGGGATAGGGATGGGACGCCTTCTGGGCGCCACGCGCCCTCACACAGCAGACGCCAGCTTCCGCTTGGTGCTCTCTGTGCAGCGATGCAGAATGAGGTCTGCGCTGGGTCGTGGTGGCACGGCGGGCTGCGCCTTGGTGTGCTGGGTCCCCATATTGTCTGCAAAGGAAGGTCGGGACCATGAGGCTCCGCCTCCTAGCCCTAAGCTGCACTTACGTTCTAGTCCTGATCTCCCCCTACCTCGTGCCACCTCCACCCCACCCCATCCCGCAACCCCCCCACCCCCGCCGCTCCACCACGCCCCACCCGGACCCCCGTTAGGTCTTGTCCCGCCCCTTGCACCCAGGCCCCTTAGGAGTTAGCCCCGCCCTCCAGCCCTGGCCCCGCCCCCTTCTGGCACTCACTCCTTGCGCCTTCTGCGCTCTGCGGCCCGGGTCGTGCGGGGCGCCGGCGCTGCTGCTGGAATCGGACGCTGTTGCGGCGATAAGTGTCCTGGCTGAGGCGCTTCCGAGAACGCTGGTGGATACTCTGCGCGTTGCGGATGGTCGACCTGGCCCAGCAAGATGGAGATGTCAGCACCCCGGAGTCCCTGTCCCCCGGGACACGGAGTGGACACCCCTGGGACCCCGAGCCTGGCCTGAGGAAAAGTAGAGTGCGGAGAGACGGTGGCACCCTGAAATCCTTAAGTCTGGCCTCAGCCAGTGGGTGCAGAGGGACTGTGGCCCCCCCTCAGGTCCTAAGCCTATATTTAGCAAGTGGGGTGCAGACAGGAGAACCTGCAAGAACTGGGGGTCACGGATCTTACCCTGTCTCAGAGCCCAGGCCTGTTTCCCATGCCCGCTCTGGCCATCAACATGTCCTTACTCTGAGACTGCCCCGGCTTCACTGACCATCCCAAAGCACTCTAAGCATCAGCGGGCTCCTCACTATCTCTGTCCCGGCCTTCCCCTCCATGCCTGCCCATTCGGGGGCCGCTCTCTCACCTGCGCGGCGGTGCCCCGCGGCCTCGGATCTGCCTCTGGGCCTGGGTTATCTCCTCCCCAGCCTTCTGCAGATATATGGATGGGAAGTAGCCGGTGACATCCCCTTTCCTGCAAGATGGGCCACACTGGAGGCTCAGGCAGTAGTCATGAGGGGGGTGTGCACAGAGCTGGAGGGCTTCAGGGTGCCTCAACCATGGGGACCAATGCAGGCTAAGAGATTTCAAACATCCACACCCAAAAGGCCAGACTGTTTCCTCATCTGTAGCAACACAAGCCTCCACCGCCCCCAGCCCTCCCTTCCGAGTCTGGGCAGGGGGAGAAAGTTAGATGTGTATTCTGCCGAGGAGTGTGTTGTGGACACTTTTAAGAGTCCCCATGGTGGCCGAGCAGCGGTCATGCATGCCTTTAATCCCAGCACTTGGGAGGCAGAGCCAGGTGGATCTCTGTGAGTTCAAGGCCAGCCTGGTCTACAGAGCGAGATCCAGGACAGGCACTAAAACTACACAGAGAAACCGTGTCTGGGGTGGGGGGGGAGTGTCCATGTCATTTTCCTTCTTGCTTGCTTTGGTTTTGATTGTTTGATTTCGGAAGGTCCTGGAGAAGAAAACTCCAGAATCACACAGCCAAGTCTGCTCAGAACCCACCCAGGTAGATGCATGCAGGGGGAGGGGCTCTCCTACCTGACCACCCACCAGCCATCCAGGAGCTTATGAATGACCTCGATGGCTTCACCCTCGGACAGGGACATTTCATCCTCTTCCACAGCAGTGTAGGCTTTGATGGTTACATAGGGTTCACCTGGTCCACGGAGGGAGCACCCAGTGAGGTGAGAGTCTACTCAGTTCCCAGGACTCTACTCCCTCCTCCCTAAGTGCTAGGCTTCTTCCAACTGTCCAGCAACCACCACAGACACACAAGTCCCTCCTCTGTCCCCTCAGATCTCTTCCTTCTTGGTTTCCCTCTCTAGGTTTTTAGAGATTTTATTTTAAACGATACAAGGATGGGACCAAGGGTTTGCAACATGCAGTGAAAGAGCTTTACAGCTGAACCATGTTGAACATGCCCTTCACTGGGGGATTCTAGGCAGGTGCTCTCCCACTGAGCCACACCCCAGCTCCTCACTGGGGGATTCTAGGCAGGGGCTCTACCACTGAGCCACACCCCAGCCCCTCACTGGGGGATTCTAGGCAGGTGCTCTCCCACTGAGCCACACCCCAGCCCCTCACTGGGGGATTCTAGGCAGGTGCTCTACCACTGAGCCACACCCCAGCCCCTCACTGGGGAATTCTAGGCAGGTGCTCTACCACTGAGCCACACCCCAGCCCCTCACCAGGGGATTCTAGGCAGGAGCTCTACTACCGGGCTACACTCATAGCGTGTGTGTGTGTGTGTGTGTGTGTGTAGTGTGGGTAGGCACACTGGTTAAGTGTTTTGTCACAAGCTGTCATCTGGGAAGTGGGAACCTCTCTTGAGGTTCCATCAGAATATACCTCCATCAGAATGGGTTGTAGGCAAGTCTATGGGGCGTTTTCTTTATTAATGGTAGATGTGGGAAGACTCAGCCGACTGTGGGCAGTGCCATCCCTGGACAGGTGGCCCTGGATTGTATAAGAAAGCAAAATGAGCAAGCTGATAAGCAGCACTCCTCCACGGCCTCTACTTGAGTTCCTGCCCTGCTTGAGTTCCTGCCCTGACTTCCCTCAGTGATGGACTGTGACCCGTAAGTGTGAGGGAATATAACCTTTACTTCCCCAGCTTGCTTTTGGTCATAGTGATTATCACAGCAATAGGAAGCAAACTAGAGCTGGGTGGTGGTGGCCCATGCCTTTAATCCCAGCACTCAGGAGACAGAGGCAGGCAGACCTCCATATGTTCGAGGCCAGCCTGGTCTACAGAATGAGTTCCAGGACAGCCAGGGCTACACAGAGAAACCCTGTCTCAAAAGAGAAAGAAAGAAAAGAAAAAAGGAAAAAAAAACTAAACACACACACACACACACACACACACACACACACACACACACACACACACTATTTCTGTAGCAGGGTGTCCCTATGTTGCTGACTGGGTCATGCATGCTCTGCAGCCTGCCTATGCAGCCTTAGACTTGAGCTCCTCCTGTCTGAGCTCCTGAGTAGCTGAGGTGACCGGAGTGAGGTGACATGCCCCACCACACCCAGGTGGAATTGCTCAATCTTAAAACATGACCACACAATTCTGCTTTCAAACTCAGTGCAGACCATTCAACCCCCGGAGCTGCCAGCTTCCCCCTTGGGCATCGATGATGACACTACCTCCAGGAAGCCCTCCTTCCCAGCCTCAGTCAGTTCAGCTTTCTGCTCCCCCTCCCTTGTACCGGGCTCCACACTGCTCACAGGGTCCTCACTGTCTCCTCCCTGTCCCTCTCTCTGCCTCCTATTTTTCCTTCTTTTTTTCTTTTTGGTTTTTCGAGACAGGGTTTCTCTGTGTAGCTTTGGTGCCTGTCCTGGATCTCGCTCTGTAGACCAGGCTGGCCTCGAACTCACAGAGATCCGCCTGCCTCTGCCTCCTGGGTGCTGGGATTAAAGGCGCGTGCCACCGCTGCCCGGCGCCTCCTATTTTTCTAACAATATCACCGTCTACCCAGGCCTCCAAGCTAAAAATAATGAAGGAGCACTGGCTTCTTCGTGTCCCCGCACCCCTTCCTCTCCTTCATCCCACACCCCATATTGCCTCAGAGGGCAGGAAGCACCTGCGTAGTCGGGATCCGGGTCCTCTGCCTCATCGGGACTGTCAAGGGGCTCCAGGTAGGATGCGGGGACCCAGCCTCTCTTTGTCTTCATCTGGCAAAACCACCAGCCTATGTCAAGAGCACAGAGAGATAAGTGAGGGGTGGTGCCTGGCAGCCTCCTTCAGCCACAAGGGTGGTGAGGATACAGAGAAGGGGATGCCGAATGCTCATAAATGTCCCCAGACTCCACCCCCGAATCCCACCCCACTAGCAGGAGCTCAGAGTCCTTTGCAACGAGCTGGTAGGACAGCACCCCTAAATGCAATCCAGGCATGGGATAGGCCTGAGCTGGAGGCCAAAGGCCGCTAGATCCTCTGCATGGAATTCAAGGCTCTGTCACCCCAGGACCGGGGGTGGGAGGGGGAGCCCAACCGCTCTCGCTTTTCTCCACCACGTCCACCACATCTCCAGTAGCCACGGTCATCTCCGTGCGTGAATTCTTCTCATAGTCAGCGATGGCACGGTAGGTTTGAAGGATGATGGGGCCTGTGATGTCTGCACAGAGCGGGGACAAGGTGAGTGGACACAGCACGGAGGGCAGTCCCCGTTCCGGAATATGATTTTGTTTTTGTTTTTGTTTTGTTTTTTTGTTTTTCGAGACAGGGTTTCTCTGTGTAGCTTTGCGCCTTTCCTGGAACTCACTTGGTAGCCTAGGCTGGCCTCGAACTCACAGAGATCCGCCTGGCTCTGCCTCCCGAGTGCTGGGATTAAAGGCGTGCGCCACCACCGCCCGGCCCGGAATATGATTTTTAACGGGGCAAGGATGTGTTACGTTTGCTCATGCTGTGGAATATTGCTTTTAACTGTGTAACATTGTAACGCCTAACTGTGTAAAGGCACGTTATGCTGGTTTATGCTGTGTTTGTTTAACGATGTAGGGATGTGTGTTTAACGATGTAAAGATGTGTTGCATCTGTTGCACCTTGCCTGCCTACGGCTCTCGATGGGTCTAATAAGGAGTTGAGCGGCCAATAGCTAGGCAGGTAGGTGGGGCTGGCAGGGAGAGAGAATAAATAGGAGAAATCTAGGCTCGAGAAGAGAAAGAGGAGAAAGGGGAGGAGAGGATGAGGGACCCTCCTCTCACCAGCTACATTACTCTTGGCGTCTTTGGGCATCAGGTATGTCTCTGGCTTCTTCACCCTGGAGAGAGAACAGGCATTATGGAGCAGGCCCTCTGCTTTCCCACTGCGGAAGGGAAGGCTTCGGGTTAGAGCTGCAGGAGGACTTCCCAGAATCAAAAGGAACCACGGGAAAGATGGTCAACACAGAGAGAAGGCATCCACAGTCCCGGCCCTGGGAGTTGGGGGTGGGGCACAGACTGTCTTAGGAATGAGGGGTTGTCTCCGCAGCCAGACTTAGAAACGGGGGCATAGAGGACCCTAGGGAGTTGGCAAAGGCCTTCTCCACCAGCTAGATAGAGATGCTTGGCCTGGGAGGGGTTCCCATCAGCCCTCAGGGAGGGGGCCCTTCTAGGGCCTCCAGCGTACCCCATGGTGACGTGAGTCTGTATAGATGCAGTTTTGGCCAGGTCCCAGGTTTAGAGCATTGTGTGCCTGTGGGTCAGTCCCTCATCCTCTCCGAACTTGGGTCTCCCCACCCTCTGTATTCTGTTCTCCTGTCCCCTCCCCAGGGAGGTGGCTACTCACTGGCTGTCCGTGGGCAGCTTCAGGTCATCAGGCCGAACTTTGAAGAAGTCCAACAGATGTGGGCAGCGGGAGATCTTCACGGGCAATCCCATGAGGGCGTTGAAGTACTCTGTGAGTGTGCCCTGGCGGCTCTCAGCAGCACGCTGCCCATCAAACCATTTGGGTGCTGGGTGGGGGCACCAAAGACCCATGAGTACACACACAAGGTCAATTCCAAAGATGTGGGAAGGCATTTCGAGAGCAGGCGAGGGGCAGGGGACCCTACTGAGGGGCTCAGTTCTGCTCACCCGGGAGGTGTGGGATGACCCTGTTCTCCCTGTGGATCTCACCAGCCTCGATGGGGAACATCTCCTTCAGCATTTTCTAGATAGAGGAAGAAATCCTGAGCTGGGGCTCCGTGGCAGAGTGCTTACCAAGCATGCATGAAGTCTTGGGTTCCACCCTGAGCATTGCATAAGCTGGGTGTGGGGGTGCATTCCTGTCAGCCCAGCACTCAGGAAGTGAGGGGGATCAGAAGTTCAAAGTCATCCTCGGTTGTGTAGTGAGTTTGAGGCCAGCCTAAGATATGTGAGAAAAAGAAGGGGGGGCGGTGCTCCAAAAGATCTAAGTTGGAGCCCTTCAAAACACTCACTGGGAAGGGAAACCATCGGCTCCACACATGCTGCCTGTGCCTTACACACATCTTCCCCCATCTCTCTCTCTCAAAGATTTACTGTTTATTATGTACATAGTATTCTGCCTGCATGTACACCTGCAGGCCAGAAGAGGGCACCAGATCCCATTACAGATGGTTGTGAGCCACCATGTGGTTGCTGAGAACTGAACTCAGGACTTAGAAGAGCAGCCAGTGCTCTTAACCACTGAGCCATCTCTCCAGCCCCCTCCCCCCACATCTCTCTTAGTTTTTTTACATTGTTCGCAGTGCCACCTGTGGACACTCCAGGCTAATCTTGCCCCAGCGTCTAATGAAATATTATGTCTCTCTTTGTCTGTCTGTCTGTCTGTCCTTGTCTCATCTGTTTATGTATTTATTTTTTGAGACAAACAGCCCTGGCTGTCCTGGAACTCACTTTGTAGCCCAGGCTGGCCTCAAACTCAAGAGATCCACCTGCCTCTGCCTCCCGAGTGCTGGGATTAAAGGTGTGTGCTACCACCCACCTCTCGGCCATTTATTTATTTTGAGATAAGGACCCACTTTGTAGCCCTGCCTGGCCCTGGAAGTCACTACGTAGACCAGGCTGGCCTCTTTCGATACATGCTGAGCAAAGGCTGAGCAAAGGTTGAGGCTAGTGCACCCCAACACTCACATGGAACTCGTAGATCTCGGTGAATTTTCTGTAGACCACCTTCTCCGACAGGTCTTGCCACTTAACCAGGAACATGTACACCTGAGGGGACATCAGAGCATGGAGGGGGGGGCGGGGGGGAGGGAGTCAGCACCCAGGAGTACCACGCTGTGCCCCTGGGCTGCCTTTTAGTCTTTTTTTTTTTTTTTTTTTTTTTAAAGATTCATTTATTTATTGATACAGTGTTCTGCCTGCACATATCCCTACAGGCCAGAAGAGGGCACCAGATCTTATTACAGATGGTTGTGAGCCACCATGTGGTTGCTGGGAATTGAACTCAGGACCTTTGGAAGAACAAGCAGTGCTCTTAACCTCTGAGCCATCTCTCCAGCCCCCCTGCCTTTTAGTCTTGAATGGAAGCCAAAGGGGTTGTGGTGAGGCAGTCTTTGGGGGGTAGCCTGGGTCACAGGATGGGCATGAGCTTCAGGGACCCGGGAGCTTTGAGAAGCAGACCAACCAACGTGGTCAACTTCCGGTATGTTAGAAAATTCTTTTTACATTTATTCAGTGCCTGCATGTGTGTGTGTATGTGTGTGTGTGTGTGTGTGTGTGTGTGTACATGTACACATGCATGCCACGGGGTGCAGCTGGAGGTCAGAGGGCAAATTGTGGGAGTCAGTTTTCTTCTTCCACCTGCTGGGTTCTGAGGAGTGAGCTCAGATCATCAGACAAGGTGGCAAGTACCATCAGCTCCTTTCTGTTTTTCTTTTATATATATTATATATAATATATTAATATTATAATTTTATATAATTATATATATTATATATATAGTGTTTGGCCAGCATGTATGTTCATGTATCACATGCATGCAGAATCTATGGGGGTCAGAAGAGGATGTCAAAGCCCCTGGAACAGGAGTTATACCTAGCTGTGAGTCATCATGTGGGTGCAGGGAATGGAGCCCTGATCCTCTGGAAGAGCGGCTAATGTTTGCTCACTTTATTTCCCCCCTCCCTCTTTTTTTTTTTTTCTTGCGAGTGCAGGGGATTGAACCAAGGGCCTCATGTTCGCTGTGCAAGCGCCCTAGCCACAGTCCCCAGCTAGGCTTCGAATGACAGGTGCAGGAAAGCTTGTCCCCACTGTGCTAACAGAGGAGGGACCTTGGAGAACAGATCGGGGTGGGGGAAGACTAGGGCTGGAGAGACGCTCATCAGATAGATGGGAAGTGGAAGACAGTACTGCCAATGCCCCCAGGGTCCCCAGCACCCACACTGGGACTCACAACCATCTGTAACTCCAGTGCCAGTGTATCTGGCGCCCTCTTCTGGCCTCCACGGGCACTGCACATACCTGATTCACAGACACACATGCAGGAGAAATGCACAAATATAAATTTATTTACTTATTTATTTATGAGGCTTAGTGGGAAGTGTTCAGGATGTTGGAGACTACATAAGGACAGAGAGACAGGCTGGGCAACAGAATATGCTGTCTCAAGCAATAATGCTAGCCACAAAAAAAGAAACCGGGAAGGGGGATCTTAAAAACAGTGTGATGCTTGAAAGAAGCCATGAGACAACTATGACAGGTGCGGGGCGGGGGTGGGGGGGACGGGACGGGAGAGACAGAGACAGAGGCAGAGAGAGAGACAGAAACAGAGAGAGAGGGAGAGACAGAGACAGAGGCAGACAGAGAGAGACAGAGGCAGAGACAGAGAGAGGGAGAGGCAGAGATGGACAGACAGAGGCAGAGACAGACAGAGGCACAGACAGGGAGAGACAGAGGCAGAGACAGGGAGAGACAGAGAGAGGGAGAGGCAGAGACAGAGTCAGAGAGGCACATGGGGAGAGAGAGACAGATGGACGCAGAGACAGAGAGAGAGGGGCAGAGAGACAGAGAGATGTCTGCAATCCCAGCATTTGGAAGGCGAAGTGGGAAGTTTGCCCTGAGTTCTGGCTAACCTAAGCTACACTGTGAGACTCTAAACATACCCCGGTGATTGTCTCTGGGGTGGGGGAGGACTGGAGGCTATGAAGGAAACACCTAGAATGACCGCAATGTCCTCTTTTGGTTTCCAGAGTCTCACGCTTATTCTGGAATGACTCAGAATGTTTATATTTAGAGAGGGAGGGCAGAAGGGGGAGACGCACTTAGCACATAACACTTTACATGTCCCACACAAACACCGCCCAAGTACCAGGTGCCCCTCAGAGGCCCAAGGATGAAGTCTATATACACGGGCAGAGATTTCTCCAACTCACCTCCCCCAGGGCAAAGGGGACAGTTTCCCTCCCTCCTGGTGATGTTATCTCCTGGGGAGCTAAACTCTGTGGCCAACGTCATAGAAGACAGACAGACGGCTACAGTCCGCAAGCCTCTCCTTGCAGGGCCTCTCCCTGTGCTGACTGGACAGGGAAGTTTCCTGGGAGGAGCGAGCCTTGCTCCTAAGCACTGGACACGGGGTGGTGGCGCTTGAGCATGGATCGGGGCTCAGTATGGGGACAGAGAGGGAAGCCATTGAGAGGGGTGCACAGGGATGTCGGCCCAGAATGGCAGAGTCCTTTACAGACACCCAGGAAAGAAGCCTGAGGCCCAGAGACAAGAACCCGGTGCCCGAGAGGTACCCCCTTATATCCTTGCCGGAGGGGTCCCACACCCCTTATATCCTCCCCTGGTCCCCCATCCCCCTCATACCCTTCCCTGGTCCAGGTTGCCTTTGGATAGCACCAGGATGACAGCACCATCCCTACCGTGTGCTCCACTCACGCTACTCACATAGTGTTGGCTGGGAACGAAGCGCTTCTCGAAGCCCAGGAGGGCGATGTGGCGGATGAAAGTGTCCCCCATGGCTGGGCAGTGGCAGGGCCACTTCTCCCTACAGCTGGGGCTGAGCCTTAAATACACTGAAAAGAGGAAGTGGTTTCTGTTGCTTGTGGGGTGGGGGCGGGGAGTGCCCCGACACTCTTGCTCAGTCTTTCACTTTCTGGGGATTGTTTGAGCTCCAATGGAGTGGTTGGGGCAGCCGGGGGGTGGGGGGGGTGGGGAGACCACTAACGTGCTGGGGGGTAAGGCCTATCCCCCAGCCCCGGGCACGTGGGCCTCTCTGCAGCTCTGAACCACCACAGGACCTTTGCACCCTCCCTGCCCCCTTCTCCTGTCCTCGTCTCCTGTGTATATCTCTCCGCCTCAAGTTCACTAAGTTTCTACTCAGATGTTTCCCCTTCCGGAGGCCTTTGAATAACCTCACCCAAAACAGCAAGTCTGTCAGGCACGGTGATACATTGTAATCACAGCACTTGGGAAGCTGAGGCAGGAGAATCGGGAGGTAGTTAGTGGCCAGTTTCAGCTGGCTACATGAGATTGTCTTTAAAAATAGGACGGCACTGGGGACATGGCTCAGCTGGTTAAGTCCTTGGCATACAAGCCTGAGGACCTGAGTTTTTTTGTTTTTGTTTTTCCGAATTTGTTTTGTTTTTTCAAGACAGGGTTTCTCTGTGTAGCCCTCGCTGTCCTGAAACTTGCTCTGTAGATTAGGCTGGCCTCGAACTGAACTCAGAGATCCTCCTGCCTCTGGGTGGTACATCACCACCACCCAGAGAGGACCTGAGTTCTATCCCCAGGGCTCACCTTAAAGAAAAGCTGGGTATGGTAGCGTGTGCTTTCCAAGTTTTGTTTTTATTTGTTTTAAGTGTGTGTGTGTGTGTGTGTGTGTGTGTGTGTGTGTGTGTGTGTGTGTGGTGTGTTATGTGAGGGCAGGTTTCTGTGGAGGTCAGAGGCACTGGATCCATTGGAGATGGAGTTACAGGTGGTTGTGAGCCACGGACATGGATGCTCACACAGAACCCAGCTCCTCGGCAAGAGAGGAACTCTTAGCCACAGAACCCTCCCTCTGGCCTGGTGTGCGCTTTGAATCCCAGCACCACGGGGAAGGCAGAGTCAGGAGGAATCCTGGGACTCACTGGCCAGTCAGGCCAGCCTTCCAGGTGAGGTTTCAGTTTTGGACCCTGTCTCAAAAAACAAGGGGATTCTCGAGAAACGACATCTGCACACACATGTAGACACCCACACAAATACCCTCGGAGGTGAAACACCGCCACCTGACCACATAATGGTCCCTCAGAGTTTTTCTCCTCAGGCAGCTGTTTGGAAGGGGGCTTGAGATGAAGAGGAGATGGGAGCCAGGCATGGTGGCAAGTGTCTTTAACCCCAGCACTGGAGGAACTGGGCTCCAATGGAGCCCACCCCATGGAAGAGAGCCTCGCCCTGGCCCTGAGCTGACTTGACAAAGAGGTTTCCTGGGAGGAGTGAGCCTGGATCCGGGGCACTGGTGGGGGCTCTCAGTAGGGAGGGACTCAGTGTGTAGACAGGGAAGCAGCTGGGCAGAGTATACAGGGATGTCTCCCCAGTGTGGCAGGGGCAGGATCTGAGGGTTCCAGGCCAGCCAATATATATATATATATATGTGTGTGTATATATATATATATATATATATGTGTGTGTGTGTGTGTATGTATATATTGAGACCCTGCTTTTAAAGCGGCAAGGATTGAGGGGTGGTACCTACTCTATACTGGGTGGTTCAGAGGCTGCCGGGTCACCCGGGTCACCCGCGGCCTTCTCCAGAAGCAAGCCTTCTGTCTGCAGCCCAGCTGGCCCATGCTGGGCCTCCTTGTCATGACTCTGCAGGGGACTCAGAGAAAGTGGGTAGGGCCGGGTTGTAATGCAGTCTGGGGATTCCAGGATTGCAGGCATGCTGCCTCTGAGCCACGTCCCCAGCCTGTCTGGGGGCGGGGTGATTCAAAAGCAAAGGGCTCTACCACCGAGTTACATCACCAACCCTTCTTGTCATTTGGAGACTAAGCTACCCCGGTTAGCCTCGAACTCTTTTTTTTTTTTTTTGGTTTTTCAAGACAAGGTTTCTCTGTGTAGCTTTGCACCTTTCCTGGAACTCACGCTGTAGACCAGGCTGGCCTCGAACTCACAGAGATCTGCCTGGCTCTGCCTCCTGAGTGCTGGGATTAAAGCCATGCACCACCACCACCTGGCTAGCCTCGAACTCTTAATCTTGCTGTCTCCGTCTCCAGATGAGTGGGAGGGCCTGTGTTAACACACCCAGCACCAATGGTGAGTTTTAGTACAATAAGAAGCCGAGTAGGATAAGGGGTAGATTTCAAGTGGCTGACACACTGGCCAGTTCTCCTCACATGCTAACTCCCTTTGGCCACTGAACTCTGGGACACACTCATCTCTGTCCCAGACTCCATAGTCGGGGAAAGTCCAGCAAAAACACCAGCCCTGCTGTGCACCTGGGCCTGGAGGGAGTAGGCTGTGGAAAGTTCCTGCTGGGGACCTGTGGTGGGCTAAACATCACGTCCCGAGCACTTCCTTCTTGTCTTGTGGGTGCTTGCGTAACTGCAGACAGTGGCCTGACCAGTGGCCTGAGGCCACACACAGCCATCTTCCCACTGCCCTCCTGAGACCTCACCCTGTTCTCTCGTGGCCCCTTGCATGAGAAACAGAGGCAAAGAGTGATTATTATTATTATTTTTAAAGCATTTGACCTTGTAATAACCTCTATAAGCAGGGCCAATGGTTCTTTTTTGTCATAACAAGATATTTATTTTAATGCATGTGAACTATTTCATCTTTTGATCTTTGGAGATGGTCTCATGTAGCCCACGCTAGCCTCCAACTTGAACTCCAGATCATTCTACCTCCTCCTCCTCCTGAGTGTGGGATTAGCAAGTGTTTGCCACCCTCTCAGGCTTTTATATTTTTGAAATTACATTTATTTGGCAAGGCCCAGGTCATGTGCACCAGGATGCATGTATGGTGGTCAGAGGACCATTTACAGGGGTTGTCCTTCCAACACTTAGGACCTGGGGATTAATACCTTCACCCACTGGGCCATCTCCCAGCCCCCATTTTTTTTTAAGCAAATTGAGGATGAGGAGTGTAGCTCAATTGAAAAGAATGTGCCTAGCTGGGCGGTGGTGGCACATGACTTTAATCCCAGCACTCAGGAGGCAGAGGCAGGCGGATCTCTGTGAGTTCGAGGCCAGCCTGGTCTACAGAGTGAGATCCAGGACAGGCACCAAAACTACATGGAGAAACCCTGTCTTGAAAAAAACTGAGAGAAAAAAAAAATGTGCCTAACATGTACCAGGTCGTAGGTTCAAAACCTCCCCCTGAGATGGCTCAGTGGCTGAGTGTATGCTCTTGTCCCAGATACCTACATGGCTGCTTAGCCACATTGTAAACTCTAGAGGACTAGACACCCTTTTCTGACTTCCATGGGCATACACACACAGAGAAGAGAGAGAGAGAGAGAGAGAGAGAGAGAGAGAGAGAGAGAGAGAGAGAGAGGGACAGGAACAGACAGAGTGTTAAATATAAAACAAAAAATTATAAAAAAAAATACCAAAAGACCAAAACAAAACTTCCTGCCTCCTCCAAAATACAGAGAACAGGTAAAGGAAGTCGTGGATAAAAGATGTTTTAGCCAGGCGGTGGTGGCGCACGTCTTTAATCCCAGCACTCGGGAGGCAGAGGCAGGCGGATCTCTGTGAGTTCGAGGCCAGCCTGGTCTACAAAGTGAGTTCCAGGAAAGGCGCAAAACTACACAGAGAAACCCTGTCTTGAAAACCAAAAAAAAAAAAAAGATGTTTTAGAGGGGAAACCATTTTAATTAATTTATTTTTATGTGCATTGGTGTTTTGCTTGCATGTATGTCTGTGTGAGATGTCAGATCTTGGAGTTACAGACAGTTGTGAGCTGCCATGTGGGTGCTGGGAATTGAACCCGGGTCCTCTGGAAGAGCAGTCAGTGCTCTTAACCACTGAGCCATTTCTTGAGCCCAGGAAACATTTTTAAACCTATTGTGAGATATATAGAAAAGTGCCCATTTCTACTCATTTGTATTGTAAAGCTATGACTATTTTTAAAAATATTTTAGTGTATGAGTGATTTCAGGCATGTCTGTACTCTGATGGCATGCCTGCTGCATTGAATCTCCTGGAAGTGAAGTTGTAAAAAGTTCTGAGCAGCCATGTGGGTGCCGGAACCAAACCCGGGTCCTCCACCAAAGCAGCCGAGGCTCTCAGCCCTGAGCTCTCTCTCCAGTCCAAAGCCATAACTATTCCAGACAGCCATTAGCCACCACAGTGGCATTAGACCAGCCACCTTCCCACTGCCTGTTGTACTGGTGACTTTTCTCATGGCTGTGATAAAGCAACTGGAGAAAGGATGTTTTGTTGTTTTGTTTTGTTTTAGTACAGTCCATCACAGCAGGGAAGGCATGGCGGCAGGAGCCTGAGGCGGCGGGTCACATGGCATCCACAGTCAGGAAGCAGAGAGAGATGGATGCTGCTGCTCAGTTTACTTTCTCCTTTTTATTCAGTCAGAGACCCCAGCCCATGGATTCTGGGGGATTGTTGAAGTCTACTAGGTTTCCTAGTGGCTGTACCCAGCAGGACTACATAAAAGTTGATTGGACCACGGGCCTGGGGACCAGGTGTTTGTAAGGGTCTAACTAGCAAGGAGCCTTTTGCTCCACCCCTTGGCATTGTTATAAATAGCCCTTTGGAATTTATTCTGGGCCGGTGGGTAAGGATCCAGGTCCACCCAGTCTATCCTGTGTTTTCTCTCTGTTTCTCTCCCCTCTACTTCTAAGTCTCTTATTCCTCATTCCTCAAGAGTCCCTGGGGTAAATAAATGTGGGGGCTGGTCTCCCACAGGGGATGTCTTTCTATATACTATGAATATATGTTATTCCCATTGGTTAATAAGTAAGCTGCTGGGGTTAGGGATTTAGCTCAGTGGCAGAGCACTTGCCTAGCAAGTGCAAGGTCCTGGGTTCGGTCCTCAGCTGGGGGCGGGGGGGGGGGGGGGAGTAAGCTGCTTTGGCCAATGGCAAGGCAGCTTAGAGGCAGGCAGGCAGGAAATCCAAGGAGAGAGACCGGAAAGAGAGGCAGAGCAGAAGAGACGCCAGATTGCCATCCTAGGAGCAACATGTAATGGGATGCAGGTAAAGCCACAGAACATGTGGCGATACATAGATTAATAGTTATGGGTTAAACTGTAAGGTCTAGCTAGCAAGAAGCCTGCCATAGGCCGTACAGTTTGTAAATAATATTAAGCCTCTGAATGATTATTTTATAATTGGCTGAGGGACCACAGGCCCGGGCAAGACCTGGGAAAACTTACAGCTGCATATGGAATGATGGTGCTGTCCACATTCAGGGTGGGTCTTCCAACCTCAGTTAAACTTTTCTGGAAACAGCTAGTGGTGCATGCCCACGGCAACTGTAAATCCAGTCAATTTGGCAGTGAGGATTAGTCTCCTGAGGTTCTGTGTCTGCCCCTCCTGGATCTTCTCTAGAGATGGTTTCCTGCAGCCCCAGCTGGCCTCACACTCTACTTAGCTAAGGATATCCTTCAACTCCTGATCCTCCTGCCTCCACTTCCTGAGTGCTGGAATTAGAAGTGTACACATCAAGCCGGGTGGTGGTGGCGCATGCCTTTAATCCCAGGACTGGGGAGGCAGAGGCAGGCAGATCTCTGTGAGTTCGAGGCCAGCCTGTTCTACAGAGTGAGTTCCAGGAAAGGTGTGAAGCTACACAGAGAAACCCTGTCTCGAAAAACCAAAAAAAAAAAAAAAAAAAAAAAAAAGAGAAGTGTACACATCATGTTCAGTTTAAGTGGGCTGGGATTGGAACCCCAGGCTTCATGTGTGATAGACAAGCACTCTACTAACAAAGTGACACCCTCAGACTTGAGACAAGGTTTCTGTAGCCCAGGCTAGCCTCCCCCTGCTTCAGCCTCCCAAGGGTTGATGTTACAAGTGTGTGTACTACACCTGGCACTTGGATGTGTTTTACGCTTAAGATCACATCTCATGACAAGTCTTTTGAGTGGTAGGGACTATTCCCCCACTTCACAGACGAGGGAACTGAGGCTCAGAGAAATACATAGGTGGTTATAGCTGGAATTAAACTCAGACCCATATTGTTTATTAATGAAGATTTGTTTATTTTTACTGTTTTGTTTTGTTTTGTTTTTTTCAAGATAGGCTTTCTCTGTGTAACAGTCCTGGCTGTCCTAGAACTCGCTTTGTAGACCAAGCTGGCCTTGAACTCACAGAGATCTGCCTGCCTCTGCTTCCTGAGTACCGGGATTAAAGGCGTGTATTACCATCCCCGGCTAAGAATTTATTTTTACTTGTGTGTGTGTGTGTGTGTGTGTGAATGCATGCCACCAGTGTGCTAGTGCCCATAGAGGCCAGAAAAGGGCACCAGGTTTCCTGGACCTGGAGCTACAGGTGGGTGCTGGGAATTGAACTCAGGCCCTCTGGAAAAATGGCAAGCTCTCTTAAGTGCTGAGCCCTCTCTCCAGCCCCTTGGGCCCATATCCTTTAATCATTGGCCTTGGAGTGACATGAATGAATGACTGACCGAATGAATGGGGGCACAATTCCAGGCATAAGCCCCAAAAGAGTTTTTCCCATCAGGCCAGGCAGAGGCCTCAGGGCTTCCTGCTCTGGCCCTAGGACTTTGGCTCTACTGCCCTCAGCCACTTGGCTTTTCCCTCAACCTGAGGCCAGGCTGGCCATTTCATTAACCAGGATATCCCCAAGTCTAGGCAGACAAGACGTCATGAAAAGTTGCTTGCTGTCGGGGATGAGGACAGGGAGGTGGCCTCACGGACCTTCCATCAGAGGGAACATGGGGCTTCCCCGGATTGAAACAAACCTGCCTTCATCATTAGTTCCTGCTTTTTTGTTTGTTTGTTTGTTTGTGTTTTTCGAAACAGGGTTTCTGTATGTAGTTTTGGTGCCTGTCCTGGATCTCGCTCTGTAGACCAGGCTGGCCTCGAACTCGGAGAGATCTGCCTGCCTCTGCCTCCCGAGTGCTGGGATAAAAGGCGTGTGCCACCACCACCCAGCCTCCTGCTGCTTCTTGCTGAGTGACCAGTGACCTTCAGTTTTCCCAGGACCCCTGGGAGCATGGACAGGGTCTCATGGTTGGGGTTCTGTGGGGGGGGGGGAGGCTGTATGAGCAGGCTCATGGAAATGTGGCTTTCCAACTCTTTGCCTACTTGGAGACTCCTTTCTCAGCAGCATGGGGTGAGAGATGCATTCTGCTGGTGGGGGAGGGGGGTGAGGCCTCAGCAGAACACCCAGTAGCTGGAGAGTCCAGCTCAGGCCACCCCTCAGCGCCAACACTGGGGACTCCCTTCTCCCCAGGACCCCACCAGGGTTCCAATAGACTCAGGCTGTGGGCATTTTGTCCTGCAGCTCGATTCATAGGACGACTTGGAGCTCAGACTCGGCTTCTAGTACGTCCCTTGGCAATGTTACTCCGGTTCTCCGAGCCGTTTTACCCACTGGGTGGACTGCTGTGAGCTGCAAAGAAGGTCGAGGGTGAGGCCTGGCAAATGCTGGCCATTAGTGAGCCGTGGCCACATTAGAGCCGACTGGCATTGGGGGAAGTGGTGGAGAGGGTTAGTGCCCAGGCCAGGAGTCAGGGTGGCTATTTGGATCTTGCTTTGTAGCCCAGGCTGGCCTCAAACTCAGAGATCCGCCTGCCCCTGCCTCCCGAGTGCTGGGATTAAAGACGTGCGCCACCACCGCCCAGTGTGATAAGGAATTACCTTATGGTAATGGGTAATGAGTTCTACCTATACTGTGTACCCTGGGTCAAGTCAGTCAAGACTCCCTCAGCCTCATCTTCCTAAACATTACGTATAAAACGGAGCTAAAGAGATGGCTTTGTGACTGGGTTTCATGTACCCCAGGCCGGCCTGGGGATGAACCTCTTGCATGTACCTTCTGAGTGCTGGGACTGCCTGGTTTCATGGGCACTCCACCAACTAAGCCACATCCCATCCTCAACTGTTACGTAGAAGTGAGTGTATTGGGACGCCCTGCTTCCCTGTCACCCCATGAGCTCTGTGACAAGATCTGTTCCTTCCCCAATGGTCACCAGAAGTGACCAGGATGGTAATGTTTTGAAAGGCAAGGGCTCACCAGGCCTGGTTTATGTGGGGATAGAACCCACAGCTTTGTGCATGCTCAGCGAGTATTCGACCAACTGAACCACATCCCCAGCCAACAGTTTTTTTTTTCTTTTTATATTTATTGGGAGGGGGGGGAGGAAAGCACATGCAAGAAATAGCGTGGCGGTCAGAGGAAAACTTGGGGGTTGGTTCTCTCCTTCCACCATGTGGGTCCTAGGCACTAAACTCAGTCAGCACCGAGTTTTTTTTTCCCCCTTGGGTGGTGGCTGGGGCGGCGGTTTCCAGACAGGGTTTCTCTGTGGGTAACAGCCCTATCTGTCCTGAAACTCACTTTGTAGACCAGGCTGGCCTCGAACTCGGAGATCCACCTGCCTCTGCCTCTCAGAGTGCTGGGATTAAAGGCGTGCGTCACCTAGCCCTGGGTCTTAAACTAACGAAGTGTGTGTCGGCCCGCCTGGCACCCCGGACTCAGGCTGGAAGTGAGCCTTGCTTGTCAGATGAAATGGTGGGTGAGAAGGGCCGGAGAGATAGCTCCATGCTTGAGAGCACTGACTGCTCTCCCAGAAGACCTGGGTTCAATTCCCAGCATACTCTAGTCCCACAGGATTCAACGCCCTCTTCTGGCCTTGGTGGGCACCAGGCACACTCTGCAGACATCCACATAGGCATAACACCCATACACATTAACAAACCAACCGCAGAAGCTATGGCTAGGTCTGTAGAGTGTTGACTTCTCTTACGTTGGCTGAGGCTCTGTGCCCTAGACCTAAGCCTGCTCCCCAACTCTGTCTCCGGGTGCATGCTCAGCCAAGGCAAAAGCCCCAGGGCAGTCAGCATTCCCAGATCTTTGTAGCCAGAATGCTGGCAGTCACCCACAGGGGGAGAGGTCTGCTGTTCCGAAGGGGTGCCCCAGGACAGGAGAGAGAGAGGATCCCCTACAGCACAGAGTGGCTACACAAATGCCTTTCCCTCAGAATACGACTGGGAGGGGTGCGGATCAGGAATGGGACATATTGTCTCTGCACACTGCACACAAGAACCCACCAGCCTGTCTCCCAAGGACAGAAGCCACTACTCAGTGGGATGGATAAGCAGTCACCAAGGCGTAAGATTCCAACATGCTGCAGCCCCGAGTATGGGCCCCTGGCCTTTTGCCTCTGCCTCCCACGGGGTTGGAGGGCTGGAATCACAGGCCTCTCCAACCATGCTCAGCGCAAAGCATCATAGTACTGTTTTTTTTTTTTTTTTTTTGGTTTTTCGAGACAGGGTTTCTCTGTGTAGCTTTGCGCCTTTCCTGGATCTCACGCTGTAGACCAGGCTGGCTCGAACTCACAGAGATCCGCCTGCCTCTGCCTCCCGAGTGCTGGGATTAAAGGCGTGCGCCACCACCGCCCGGCTTGTTTTTGTTTTTTTTTGAGACAAGGTCTCCTGCAGTCAACTAGCCCAGGATGACCTTGAACTGATTCTTCGGCCATGACCTCCTGACAGGCATGGAAACACTTAACCTGGCTTTCAACTTGACATTTTGAACATGTGCTGAATTTTTGTTTTGTTGTTTTGGAGGCACAGCCGGGCCCTGCTCTCCTGCCCACACTCTCTGAGTGCCGGGATCTCAGGCCTGCTCTGCCAAGCTTGGCTGTACCAGCTGGCCTCTACGAAGCCCTTTACACGGAGAAATTCATCGCAACCGTTAGCCGCAGTTCCGGTGGGCCGGCAGCGCACAGTACATCCCCCCAGCTGGAGACCCCGAAGCTCCTGAAGCTCCTGGACTCGGTGGGCCTCTGCCCTTCTCCCGTCCGATCGCCGGGGGAGCTGCCTGGACATGGTGCACAAAGTTGAAACTAATAAATAACGAGGTTTGTTTTTCCGTTCCCTCTGCGGCAGGAAACACTTTACAAATCGGCATTGTGTCAGGGGAGCTTTCGGCACTGGGCCTTCCTCAAAACCAGACCACAAGATGGGGGGGGTGGCAGGTGAGGGGCCACCTACTAAGTGTCAGGTCACTTAGATGGCAGGGCAACCTGAGGGTCAACCCTCCATCAGCCTCCTGAGCTCCAATACGACAGTGCATGCCACTAAGCTTTTTTTCTTTTTCTTTTTTTTTTAAATGAGACCAAGTCTAATTTAACCCAGTCTGGCCTTGAACTTACTATGTCACGAAGACCTGGCCCACCCCCCACAACCACACCTGGCGTTCGCAGGGCTGGAATAGAACTCAGGCTTCCGTGCGTCAACAAACCGACCACACCCCCAGCCATGAGAACTGGTGCCCACGACCCTCTCCACCCTGACCACCTCGGTGCTCATCATCTACCAGCCCCCCAGCAGAGGAAGCCATTACGCCACCTACTCGTCAACAAGCCGGGTCTGGCCCAGGGGCAGTTCTGTTGTGTGCTATGACATGGGTAATGTCCCCAAAGGCCCACACAATCAGAGCATGACCTCAGCCTTGGCGCCACTGGCAGGTGGCAGAAGCTGAGAGGAGGGTCTGGTGGGAAGGAGGTGGGCGCTGAAGGGGTGCGCCCCTGAAAGCAACACTGGCCCCCACTGCTTCCTAGGGGTCTCAGGGGAGCAGCGCCTTCTGCACTGTGCCCTGTGACCACACGCTGCCCACTAACGGTCAAAGAGCATGTTCTGAAGGATCTCAGGTAAGAAATGAGGACTCTCCCTCCTGGCTGGCACTCCCGGGCATCTTGTTACCACGACAGCTGACACACTGCTGCTGGCACTCCCCCACCAGGGAATGCACAGAGAGCACTAAGGTACCATTGGGGGCAGGGGGCCAGCACGCTTGCCAACCCTCACAGCCTTGGGTGGCCGCAGCCTGAGTGGGCACCATCTTCCATTCTCCCCTTGCTCTGGGCAGCAGATGGCTTCTAAGTGCAGGGACTCAAAGTACCCTCCGTGGTGAGGCTTTTACCTCAGTTCTGTCTCCAACACTGGTAAGACACAGGGGTGGAGCGGCTGGGCACAGCTCTGGGACAAACCCATGACCCGGAACAAAGGCATCCAATCCGAGCGGGACCGAGGTGAACACCCCAGCCTCTGTCTCCTCCTGCCGCCAGCCCACACCCCCTTCCCCAGACACTCATATGAAGACAACTTAAAAAGAATGAATTTGCGTGTGAAAGGCATGGATGGATTTTATTTATTACCCTATATCTACAATTTGAGGTAAAATATAAGGAACACATAAAAATGCCTATCTCTGCTACCGTGTGATATAATTTCCCATCGTGAACATCGTGGTGCCGCGCTGTGCCCTCACATCCTCTAACTCTCGAGAGCTGTGATTTTCTACAACTGCTTCGTCCGGGAGCCTCCACTTTTAGGCCCAGAGGGTGTGAACACGGAGGTGTGCACAAGAGCCTGCCTGCCTCACTCCCCACACCCGGCCCGACTCCACCCCGAGCTGCGTCCCAGAGCACCCCAGGCCACTGTGGCTCCCAGCTGCGGAGGGTTTAAGTCATCCAGCTGCTAAAGCATGCATACCTGACCTCCGACCTCTGACCTTCAGGGTACACCCAGACATGTACTTGCTGCAAAGTAAGGGTGAAAAGAGGCTCTGAGAATGTCCTCTCTCTGCGGCCGTCCGTCGGGTGAGGTGGCCAGCCTTGCTCTTAATTACAGTGAGAACAAGAGGAACCATGATGGAGCTTAGGCAAAGGCTTAGTCAGACGGACAGACAGCAGCCCTCCCTCGGGCGGGAAGGGGAGCCGAGTGCAAGATCACGGAAATGATTTTCAATAGAAGAACTAAAGCACTGACTAGCACAGGGGTTTCTTCGCTGCGGAAGCCAAGATGCCCAGTAGGAGTATCTCCACTGACTGGAATACGCACCGCAGCCCAAGGCTCTGCCCAATGCATAAAAAAATCTAAGAGTCGTCCCTGCCATTCCCTGTCTCTTTCCAGCACGGCTGTGAAATCCTCCTCTAGTGCATTCCCAAGCCAGCCAGGCACGCGCCTCTCGTCACGCTGCTGCGTAGTTCAATTCACAGAACTGCTGAGAAAGTAGACATTGCTATCTAGAAGTAGAAAAGAAGGTTTGTATAGAAGGTATTTCTGTTATACAAGTATATTACAGAGCCGGCAGGCGGGTCCGAAAGCTCTTCTCCACCACTCACACTGGAAGCGGAACTGCAGAAAAAGAATAAAGAGGCACCGGGTCAACCGGACGACAGGGCGAGACAAGCCTCACACACCCTCACACATATCAGATAAGAGTGCCGGGCTCAAAGGCAGTTGAGAAAGCTGCTCTGTGACCTGACGGGGTAAGGCAGCCTCCTCTCTTGCGCGCTACAGATAACCCTCCCGTTAGTGGCTGGGTCACACTCAGCAAGTCAGCAATAACGGGGCTGGGCTGGTCATTGGCCTGAAGAGGTCAGTCCAGACAGGAGGTGACCTTGGCACACAGATTCAAAACATGTCCCTTCTAAGGAGGAAGACTTCTACGTTACCTCCCACCCTCTATCCCAAGACAAGCCACACTGTGTAGCCTGGCTGGCCTGGAAGTCATGACAGATACACCCGCTTCTACATCTCGGAGTGAGAGAAGACTCTGGCCTGCGGCTCCCAGCTGGCCTGCACTCAGGCCTGTGAGGGCCATGTGTTCCCTGAGGGTGGCCTCCCCACCATCTTGGAGCTAAAGCAGAGTGGCAGGTGCTTACCTGCTTGCAGGTAGGTACCGACCACGAGGGACTGAGGCGAGGCACTTACCCTGGAGACGTGGTCTACCACGTGGGGTCTGGCTCCTGCTTGATCTGTGAGTTCCCATCTGTGTCTTTAATTTCTAGAGAGAAAGAAAAGGTCATGATGAGCTGCGCTACTGATGTGAGCCTGCCGGCCTGTAAAGGGAGCCACACAGACCTAAGATCTGCCTGGAAGCCGCCAATGTGTTTTTTATGGAACCCAGGGCCTTGCCCATGCCTGCCAAGTGTTCATCTGAGCCGCAGCCAGCCCATGACTTGATTTGCAAGTAGCAGATTCCATATTGCTTTGTGTGTACTTGGGGTCATGCACTGTCTAGGCTAGAGGGATCTAGAATTGAGCCAGAGCCACGCAGGACAGAGGCAGCCTGCCTGGAGTCTCCAGAAGTCTTACCAATCTGGGGCTGGACAGACGGTTCAGCAATAAAGAGCACTAGCTGCTCTTCTAGGGGACTTGAGTTCGATTCTCAGTGCCCTCATGGAGGTTCACAACCAGAGCTAGATTCTGGGGCGTGCGTGCATGCGTGCGTGCGTGCGTTTCACAACCACCTAATTTAGAGTTAGATTCTGGGGTGTGTATGCGTGTGTGATGCCCCCTTCTGGCTTCCTTGGGTACTGCATACACATGGTCACCACACACAGCAGGCAAAAACACCCACACACGTTAAAAAACAACACAAAACCACCACCCGGCCAAGAAGTAACAGCATGAACACCACAGTGAACACGGTCATGCTGTCCTGAGGCACCAGTCACTCCAGATCTCTAGGATGGGAGCGGCCCAGCCCTTACCTTCTGTTGCAGGAACTTCCAACTGGCTCACCTCAGCGGACTCTAAAGAGAAACACAGCAAGTCTCGTTTGGACAATTTTCAAAGGCTGCTTTAAACTATTTAAAGAGCCTAGAGGGAGAGAAGGAGGAGAAGGGAGGAGAAAGCCCCAGGGATGGAAACAGCCCGTCAACTTTCTTGTTGTAATTATCTGGTTATTTTGTCTGCGTGTGTGTCTACCAGGCACGTGTCTGGTGCTTTCAGATTCCCTGGAAATGGAGTTAAAAGACAGTTGCAATCCACCATGTGGGTGCTAAAAACTGAACCAGGGTCCTTTGGAAGAGCAGCCAGTGCTCTTAACCGCTGGGCCATCTCTCCAGCCCAAGCCTCCACATGCATGTGCACCCACATGTTCACCCACATGCATGTGCACCCACACCTGCACAAACACACACTTCAACAGGTAGCCCTCTCATTTTGATGCTTTATTTTAGGCCACTGGTCTTGAGCACCAGGATATTACAAATGGCCTGGGATCATAGGTTTACATGGTCTGGCCCAGCTACCATGCAGGAGCCACAGCTCAAGTCTCCCAAAGTTTACTGGCCTTCAGACATGGCAGGAGAGGAAGAAACCAAGTGTGACTTTGAGGGTGTGCAGGTGTGCACTGTGACTGAAAGCAGGTAGAGTGTGAACCAGGACTTGGGGCAGCCATGTAAGCAGGGCACTGTGCTTCTCTTCTCTTACCTTGTATCACAGGGCCTTCGGACTCGCTCTGATCAACCAGCTCTGCAAGGAAATGGGCCAGTCAGATGACTTACTGACCCGTGGCCTGACCATCCCTATGCTGACGGGTCAACCCTGCAGGTAAAGGCCGTCGGCACACCTGACAACCTGAGATCCATCCCTGGGCCCCCTAAGGTGGGAGGGGAGAACTGACTGCCACTGTGCGTGAAATGGCAAGGTCTGAGCACCTCAGGACCCCACACACAAATAAATAAATGAAAAGGGAAGAGGAAAAAGACACTGATGGTCCTAGTAGACGCCACCAAAATCACCAATTTCACAGCAGTTACCACAAAGTCGAACCACAGAGTCCTGTACAGGACAAAGAACAAAGCGGAGCGTCACACATAGGAACCTCTCAACGGTAGGTTACAAAATACAATGTTCTTTGGAAATTAAAATCATACAGAGGCACAGGAGAGCTGGTCACGGTGACGATGGCAGGCGGATCTCTGAGTTCGAGGCTAGCCTGGTCTACAAGCTGAGCTCCAGGTCAGCCAGGGGGACTATGTGTCCTGTCTTAAAAAAAACCAGAGGAACTGAAATCCGCAAGGGCGATTCGACAACAAAAAATTACCACGGGCTGTTAAAATTGTGTGTACATGAAGCCTGTGTGAGCATGCATGCCACAACATGCGTGTGAAGGCCAGAGGACAACTCTGTGGAGTTGGTTCTCTCCACCTTTACGTGGGTCCATCACCAGCCCTTCCTCCCTTTCCTTTTGGAGAGAGGGTTTCATGTGGCCCAGGCTGGTCTTGAACTCTATCCTGATCCTTCTGCTTCTGCCTCCCAAGCACTGGAATCACAGTTTTCCTCCTCCAGGCCCACCACTCTGTGGCCTACAGTCCTCCCGAACGTCAGTGCTGTGTCTGCATAATGGAGCTTTATTAACCCAGGCAGGACCTGGCCAAGTCCTGCTCCTAATAAGCCCTTTCAAAATGGTTTCCGCCCACCCTCCCCCAGTTACCATTTTCTGACTAAGTGAGGATGAGGGAAGTCAGGCAACAGGAGCAATTTCACAAGGGGGCGGCGCACTAAGAGGTGGATGACATCATTGTTATTCTGCAGGTTGCACTGCACCCACACCCACACCCACACCCACACCCACGTGCACTCTCGGATCCCGAGAAACAAACCAAACCAAACCAAACTTCATGAAATACTCACGGTTATTAATCACAAGTCCTGGAAATGGTCTAAAGGGGAAAAACAAAGTGTATAATGTA
The DNA here is from genome assembly GCF_007827085.1 of Peromyscus californicus insignis. NCBI lineage: Eukaryota > Metazoa > Chordata > Mammalia > Rodentia > Cricetidae > Peromyscus > Peromyscus californicus. The sequence goes on from NW_026294540.1 coordinate 24,450,892, forward strand.
ATGTTTTTATTTTTAAAGAACATCTGCTTAATTTATGCTATTTATATCCTACTTTATAACCTATAGAAAAGACATATAAGATGCATATGAAATTACTATCTTGTGACGGTGACTCCAGTTGTGTTAATATGTATCATATACAATGTACACATCAGTGATTTATAACTAGTCACATGTAATGCGCACAGTGCATATGGCAAGGTGAGCTGCGTTTGATGTGTTGTGTGACTAGTTACCTTTAGCACATGTGGTAGGATATGCGGGTCACTACTGGAAAGTGCCACAACCGGGACAGGTATGGTGGCACATGCCTTTCATCCCAGCCCTCGGGAGGGAGGTGAGCAGGTCTCTGAGTGCGGAAGGAGGAGATCCTGGTCTACACAGTGGGTTCTAAGCCAGTCAGAGTTACATGGTGAGACACTGTCCCACCCAACACCCACCAAAAGGTTCACTAAAGCAGAAAGAAAACAAAAAGGGGCTCCCTATTGGGGGGTGGGGTGGCTGGTTGGCTGGGAGTGTCAAAGGCGCCATCAGATAAAATGACAATGAACAGGTTTTTGAGGTTTTGTAGGCTCCATTACTCTAGTGTTTCATTTAAGCGGCATGAGAAAACATCTTGAAAATGTCCACAATTTGGGCTGCATCGCAAGGCCCTATCAGAGAAGCTGACACAGTCAGGCACGGTGACCCACACCCCTAATCCCGGAACTGGGAAGGCAGAGAATCTCTGGGGCTCTGAGCCGGCCAGCCAGGGGTCCAGTGGGACACTGTCCAAAAACACCAAGAGAGTCCACAGGAGCAGGGCACTGGGCACTAACCAAACAGTAACCGAGTGAGGGAACTCAGGCAGAGAAATCGAACGCTGTCTAACTAAACGCGTGCCCGTCACCTCGTCACCCATCCGCTGCTTTGCCGACTCCATTCGGCAGTACTCTGGGAAATGCCAGCCTCGTGGCCTTCACACGCGCTCTGACTAAGCAGGGAATTCTCACCTAATGACAGTGAACTTGATAAACTCAGCGGAATCTAAGATCCTTCTCATGGAGCTGATCTCCAGGTAACTGGGGGCTTTGAAGGACACCCCGGGGGGCATGCCATCGACCACCACACAGCCGGGATTGATGGTGATCTTCCTGTAGGGAACCTTCACAGGGAAGCCCATCCCAATAGCTTCACCTGCAGCGAGACAAACAGCACAGGGACCGGCGTGACGTCATCTTCAAAGCAATCAGACACAGAGCAGCGAGCAGCCACCCTGGCCATCAGGCGGGGCAGCTGACATCGGACGTTTCCTTAACGCACAACTCCCCAGCAGAACACTAACGTTTCACAACTACCTGACGGGAATCTACTCAAAGGCTTGGAGGGAAACAGTTGCCTCGATTGTTTGAAACTTACCAAACTTCCGACTGAAGAGGTCATTGACCTGCTCGCGCAGCTGCCTGGCCTTTTCAACTTTGGAGAGTCGTTCATTATCGTCATCTAAAAGGCAAGAGGAGGGCTGAGAGCGTGCGGCATGCAACCGATGCACGGGTTTTCGAGAAAGGTCGGTAAGCCAGGCGTGGCATAGCACACCTGTACTCCCAGCACTCAGGAAGCAGAGGCAGGTGGATTTCTGAGTTCCAGGCCAGCCAAGACTATATAATGAGACTCTGACCTTTAAAAAAAAGGGAGCCGGGTGGTGGTGGCGGCGGCGCACGCCTTTAATCCCAGTACTTGGGAGGCAGAGCCAGGCAGATCTTTGTGAGTTCGAGGCCAGCCTGGGCTACAGAGGGAGTTCCAGGACAGGCTCCAAAGCTACACAGAGAAACCCTGTCTCGGAAAAATCAAAATAAACAAATAAATAAGCAAAGAAATAAATAAAGGGAGGGAGGGTTCCCACATTATGACATCATCAAGACAAAAAGAAATAACCATAAAATAACATTTTTTTAAAAAAATTTCTAAAACCAGCCGGGCGGTGGTGGCGCACGCCTTTAATCCCAGCACTCGGGAGGCAGAGCCAGGCGGATCTCTGTGAGTTCGAGGCCAGCCTGGTCTACCAAGTGAGTTCCAGGAAAGGCGCAAAGCTACACAGAGAAACCCTGTCTCGAAAAACAAACAAACAAAAAAAAAAAAAAAAAAAAAAATTTCTAAAACCAACTCAAGAGGGTACAACTCCATTCCTGTTGAGCAAATATCCCCGACTGTTTCACACCGACTGTTATTTAAAGAGATCTTATTTATTTACTTGGTTTTTTAAGACAGGATTTCTGTGTAGCTCTGGTTGTCCTCAAACTCAGAGATCCACCTGCCTCTGCCACCCTAGTAAAAGGTGTGTGCCAGCACCACCTGGCTAAAAAAGATTTTATCTTTTTAAAGATTGATGGATGTTTGGCCTGAATATATGCCTATGCACCGTGTGTGTGCCCAAGGTGACGGGCAGTGAGTATCAGGTCCCATGGGAATGTATTACAAATGGTTGTGAGCCATCATGCGGGTTCTGGGAATCAACCAGAGTCCTTAGGAATAACAAGTGCTCTTAACCACTGAGCCACCTCTCCAGGCTCCACAGAGACTTTCTGAAGAACAGAGACCCGGAGTAGTGAGCAGGGCTGAATGGAGGTGAGGTGCTCAGCAGCCAGGCTGACGGAGGGATGGCTTGGGTGAAGCATACAACACGCTGTACTACATGAGCTGTCCCCGAAGGATTCTGGAGTCCAAAAGACTCCACGATACAGGCAGAAATCATACCTGGAATTGTCACCTGAATGATGTTAAGGTCTTCCACACCTGATGCAGTAGTATTAATGTTGGGTGAGGAGTTTATCTTCCCTGAAAGCAAAAGCTAAAGATTAGGGTTCAGACAAAACATATATAGTCAGAGTTTTCTCTAATAACCCAAAGCCGCATGCCCACAGTCAGCCTCAAGCTGGCCGCAGCCTGGCCCCATAGGGCTGGTACTTGCATGCTGGTTTAGTTCAGTAAGACACTAAAGAAGGCCGCCTTTCTGACGGGGCTATCTTTCTGCTCTGCTGTGTCTTGGTGTGGAGCAACACCGTGCACAGCATTCACTGCTCTAGAATTAACGACTGCCCAAGAGCCAAGCTGCCACGCTGCTGCTCTCAAAGGACACTCACTCGGAGGGCTTTTGGAAGAGGTGCTCTCTTTGATGGCCGTCTCGAACATCTCAGGTCTACGAGCAAGAGGAAAAAGGCGTGGGCTGGTTAACCCAGAGCAAGCCACCCACCCAGGGAAGGTGCAGCATGCTGCATCCAGGGAAGGTGCAGCATGCTGGAGCGTGCAGCTCTGCAAACAATGTGCAGCACTTGGGTGCAGCCTGGGCCCAAGCAGGCCAATGACACCGGCCTCCACTGCTGGTGGACCCTCTCTGGACACACCAGTGTCTCACGGCCATCTCCTTCCCAAGGTGAGAGCACGTCATGAGAATCAGTGTGAGACCCAAGAGCAGAAACAGGAAACGCCCACTGCCCACTGCCTGGGTACATGCATGATGAACACGTGCAAATAACATCCTGCCTCCAAACAAACAAAAGGGCCTGTGTCGCATGTACACACGTGTGCTGGTGCACAGGCCTGTGTGTACAGGCCAGGTGGCCCGTGTTACTCTCTAAGTTCTTTCAGACAGGATCTGTTCTAGAACCTGCAGCTCAATGACCACCCCAGGCAGCAGGTCCCAGTCATCCTCCTGCCTCTGTCCAACCCCCAGCACTAAGATTACAGGCTCCTCCCAGTTTATTATGAGGGAGGTGGCGCCTGAATTCAAAGCTGTGCAGCAGGCACTCTTAACCACTGGGCCGTCTCTCCATCCCTGTGATCACTTAGGCCCCTGAAGAGCTAGGTCAACCCAGGCCACCACACTGTGACGCCAGCCCACGGACGTCTTCTCCACCTAAGGCCTCACTTTTTAATGATGAACTTTATCTTGGCCTTGTTCCGGAGTATCTTCTCCAGCCTTGGAATGCCAAATGTGGATGGTCTTCGGAAGGGCACCCCCTCGGGTAAGCCTTCTACATAGAAGTCTTCCGGGAAGGACTCGAACAACGCAAACGGCACTTTCACTGCCTGTTTAAGGCCAAGAGCTTCCCCTGTAACACACGACACTCTCGTTCCGTAGCACGACTTAGAAAGCCATTTGCAACATTTTGCAGCAACTACAAATCCTTATTTATGGGAAAAATCATATTCATTTTAATTTTGGAAAAGGATTTTGGAATTCTTGATACTCAGGAAAATGGCTAGAAACGGAAGGCTGAAACCCAAAGACGTTAAACGTCAAATTCACACCCTTTTTATTAGAGAACTATTTCATATTCGATGTTTCCAGACAAACCTACCGCATTTTTCGTTGAAAAGGTTTTCCACCTTCTGCTTCAGGTCTGTGATTTTGGCATTCCAGGCCTCTGTGAGGAGACAGCAGCAGCCACCGGTGAGCAAGGTCTCCAACCTCACCGTTTCATTGACTGAACTTAATTTCTCCATTCACGCTGTTCTGAGACAGGGTCTCACTCTGTATCTGCCTCCCGAGTGCTGGGACTCAAGGAGCACGCCAACACCCTGGTTTCATCTCCTTACTTTGCAGCTTTACAAAGCCCAGGAGAACACACACAGCGGGTTGTTTCCTTCATTCACACTGTGTGTTACTGTGTGATAGAGACGTTTTAGAGAGTACATGAGCATACTCCCTCTTTCCCTCTGTCTTGCCCCCAGTGCATCCATGTCCCACAGACAGCTTCACTCCTTCCGCATCATGTATCCACACATGATTCTAAGTCTTCATGTAAGAAACACACAGGCCGGGCAGTAGTGGTGCACACCTTTAAATCCCAGCACTCAGGAGGTAGAGGCAGGCAGATCTCTGTGAGTTCAAGGCCAGCCTGGTCTACAGAGTGAGATCCAGGACAGGCACCAAAACTACACAGAGAAACCCTGTCTCGAAAACAAACAAACAAACAAAAGAAACACACAGGTTTGTAATACGGCTGTCTCGCCCGCCCCTCCAATCCTCACACAACTAAACTAAGCTGTCAGGTTGGATTACCAACAGTCTGACCTCTGCTGAAATGAACAAAGGACTTCTCCTGGCCTGTTAGAGTGTCCACCACGTGCCAGCTCTGGCTCTGGGTACATGCAGTGACCCAACTTACAGTCCTCAGGCACCCCTGGGGTGCACACTTTGTCCACGGCCCACAGGAAGAGGAGCCTCACCCACAGCACAGAAGAAAGTGAAGGTACCAGAGTCAAACTCCGGCAGCCCGGCTCTTGCTGCATGTGAAAATCTGACACACACTGACTCACCTGAGAAAAACCACTGTCCTGCTGACACGACACGCTAATTCTTTTTATCTGAAATGCTGAAATTGAGAGAAATAAAAGATGTATTTACCAAAGGAAAACTCTCTCCCTCGAGGCTTGAAGGGAACATTTGAACCGTTGGTCTGGGTAGGAGTTCGAACGGCGGAGGATTGAGGACTGTTGTTGTTGGGGCCTAGAGAAAATTCAAAGGCGAACCACCGTCACTGGGCGGGCGCTCATTGTTGTCAGTATGTAACAAAAATTACAGCACATGCACACACGCATGCACACGCACACGCGCACGCACACACACACACACACACACGCACGCACGCACACACACACACACACACACATGCGCACACGCACACACACACCTGAACATTAACTCAGCTGACCCCAGGATTCTGGCAACAGACGTTGAAAGGCTCCTGAGAGCCAGCACAGATGTGAACAAAACACACAGCCAGGCTGTGGCTTTGCATCATCAGCACTCTGCTCCCAGCCCTGCCTTCCAGGAAGGGGCCTCCTGTGTCTCCACCTCAACATGTATCTGGCAACTAGACCAAAGGCAGCGTCATCTCCTTTGTGGACCAGGACCTTAGAACAAAACCTTGGGCTGATGCAGGGTCACTGATGATGCTCGGGTCACCGGGGCTCGGCCTGGGTTTGGCTTGGCTTCTGGGTGTACTCTTTGGACTAACAGGAACATCATGTGCACTTTACAAGTGATCACGAGGAAGGCACAGAGTCCTGGGACAAGTCACCCTTCTCAGATCTTCTCCAAAAACAGCAAAGGAAGTTTACTGTCCCCAGTTTATTGCCACTGCTCATCAGGGGTGTTTAATCCGGTTCTCAGGGTCCATTATTTACCAACCACTTGACATGATTGTCTCTCACTTTGCTTTGAGAAGCTGGGGTCTGTACAAGTACAACTAAGTGGGGACGGCCGAGAGAACACCGGAAAGTGAGGACCAAGGGACAGGAGTCCCCTGGGCAGCTATTCCCTTCTGCATAATGGAAACTGCCCAGCAGTGGGCTCAGGATGCCTGTTACTGTGTCCGTCAGGCATCTTAGACGACGAACTTCCCAAGGTGCCAGTGCCGCACACCAGAGGCTGGAAGGAGAAGGTACGTCAAGACGCACACCTGCTCTGAGCAAGCGAACTGCCGTTCAAACACCGATAAACACATTCCATCAGAAGCAGGAAAAACAGGAAAAAGGATGGGAAACATCTCTGTGTGCTACGTCTGCCTCACCTAATCATTATGGAAAAACAATCCGGGAGGTTCTCCTCAAGTACGTCTTCACAGGACCCACAAATTACAAACAGGTATCAATTATGCCAGGGAGAGAGAGAGAGAGAGCTCAGTCCCTGAAGTGCGTGACTCCCATGCCTGAGGACCTGAGTTTGATCCCTTGCTAGGTGGATCCCTGGGCCTCAAGGGCAGACAAGTCTAGCCTACCCAGCTAGGTCTAGGCCAAAAAAGGTAACCTATCTCAAAGCATGTGGACAATGTTCCTGAAGGTGACTCCTGGGATATCCTGTAACAATGAACACCTACACACACACGCGCGCACACACACACACACACACACACACACACACACACACACACACACACACACACACATATTCATGCATTAAAAAAATCCATAAACTAAGCATCAGCTGCTTTTCCGACATAACACCTCAAATGCACAGAAGTTACGGAGTCCACACAACTGTGAGGTAAAGAGCTGTGAGAAAGTGTGCAGCACCTCACCTTCCACAGTGACCTCAATCTCAGGCACCTTGGAGTTGCTGCCAGGGCTTCGTGGCCGTTTGGGGGACTGCAAGGCTGTAAGGCAAAGTGCAAGGTTACCTTTGCAAGCTGCATTATAACGCGGAGGGTGCTCTATAAACGCGGAGTATTAAAAGTCATACAGTTTGGCTCTTTTCAAAGAAACCTGAAGCATTAAACGGGTAGTGTAATCCTCCACATGAGTGCCAACAAGCTGTGGAGACATGAATGAGGGGATGCAAACATCAACTTCCGATGAGATGCAGAGAAAACAGAAGAAAGAAAAAGATGCACGAAGTGAAACAGCTTAAAAGAAAGAAACCGAAGGCCCACGGTGTCAACGCAACAGGACTCCGGTGACATAGGAACAGCAGCAGAGAACGCCATGTGTTCATGCCCTGGGGTGCTGCCTCTTACCTTTAGTGTTGATTTTGCTAGCCATCCCAGGAGGCAGGTAGGACACAACCAGCTCAGGCCTAGAAAGAACATACAGTGCGTCACTCTACACACAGCACAAGCAGCCAGAACCGTGTCTAAAAAGAAAAGCGTATGTATTGGTGTTTTCCCTGCATGTGTGTCTCTGTCTGTGCACCATGTGCATGCCGAGTGCCCATGAGGTCAGAAGGGGGTGCTGGACCCCCAGGACTGAAGATAGACAGTTGTGAGCTGCTGTGTGAGTACTGAGAACTGAATTCGGGAGGAAGTGTAGCCTCTTAACTGGAGCCATCTGTGATGGTGTGAATGAGAATGGACCCTGTGGGCTCATGGATCTGAATGCTTAGTCACCAAGGAGTGGCATTATTTGAGAAGGATTAAGAGGTTCAGCTTTGTTGGGTCGGTGTGGCCATGTTGGTGGAAGTGTGTCATTGGAGGGTGGACACCCAGGAGGCCATACCAGGCCAGTATCTCTCTCATCTCTCTCTCTCTGCTTTTGGATCAGAATGTAGCTCTCAGCTACTTCTCCAGCACTCTTGTCAATGATGATAATGGACTACGCCTCTGAAACTGTAAGCCAGCCCCCAATTAAATGCTGCTTTCTATTGCCTTGGTCATGGTGTCTCTTCACAGCAGAAGAACAGTAACAGTAACACAGAAATTGGTACCAGGGAGTGGGGTGCTGATGTGACAAGCCTGACCACATGAACTTTAGACTAGAGACTCGATTGAAGGCTTTAAGCAAGGGTTAACGGTAGTAAGAGTATGGAAGCTAGTACTGAGGGCAAGGTAACCGTGGGGGCCCAGCTCAAGAGGTTTCAGAGAGGAAGACTATCAGTACGTGGCCTAGAGGTTGTTCTTGGGTATTTTTGGCAAAGAACGTGGCTGCTGCTTGACCTGTCCTAAAAGTCTGCCTGAGGTTAAATTGAAGAGTTTTGGATGAACACTATTGGCAGAGGAGATGTCCAGACATCCTAGCACTGGCTGTGTTGTGAGGTTATTAGTAATCACTCTTCGGAAGAACTCTAATGAAAAGGAGCAAGCTGGACAGAGAAGTACAAAATGTACAGTATGAGGAGGAAAGGGGCACCAGGAGAAGAAATGTGGCTAAGTCCAGTGCTCAAGGAGATAGAAAAACCTGATGCTAAATAGAATAAAGGGAGTAGTGACCTCAGGGCAAGACTCCACCCAGCTAAGCTTTCAACCTGTGAAAAGGAATTAAAGAAAAGCTTGAGGAGTGACGGAAAAATAAGCAGAAGTTGATGATGAAAACGTAATTGGAGGACTGGGGCAAGTGCAGCCCCATCAAACAGAAGAACTTAGCAGTTTTGGCCACGTGGTTCTGGCTTTAGCATCAAGAATACAAGAGAGGGGTTTGGAATCTCCCTCCATGGCTGAGGAAAGCTGCGGAGGCCAGGCGTGTGTCGGGGTGTCCCTGCATGGAGGCCCAGAGAAGAGGCCAGGATTGCCCTGGAGACCCCAAGATACTGGAGAGGCCAGAGCAATGGGATACTGTGGGGGGCCCCAAACGGCTTGACCACACAGCTGCCATGACAGACTTAGGGGCCCAGACACAGCTTCTGTGACATACTGGCAGGCAACACCCAGATCCAGGAAAAGCCATAAGCTGAGCCCACCCAGAGGGGGCCAGCACCTAAGGGAAAATACCTGATATTCCAAACACTCCCAGCACACACCTATACCTATACACATAGACAAATGTTAGCCAATCAGTCCTGAACCCTGGAAATCCCCTCACCCCAACCTCTATTATGATAAAAACCACACCCTGCCTGGGTTCATCACCTCTGTGTCAGACAGACAGAGAGACCAAGCTCCTCCAAGCTTGAAATAAAGGCTCTTTGCTTTTACATATGGGATTCGGTCTCTGTGGTGGTCTTTTGGGGGATCCCAGAGATCTGAGCCTAACAATATCTGCTGAGGAAAACTGCTAACAGGGAGTGGAAGCAGCCCAAGAGAAAAAGTGTGCTGCAGTCAACAAAGCTGAAAGGAGATGGAGATCTGAAGAGTGCTGTGACATCAGACATGGAGACACAAAGTTTGGGGTTTGCCCAGCTGGGTTTCGGTCTTGCTTTGGTCCAGATTTCCTTACTGTGCTCCCTTTTGGAATGGCAACGTATACCCTGTGCCATTTTATGTTGGAAGTATGTGATCTGCTTTTTATTTTACAGGAGGTTACAGTCAAGAGACTGCCATGAGTCTCAGGACAGACACTGAACATTGGGATTTTTAAATAGTGTCGGGACTGTGAAAGACTCTGGGGACGTTTGTAGTTGGACTTATTGCATTTTGCATTATGATGTGGTTGTAACACTATGGGGGCTGTAGGGTGGAATGTGGTGGTGTGAATAAGAATGGCCCTCATAGGCTCATGTAGTTGAGTGCTTAGTCACCATGCAGTGGCCTCTGCTGGAAGAAGGGTGTTACTGGGGGTGCCTGTTGAGGTTTCAAAAGCCCACACTAGGCCCACTGCTTGTGGATGAGGACATAGCTCGCGGCTACTCTCCAGCACCATGCCTTCGATGGCTGCCGTCACGCTCCCCACCAGGATGAGCATGGACGAAGCCTGTGAAACCGTAAGCCAGCCCCAATGAAAGGCTTTCTTTTATAAGAGTTGCCATGGTCATAGTGTCTTTACCACACTAGAACAGCCACCTCTCCAGTTCCTGTGACTCCTTTAAAAACAGCAAATGAACACTAGATCAATTCCTTCAACCACTGAATCTCTGCAGGAAAGTACGTAACTCCATCACTGGTGAACTGGGGAAACAGAGGAGACAGCCTGGGCTTTAGCTGAGGGAGGTTCAATGGTAGAATCTATCATGAGGAGGTGGGGATCAGCTCAGCAAGAGACCCCTCTCCTTGAATCCCCCCACAATGAGGAGCTAGGGTCTCTGCAGCAGAACGCTTGCCTAGATTGTGCAGGGCCCTGGGTTCGATTCCCAGTTTGGCAAAGCTTGGTGTTCTGAGCCTGCATGTGCCTAGAGTACAGAGCAGTGGGAAGAGTTACCACTCTCCCACACAGGGGGTCTAGCCAAGAATGAAGAACTCTCCTAGGCACAGCAAGGCTGGGACCGCGGCACATGGCCGTGGGGGCAAAGGCAGCTTACTTTTTAACAACAAACTTGATCTTATTGCTTCCACGGACAATCCTCTCAAGGCGTGGAATCCCAAACCAGGTGGGGCTTCGGAAGGGGATCCCTTCAGGCAGCCCTTCCACATACAGAAACTCCGGATTCGATTCGAATACAGGGTAGGGCACCTTCACTGCCTCTGTGAGGCCAAGAGCTTGAGCTGAAAGACAAAGAGAAGCAGACTCATGAGAGCAGAAGTTCACAGGCCTGGGCCCCTTCTGCTGGTATCTGTAATCAACCAGGTCACGCTAACTTCCTGGCAATCTTAACCACACAGACGCTCACTGTTAAGACCTAACTTATACAATATGGAAGTAAATAATAATAATAATAATAAAAAAGTCAGTGTGGGAAAGATAGCTAAGCAATTAAGAGCACTTGTTGCTCTTTTAGAGGACCTGAGATGCAGTTCCCAGCACCCACATGGTGCTCACAACCCTCCATGACTCCAGTTCCAGGCATCTGTTTCCTTCTTCTGACATCCACAGGCGTTAGGCACACATGTGGTGCACATGCATATATGTAGATCAAACATTCATACACATAAAATAAAATCCAAGAAATCTAGAATTTTAAAAGTGAATTAAATTATACCCCTCCCCCACACCCAGAGACAGGGTTTCTCTGTGTAGCCCTGGCTGTCCTGGAACTCACTTTGTAGACCAGGCTGGTTTTGAACTCACAGAGATCTGTCTATGCCTCCCAAGTGCTGGGATTAAAGGTATGTGCCACCACCAACCCGGCCCATTATTCTTTTTTTTGGTTTTTTCGTAGACACGGTTTCTCTGTGTAGTTTTGGTTCCTGTCCTGGATCTCACTCTCTAGACCAGGCTGGCCTCGAACTCACAGAGATCTGCCTGCTTCTGTCTTCCGAGTGCTAGGATTCAAGGCATGTGCCACCGCCGTCTGGCCCATTATTCTTTTTAAGATTAGTATTTTGCTTTGTTTTTTTAGGGCAGGTTCTTGTTATATAGCCCACTATATATTAGTCCTCCTGCCTCAGCTTCTCAAGAGTTAGGACTACAGGCATGAGCTACCATACCCAGGAAAACAAACAGTACTTTGAAAACGACTTTTTTATTTTCTTAAGATTTATTTATTTATGTATTTTATGTCTGAGAGTGCCCGATCTGCATGTACACCACTTCCCGTCATCCTTTGTTCTCCACGACGGACTGGAGAACCAACTGAAACCCTCACTTCTCCACAGCGCTCCGGAACACTGTCAACCCCTCTAAGGCGAGGCGGACGGTGAAGCCATGTGTTCTCCAGGTGAGAACGGTGGCCCCTCCCTCTCCCTGTGACACAGGAGAAAACAGGCAGAGAGACATGAATAACGCCACTGGTTTAACGAGTGAGCTCAGTACCAGATGTAAAGTAAGGCCCGCTTTCTGGCACCTTCCTTCACTACGTTCTGAACTTGTAAAATTCATTCGGAACACGGCCACTGTCTGTAAACTAAGACATAACCACTATACCTCACTTACCGAACTTCAAATTAAAGATCTCTTCCACCTGCTTGCGAAGCTTGGTGATTCTAACATTCCAATCTTCCTTGACTGGAAAGAAGAAGCAAAATCGCATGTAACCAATAATGCTGTTTACGGGACTGACACAAACCACACAGACTTAGGGACAAAAGAGACGCCTTCTTTCCAGTGACTGACGCCGTGGACTCCTGCTCCAGGTAGGACATGGCGGTGCCACCCTGAAACCAGAGTAGCTGCCATCACTGATCCTGTCCCGTCTCTACGGGGTTGGCCACAGGCACCTGCCAGTGAGGACCACGGAGGGTGCCGGGAAGGCCCACACCGAACTGTGGCTAACAGCTAGTGTGGTAGGTAGAGATCCCATTACGTAATGCTCCTCTCTGAGGGTGTCACCAATTTAGACAAGCATGTGGGCACTCAGGAGCACGAGGCAGGAGGATTGCCAAAAGTCTAAAGCCAGTGTAGGCTATAAAGAGTCCCTGTCTCAAACAAAAAGCAAAGCATCTAACATACATGCGAGCACACCTAACGGGGTAGTCTGTCTGTCACACAGGGTGCAGAGGACAGGCTCAGTCGTGAAATTCCTGGGTGAGGTATACATATCTCCAATAGGTGAGAAGTCCTGCCATGGCCTATAAACATAAAAACACCAGCTAGGGAATTTCGTTTGTTTTTTGAGATAGGGTTTCTTTGTGTAGCTCTGGCTGTACTGGAACTGCTCTGTAGACCAGGCTGGCCTCGAACTCGGAGATCCATTTGCCTCTGCCTCCCAAGTGAGCCACCACTGCCCAGCATAAGAAACTTCTAAAGTGGTTACTGTGGTCAAGCTGCCAGGGTGCTGTGTTGCCATGGTACGAAGGCCTAAGGCTCTGGAGACAAGCCTGGAGCACTCCCTCCAAGGCACGGGGGACCTCAGAGAAGAGAGGTGTAGAAATGTCAGGGCTGGCGGGAGGAGTGGAGTGTTGGAGAACTCCTCAGGCATGGTTTGGCTTTTGCCACCTCAGAATCAGGTTCAATGCTAGCCTGAGCTACAAAGTGAGTTCTAGGCTAGTCTGAGCAACTTAGAGGGCATCTATCTCAAAATCAAAAGGCAAAAGAGTGTTAGGGACATCATTCAACATAGAGCTCTTGCCAAATACACGAGGCACTGGGCATGGTTCCCACCAATATGGAAAAAAATTTTTCCAAAAATATTTAATTATTTAAATAAAAGGAAGGAGCCAGGTGGTGGTGGCACATGTCTTTAATCCCAGCACTCTGGAGGCAGAGGCAGGTGGATCTCTGTGAGTTTGAGGCCAGCCTGGGCTACAGAGTGAGTTCTAGGACAGCCAGGGCTGTTACACAGAGACATCCTGCATAAAAAAAAAAAAAAAAAAAAAAAAACAGAAACAAAACACGAAAATAAATAAATAAAAAATGGTAGGAAGGAAGGAAGGAAGGAAAGGTGGATAGACAGACAGACGGGTTCTGGGCAACCATACCTGGCGTATTCGTCCGTGGCTGAGTCACTTCTGTTGTACTGTGAGTCAGGAGTTCGGGCCTGTGAAAGTATTAGCAACATTAGTGGTCAGAGTGCTGAGGAGCAGTGTCCAGACTCCCACATAGCCGTACACGCTCAATTACTTTTTCATATGGCCCACTCTGCCTTCTGGGGCAGCGAAACCAACCATGTTGGTGACCGTTCTGAAAACGGCAAACTCAGGTGGATTATGGGGTCTCTGTAGAAATAAATGTGTGCCAGTCACTTTCTCTTCCAAACCAACGCACCCTGCACCTCTTGTCCTGCTGGAGCCGGGCACCTGAAACACTGCTGTCCCACGTCACCACCCCATCCTGACTAGCACCCCAACGCGTCTGGGAGCGAGTGAGGCCAGCCTTCTGTGCTGATCTCTACACACATCACCCATCTGCAGCACACCCTTCAGAACGCAGCCACTGTGACCATGACACAGCCGCCAGGCGGTGGTGATGCACGTCTTTAATCCCAGCACTCGGGAGGCAGAGGCAGGCGGATCTCTATAAGTTCGAGGCCAGCCTGGTCTACAGAGCGAGATCCAGGACAGGGACCAAAACTACACAGAGAAACCTTGTCTTGAAAAATCAAAAACAAACAAACAAAAAAAATAAAACCATGTCAGGTGCTGGAGAGATGGCTCAAAGGTTAAGAGCACTGACTGCTCTTCCAGAGGTTCTGAGTTCAATTCCCAGCAACCACATGGTGGCTCACAACCATCTGCAATGAGACTTGGTGCCCTCTTCTGGCCTGCAGTCATACATGCTGTATACATAATAAATAAATAAATCTTAAAAAAAAAAAAAACTATGACAGAGCCAGCACAAAGGTCCACCAAGGGATTTTGCTTCAGGACCTTTATACACATACCGTTGTGTGCGCCATCCTCCCCTGTGGTGGCATCCCACTCCTCACACTGACAGAGTGCAGCCACAGCTGACCCCTCCTGCCTCCACTGCTCTCAGCTCTACACCAATGACAACCTGGAAGTGTGCCCACCTTGCATTCCAGATGTTCTCTCTCTCTTTACTGCCCTGATAGAGTATTAAGCTCACAACACAGCTGCTCTTGGGCCCCATTTGGTACAGCCCAGTACTGTACTAGAGAAACATTTGCTCAATCAGCTCACATAAATGAAACGTTGCATTTACCGTGTACACAGAAAGAACCACTCAGGAGAAAAGACCCATCTTCAAATGTCAGAAAAAAACATTATTTTAAATCTGTTCCACAGATAATAATCTTACCTTTTGATAACAAATTTAATCCGATTGCCCACTTGGATGATTTTTTCCAGTCTTGGGATTCCATACCACGAGGGGCTTCTAAAAGGAATGTTTTCTGGAAGCCCTTCCACATAGAGGTCATTGGGGTGGGCCTCAAATTTTTGGTATGGTACAGCCTTGGCTTCGGTGCTCCCCAAGGCCTCCGCTGTGGAAAAGGAGAGCAAGTCAGGAGACGCAGACGGAAGTCACAGACAAGGAACACCCCAGGGCAAAGCTCAAACACTGCACTCAAACACAGAAGAGCCAGCCTGGGGTGTGAGCCTGGAATCCAGGACGCAGGAGGCTGAGGCTGGGGGATATGGAGTTCCAGGGTAACCTCAGCAGCAGCAGCAGCAGCAGCAGGGAGAGAGAGAGAGAGAGAGAGAGAGAGAGAGAGAGAGAGAGAGAGAGAGAGAGAGAGAGAGAGAGAGAGACAGAGAGAGAGAGAGAGAGACAGAGAGAGAGACAGAGAGAGAGAGAGACAGAGACCCCCCAACCCTGTGTGGGAAGGGAGGGGGTTAACGCATTTACTGATCTCTAGTCTGAAACTACATCCAAACAGCTCTCAAAAGAAATATTCCACGACTGGCAGCAAGCCAGCAGACAGACGGCGCCTGGACCTGCAGGTGACCCCTGCATCATCCAGTGATCATCCGGGGCTCACAACCAGCCTGAGTTGCTTTGTTCTCGGAGGGACTTTCCTTTCACCTTTAAGGTCTTTGTCCTAATTCCTCTAAGTGGGCGAGGACGTGTTTGTGCACATGCGCATATATGTGGAAGACCAAGGTCAGTACAGAGTGTAGTTCCTCGGGAGCTGTCGACCTGTGTCTCTGAGACAGGCTTGCTCTCTTCTTGGTGAGCCTGAAGCTTTCCGTGTAGGCTGGGCTGGCTGGCCAGTAAGCTCCAGGGACCCTCCTGTCGGCACCTCCCCACCCTGATGATACGAGGGCACCCACCACGACGTCCACTTTCCTTTACCGTGGGCCCTAGAGCTCACGCCTTTGAGGCAAGCACTTTAACATCTGAACTATCCCCCCAACTCACTCTGTCATAATCCTCCCTTCGTATCAGCAACACCAAATCTGAAGGGCTCTAGTGTTAGAAAAACCACACACGAGGTCATCACCACCACAGCAGGAAAAGGAATGGTCAGTAAACGGCCACAGCTCAGGGATGGAGGGATGGCACAGTGGTTAAGAGCACTGGCTGCTCTTCCAGCAGCCCTGAGTTCAATTCCCGGCAATGACATGGTGGCTCACAACCATCTGTAATGGAATCTGGTGCTCTCTTCTGGCGTACCAGAGTACATGCAGACAGAGCAATCATACATTAAAAAAAAAAAAAAAAAAAAAAAAAAAGGCCACCGTTCAGATCTACAACTATCGTATCTGCTAGGGAAGACAATTTCGACACCTAATTTTAACAGGCCTTTTATGAATTAAAATCATGTTTGATTGAGAGCACGTAAGAGAAAAAAGGTGGCGGCTGGCTGTATGGCAAAGGCCTTTAATCTCAGCACTCACAGAGCCAGAGAGATTGCTAGGAGTCTGAGGCCAGCCTGGGCTACATGGTGAGACCCTGTCTCAATAGAGAATAAAAGGAAAGAAAGGGCAGAGGTCAAGGACATTGCCTACTGGTCAGTGAGCTCTCCAGCTGTCTTGTATTACCCTCTAAGCCCCACCCCGCTTAGTCTGCTCATGGATCAGGAAGTCCTGCCCACTGCCTGACAGGAACCAATGCTCCCAAGGTAGGGCTGGGCAGGGTCACCTCCCCTCCTGAGCTGTCTGCACCATACACAGGAATGCACAGGAATTGCAGGTGCCGGTTACAGGCGGTGGATGCTGGAGAAAGTGGAGCAAGCTCCTGAATGAAAACAGTGAGGTCGAGTTTCCTCCTGCCTTAGGAACCTTAGAAAGAGCACCGAAAGCCGCTGAGTCAGCTCCCAACAGTCACATTTCCAGATCCACCAAAAATGCTACCCACTGAGCCCAGTACAGTTCTTTTTTGGATGGTGGTAGCTGGCAATAAAATTCTGGGTTTCATGTATACCAAGCAGGCATTTTTACTAACTGAACCACATTGTCAACCCTCTTAATTATCTACTTTCCCTCTTTAAGTTTTCTAGCCAGGTGGTGGTGGCACACGCCTTTAATCCCAGCACTCTTGGGAGGCAGAGCCAGGCGGATCTCTGTGAGTTCCAGGCCAGCCTGGGCTACAGAGTGAGAGCCAGGACAGGCACCAAAAGTACACAGAGAAACCCTGTCTCGAAAAACCAAAAACCAAAAAAAAAAAAAAAGTTTTCTAAAATTATTTTATAGTATTGGGGCTCAAAGCCAGGGCCTCAGGCCCGCCAAGCAAACACCTTACAAAGAGCCAGCCCTTAGCCCGAGTCTGTTTCCTCAGAGGTCTGACAAAGTCCAGCCATCTCCCGCCGGCCACTTCTCCTTCCCCCCTCTTCCTTCCTTCCTTCCCACTCCTTGGGTGAAGTCGGCAGCCACCACCCCCAGCAATACTCCCAGGGTGCCAGACACTCAGAACCACGTGTCTCTCCTACAGACAAACCCCAATTACACAATGGGGACAGGCCCAACAACAAACAAGGACCATCACTTGACCCAGGTTGCTAAATGTCTAGGAAAGTTCTGACGGCACACGCACGGAGGGGGATTCTTTACTGTTCCCTGACTGATTTATACCCAGATGGGAAGGAAGATACTGCCGAGACCCGACTCATGTGGACAGCTGGGAAACTGATGAGGATGAGAAGCCTCAAACTCGGGCTTGTCGGCGGATGGTATTTATTTAGTTACAACCCAGCCACTACCCCAGTGGAGTAGAAAAAAATGAAATTCCCTGTCCGAAAAGAAACTTGATTTGTTCCTGATGCAGAGAACAGTAAGAAAGGGTACTTGGGGGTCTGGAGGGATGGCCCAGCAGTGAGCGCACCGGCTGCCTTCGCAGAGAACCTGGGTGAGGTCCCCAGCACCCACACGGCAGCCCACAAGCACCTGTAACTGCAGTTCCAGGGGATTCAAGGCCTCTTCTGGTCTCCATGGACACCAGACTTTGCAGTGAGAAACAGACACACAGGGTAGACAGACACCTATACATGAGATTTCTTTCTCTCTCTCTCTCTCTCTCTCTCTCTCTCTCTCCCCCCCCTTCCTTCCTTCCTTTCTTCCTTCCTTCCTTCCCTCCCCTCTGGAGCTGAGGACCGAACCCAGGGCCTTGCGCTTGCTAGGCAAGTGCTCTACCACTGAGCTAAATCCCCAACCCCGATTTCTTTCTTTTTTAAGGCACTGCAATGCTAACAAACCAAATACACGTGTCCAAACGTGTAAGACTAAAAGCAAACCATGGTGGCCCACACCTTTAGTTTAAGGCCAGCTTGGGATACAGAGCAAATTTGAGGCCAGCAAAGGCTACATTTTGTCTCCAAACAACAATAAACAAAACAAAACAAACCATCACCCAAAACGTAGGTTCTGAGGACATGGGAAGAGTACTTGCCTAGTATGCACCAAGCTCTGAACCCAAGATAGTAAACTGTGCCTCTAATCTCAGCACTCAGAGGCAAATGCAGGTGCATCTCTGTGAGTCTGCAGCCAGCCTGGTCTACATACCATCTGCACAGTGAGACTGTCTCAAAACAACATAAATAAATAGCAAAAACCAAGGTAACATAAAACCCGATCATGGTGACTCTTTAGGAGCCAGTGGACAGATGCATGTCCTGGCCCTGATGCCCTTCTCACTTCATAAAACACAATGACATGGGATCCGAAGAGAAATGAACCCAAACGGTCCCATAGCTACACTGCATACAAGAGACTGTACGAAGCAATTATTCAGGGCTGGGGTGTGGCTCACAATGAAGGACCTGCCTGACGCTGGCCAGCATGAGATAAAGCACTTGCCCAGGGTGTGCAGGATCAAATCCACCCCAGCCCAAAGAGAAAAAGAAAAGAAATAGGATATACTGAGGGTTTATTCTGCTGTCTTCTATATAGTCTTTTTTGGGGGGGTGGAAGGTTTGGTTTTTTGAGACAGGGTATCTCTGTCTGTATAGCCCTGGCTGTCCTGGAACTCACTCTGTAGACCAGGCTGGCCTCAAACTCACAGATCCCCCTGCCTCTGCCTCCCGAGTGCTGGAATTAAAGGCATATAGTTTTAAAACTTTAGCCGGGCGGTGGTGGCGCACGCCTTTAATCCCAACACTCGGGAGGCAGAGCCAGGCGGATCTCTGTGAGTTCGAGGCCAGCCTGGGCTACCAAGTGAGTTCCAGGAAAGGCGCAAAGCTACACAGAGAAACCCTGTCTCGGAAAAACCAAAAAAAAAAAAAAAAAAAAAAAAAACCAAAAAAAAAACAAAAAAAAACAAAAAAAAACCTTATACTTATTTTTCACTAAAAGCAACAGGAAAACACGAGGTTAAGTCAAATCATCTCATTTCATCCCTAAAATGAAACAACCCTTAAAACAAACAAACAAACAAAACCGTCTGGGTCTGGAGAGAAGATGGTTCAGCAGTTCAGAGTGCTGTGGTTCCTCCAGACGACTCACGTTCAAATGAGACGGCTCACAACTGCCTGTAACTCCAGTTCGAGCTCTGACACCCTTTCCTGGCATCTGTGGGCACCCACCGCCTCACACAAAGTCACATAAACTCACACATATTCTTTCTTTCTTTCTTTCTTTTTTTCTTTTGGAGCTGAGGACCGAACCCAGGGCCTTGTGCTTGCTAGGCAAGCGCTCTACCACTGAGCTAAATCCCCAACCCCGTCATACATGGTTTCATAGCAGTCACTCTGTAACGTTTGGTTTGGGGGAAAAGCATACTCACCGAATTTCTTGCAGAAGAGCTGGTCGACCATCTTCCTCAGCTTGGTGATGCGTGCATACCACTCTTCCTTCACTGTGAGGGGACAGCAGAGCTTCCTCAGTTCAACAGCTTTTACTTACTTAGGTTGTCAAACGTTATGAGAACACCCTAAGTTCATTTTTCTCCCATTCTCTGACAGAAGTTATCTCAAAAGCTTCAGGAAATATTTATTAATCTTCATGGGGCAACTCCCACTCCATCCAGAGGAACAGGAGACAAAGTATGACCTCTTTCCTTCAAAACCACATGACAGTATTCATGGCTCCATGTTCTAAAAAGATAATCTTTCTATGTCCTGAATTAGATAGGATTGATGACCCCTTATCCAACTGACAAATGTAGACTTTATAATACACTCCCCCCCCCCCTTTTTTTTTTGTTTTTTCAAGAAAGGGTTTCTCTGTGTAGTTTTAGTGGCTGTCCTGGATCTTGCTCTGTAGCCCAGACTGGCCTCGAACTCAAAGAGATCTGCCTGGCTCTGCCTCCCGAGTGCTGAGATTAAAGGCATGCGTCACCACCACACCTGGCATACAGTACACTTTTTAGCTCATGTATTTCTGAAATAGTAGCCGTTAGCCCCGCAGGCCTGGAACTTGCCGAGAAGACCAGCCTGTTCTACCTCCCAAGTTCTGGGATTAAAAGCATGATCCACCATGCCACCTGTGCAGGTCTGTCCAAAACTGCGGTAGCTATCTGTCTATGTGTCACAGCTTTCCATGACTTGACCTAAAAGTAGACATGCCCAGGTAGAGGGAATCTTTTTTTTTTGTTTATCTCCCAGGTTTCTCTGTGTAGCCCTGGCTATCCTGGAACTTGTTCTGTAGACCATGCTAGCCTCTGCCTCCTGTGTTGGAATTAAAGGTGTGCACAACCACGCCTGGGTGAAAGAGGTAATCTTAATTTGAGGAATATTTCCAGACTGGCCTATGGGGGTATGTGGGTCATTTTCTTGACTGCTGATTGATGTGGGCGTGCCCAGTCCACTGTGGGCGGTGCTACATCCCTGGACAAGGGGGTCTAGGCTGTGTAAGGGCTAGCTGAGCAATCCAGTAAGCAGCATTCCTCCATTGGCTCTGCTTCAGTTCCTGCCTCTAGCTTCCTGTTTGAGCTCCTGCCCTGGCTTCCCTTATGATGATGAACTGTAACCTGTAAGTCAAATAAACCCTCTCCTCCCCAAGTCCTGTTGGTCAGTTTTATCACAGCAACAGAGAAGTTTTAGCACTCTAGCTTTAGGGCACAATCTACCCATCGATCTGTGGCTATAAACAGAACAAGTATTACTCTTCTATGGGGTACTCAGGTTCTGGAATGCATGTTCTGTAATGCTGCAAGCCGCAGGAAAATATAATGGAATTCAGCTACTATCACAAAAGCTACTACTTGGAAAAGTCTTCCAAAGGTCAAGCCATGGCTTTAGAAGTCTTGGTGATATTTTAGCTATATATATATAAATTAGCTGGTTCCTACAGTGATTTTCTTGTAATGCTATGCATGCTTCCAAGAACTCCTAACAGTGTATTTATCTAAAATACCTATCAAATGAGCAAGACACAAAAGAAAGGATTGTTGAACCTTGCCAAGACAAGGTAGGAAGGCCCTTTAGAAAATCCTGCTTCACAGATGAGTCTGTTGGATATGCTAGGCCTGTAGTCCAAACATGAATGCCCTAACAGTGCAGAGAAATCCTGGGTGACTGTTCAAACAACTATTTCTGTCATTTCTCACATTTTTTGGAGGTTGCTTGTTTGCACTTCCTGCTTACTTAGGGAATATTATATCCTTCTTAGGTCTCTGAGGGAGTTGAAGATTAGATAATTATAGTTTGCTTGTTAACAATTTCAGAAAAGAAACTCACTGAAGAGGTGTAAAGTGTGACTGAAAGACATCAAAAGATATTTTTGGCTGATAGTACAAGTTAGGATAGAAAGTGAATTAGGTACATCATTTTGGACTCACCAAAATAGAGGACAGAGCCAGCCACTAGATTAGACATAGATGTCAGGCAGTGGTGGCACACACCTTTAATCCCAGTATGGGGAAGCACATATAAAACGCGTGAGGAAACAGGATTTCACTCTCTTTAGGCTGAGAATTTTGTAGAGGTAAAAACTGGTGGCTGGCTGCTCTGCTTCTCTGATCTGTCAGCTTTCACTCTGGTATCTGGCTCTGGGTTTTTTTATTAAAAGACCATCCAGATTTGGACAACATTAAACATCACTTGAAACTGCATTTTTATCCTCATATCAGGCCAGTATATTGAGGTTCAGATTTCTTACAGGATTCTCCTTTTGAGTTGGGATACAAAAATGAAATTTTGATGTAAAATTTTATATCTAAATTATAATCTTCATAGTAACTCTTCCAGTGTTTCTGTAATAATATTACATTTTCAAATGGCAAGATATATGAAAAATATAATAAATTTAATGTTTTTCCAGTAGAAAAAATAAAAATAAAATAAAATACCTATCAAGCGTCCAAGGCCAAGCAATCTCCTGATCTATGTGGAAACTATGCCTGTTCCCTAGTCAGGCTGATAGCTTTATTTCTTGTGCTATCTGAGATCCTCCTTTCCTATTACTAACATTATAGACTCCTAACTTCTTACCTAACTTCTTCTAGGAATGTAGACTGAGCACATAGACACCCTTCTTGATATACTAACCGATCCTTAGTTCTCAGTTGACCTCCTCCCTTAACCAGTCCCTTTAGGGGTTGTAAAAGAAAGCCTGACAGGCACTGCCTGAGGAAAATCCCTACCTGCCTTTATGACCCTGTAGGAATTCAAGCCTGGTGGCCTGGCTGGAGGGGGAGGATTGCTACTGCTTGGGTTTATAACTGAATACCCTAGAGACTTGAGGAGAACTGAGGGGTATATAGGAGACTTGGAGGAGGATTAGAGAGGATAGAACTTGAGGATGAGACGGAGAATAGAAAAGAGAACGAAAGAACTAGAAGGGTACGAGCTGGGAAGGAACGGACGAGATGGGAAGAACTAGATTGAAGGGCTAGAAGAGAGTACTAGAGGAACAAGATGGAAGATGAGGAGGAGCCAGACAGGAAAGAACAAGATGAGAAAGAAGGACATGGGCGGAGCTGAGATGGGAAAGAACTAGATGGATGAGAACCTAGAAAGGGCTAAGATGAGAGAATTAAGATAGAACTTAGAGGGGAGCGCAGATTAATGTAGAGAGAAATCAGGCAAGAAAGGAGCTAGGCATGAGAGCAGAATAGAAGCTGTGTAGAGAGAGAACTGACACAGAATAATAAAGTGTATGGACAAAGGAGTTTTGTGTACATAGATTCTTTTCTTTTTATCAAAGATTAATTATTAGCTGGTTGTAGATTCTTCCTGGGCCCTGGGAGGGGACTATTGAGGGGCTGGACCCCCATAGTCTCCAATACTGTAACAACTCACAGTTGCTAATCAAAGGCCTATTTCTTCTTCTTCTTCTAACAGGGTATCTCTGTGTAGCTTTGGAGCCTGCTCTGAAACTCGCTTTGTAGACCAGGCGGGCCTCGAACTCACAGAGATCTGCCTGCCTCTGCCTCCTAAGTCAGGACATGCGCCACCACCCAAATGCCTATTCCTTTGTGAGGACAGCAACCTACAGAGGAGGCCATACTGAGTGGTCATGATTGCCATGCACGCTGCTGGGAGTAACGGAGGCTAGAGACCCACCTCCTGATGCCGGCTTATCAAGCTGTAAGTCTTCCCGTGTGGAGTTCAGAAGCTCATGTCTGAAAGGCAAGAGTTCAATGGTCAGTACTTGCCGGACGGTATCTAGCAGGGAGCAAACAGAGCACACACAGAGCATTCAGTCGTCAAGACTGCCTGCACCCCAGCACAGTTACACTGAACTACACAGGTTTCTACAGAGCATTAAATGCCAGCTGTCTCGGAACATGCTTCATGGAGCCTCTGTGCTCACATGCCAGAAATATTTTAAATTTTTAAATTTAGTCCTTCAACTTTATATTATATTCAAAAATATGTTCTTCCACACATCTATAAACTTTTTTTTAAAGCTCTGCACATATTTAGCATTTGTAGGTGCAAGGCAAGAGACATACTGTATTTTTCTGAACAGTCAAACGGCCCATCAATCACACCCTAATTCACACAGTCCCAAGGAGCTCTTTACTGGAGCGGAGAGCAGGAGGGCCTTTTCAACAACCTGAGGCGTGAGGAAGAGAGGGAAATCAGGTGAGGGTCAGTGGACACGACGCCCAACGATGGTGGGCTGTGCTGGAAAGCGCTTGCTAATTCTAGGAATGGACAGGTGAAGCAGGTAAGATTTTCCTAGATACTCAGGACACCAACTCCCTGTGAACTGTGACCCCCCTCACTCACACAGCCAGTACTGTAGACAGGGACACTGACCCCTGTGAACTCTGACCCCTCACTCACACAGCCCATTACTGTAGACAGGGACACTGACCCCTGTGAACTCTGACCCCTCACTCACACTGCCCAGGACTGTAGAAAGTAAAGACTTTTTCAATCTTGTAAAACAATTGTCACAAACTTTTAATATTTCATTTTTCTCCTGTTTTTTGAAACAAGGTCTAGCTATGTAGGCCTCACTGGCCAGACCAGAATGGCTTCAAACTCATAAAGATCCTCTTGCCTCTGCCTCTTGAATGGTGAAACTAAAGGTCCATGTTACAGAAACATGACTTCCTTTCCTTGCCCTGGCACACTTTTTCGGACCTACTCACTAGACTGACAGTCTTCCAGCCCTCTCATCTGAAATGCAGGGTTGCTGCTGCATTTTAGTTTCCTGGACTACATTCCACCTACGCCTTCAAAGTGCACATACTGTTTCACGGATACAGAAGGGTTCCTCCATCTTCATCTGGTGCTATCACTTTACAAAACGCCCTCCCAGATCTTTACACTTTACTCCGTAATCTTAGTCAAGAAATACAGAAGTGGGGTCAGCAAGATGACTTCAGCACATACTGCCAAGCACGACAACCTGGGTTTGATCCATGAAAATGCACCCAGTGGGAAGACAACTGACTTCTGACATTCCTGGACCTCCACGTGTACATGCATGCACAAGCATGCATAAACATAGAAAAATAATGTAAAAAGCAAAGAAGGAAAAAGGAACTATGGCATTGTACAGGTGACTGACATTTTAAGAGGGGCGATTCACCACCACCACCACCACCACCACCTCTGATGGCTGCACTTGATTAGCAAACAGCGAAGGAGCCATCCTCATACACTTTTCTAATTAGTGCGAAGGGAGTCCGATATTGAGAGCTGCTGGTAGCAGAAGGCCATGGGAGTATACAGTAGGTGACAACGAGTGTTCAAAGGGCCAACCGAGGGTTCTGATAGAGGACTAAGTCATCATGCAAGGTGTGGTGGAGTTATTGCCTTTTGAATGAACTGGCTGTTTCTTCTTGTAAACTTCTTGTGCAGGAACAGCTATGACATGTCCCCATTACCATGCATTTTCATACAATGTATATATGTAATCTCATGATTACATCTCAATTTTTTTTTGTTTTGTTTTGTTTTTTTTGTTTTTCGAGACAGGGTTTCTCTGTGTAGCTGTGCGCCTTTCCTGGATCTCGCTTTGTAGACCAGGCTGGCCTCGAACTCACAGAGATCTGCCTGCCTCTGCCTCCCGAGTGCTGGGATTAAAGGCGTGCGCCACCACTGCCCGGCCCTACATCTCAATCTTATGGGCACATAAATCTGTGGGTTGTCAGGAAGATGACTTTTCATTTAGCTGTATAATTTTGATATACAGAAATATACTAGGACATGCTTGATAGCCAGATCCATTGTCCCATGAGACTGTAGACACTCAAAGCCTGCTTTGTTACTTGTGCTCAGACTAACACAGAAAATAATAATCTCTCCTCAGTCTAACTCAAACTGCATGCATTTAGCTCATTTTTACTTCACAGCAATTTCAAACTAGATTAAAGGCCTTTGTAAATAGATCATAAGTTTAAAACTTTACAGTATGCTCAAGGTCAGAGTCGCAGATGTCTACCCAGGTAACTAACACAAAACACCCTAGGAAAAGCCTGCCAATTCCTCGCTTGCCAAGTCTGCTGATAAAAAGCTATGTCCCAGAGTTTGTCTCACTGGGCACTGCGCCCCCTCCCTCTGGTCCTGAGACCTTGGAACCTTGCGTTACCATGGTAATGGCTCTGCTCCTTATCTTCTATTCTAGGAATGTGCGATGGCCTTGAGGGTTTTGAAACTTTTCTCAGGATGACAAGGAGTCTCCTGTTAGAGATGTATGGATAGTCAGGCAAGAGAGGAGCTAAGAAAGAGAGATGAAAAGAAGCCATAGACTTAGAGAAGCAGTAGAAAAAGAGAGAACAGCAGAGAGATCAGAAGCTTGCTTAGAACATACAGTAGACGGACTGAAAGGGCACATGTACGTAGATTTATTCGTCATCATCATCATCATCATCATCATCGTCCGTCCCCCTCCCCCGTCTCCCCCCCCCCCCCCCCCAGCACCTTCCCTAGACTCCAGGAGGGAGCAAGTTCTTCGGGGCAGGCACCTGAAAAGCTTTCATTACCCCAACATTTTGCCTCATTTTCCTTTTCACTATTCCTCCCAGCCTTGCTCATCTCAATGTTCCAGTCTTAGGCTCACGTGCGCTTTCAATTTTCCAGACTTAAAAGCAATACACAGACGCTGGGGTCACTCTCCTCAGTGTGAAAACAGTGAGGGACAGGGATGGCCGCAGGCCTGCCGGGTGGGCAGGACTCAGCCCCAGTCCTGCATACACACAATCTACGGTGGAAGTCAGGCTGCTGGGCACACAGACGGCTCAGGAAAGCGCTTTCCCCGCAGGCAAGAGGACCAGAGCTCAGACCCTCAGCACTCAACAAGTGTCAGGTAGGCACAGTGGCCCACCTGTAATTCCAGCCTCAGAGAGCAGAGATATAATCCCTGGAGCGATACAGGTTAAACAGACAAGTTCAATGAGGAACCCTGGGTTTGACTGGATTTGACCTGTCTCAAAAGAAGGTGGAAGAGCGATCCACCCCGATATTAACCTCAAGGCCCCCCCACACACCAGCACACGCACATGCAAATACGTGCCACCAACGCACACATACCACACATACAAACACAAGAAAGCCGGGCGGTGGTGGCGCACGCCTTTAATCCCAGCACTCGGGAGGCAGAGCCAGGCAGATCTCTGTGAGTTCGAGGCCAGCCTGGTCTCCAAAGCGAGTACCAGGAAAGGCGCAAAGCTACACAGAGAAACCCTGTCTCGAAAAACCAAAAAAAAAAAAAAAAAAAAAAAAAAAAAAAACCAAAAAAACAAACACAAGAAAAAGGAACAGAGTGGGACATAAAGAGATACACAATCATCCGAGCTTTAAAATACAGTCCGTGATTAATGAGTATCTGCCAGCATTAAAAAAAAAAAATGCACCAACCTAAGCAGACAAGAGCCCCATGTAAGTGCACGCGTCTTACTTCTTAATCACAAAGCGGATCCTCTCCTTTGCCAGCAATATCCTCTCAAGGCGAGGAATGCCGTATGTTGATGGCCTTCTGAAAGGAATCCCTTCGGGAAGCCCTTCTACATAAAGATCTTCAACATGGGACTGGAAGAGAGGGTATGGGATCGTCACCGGACCTTTGGCTTTTATAGCTTGAGCTTTAGGATGAAAAAGAGAAAGGGACCATCAGTACAAGACAAGGTCTGCGCAAACTCCAGAACAGAACGTCACCCGAACATGCAATGCTGCTTTGTCCTCCTGAGCCCTGTAAGCCCAAACCACCGCAGTTAGTGTGCATGGTACAAACGGAACTGCTGAGTCTTTAGAACATAAGCACTCGTTATTCACAACTAAACTTCTAAATTAATTAACAGGTCTGCACAAGTTACGATAACACCTCTTTACCCCAGGGTAAAATGATGCAACAGTTACAGAAGTGTCACAGCCGGGAGGACACGGTCACCAAATACACTGAGTCCCCGTCAGCCCAGCATCACTGTCGCTGCTGTTTTGCGTACGAGTGCACCCAATAAGCATTACCATGTGCATTAAAGTTGCAAGTACATCACACATGTCAGTGGTTGAGCTCGACACTAAGCACAAACTCACTAATCCCCTGAGCCCACACACCAGGTTATAGAACACAGTGAGAATTCCTCCTCCTCAGCCAATTACCACCCAAGCTGCTTTCAATTCTTAAAACATAAAGATTGTTATGATAATTTCATAGTAGTTGGCACACATTTATTTTCTTATATACAAAAGAATCTTGATGGGCATGGTGGTGATTCCACCACCCAGGAGGCAGGGGGATCGCTGTGAGTTCTATGCCAACCTGTGCATGGTGAGATCTTATCCCAAGCAGACAAAACAATCCAATCCATTAGTCTCAACAGCAGCCTTGGTTCTCCATGGCTGAGGAGCACAGGGTAGGGAACTGTCGTCATACTAAACTACTCTATGGCAGAACAGGGCTAATTAAAATATGAAAACACAAAGATTGATCACAGACCATCTACCAGCCGGCATCCTGCAAGGACTGTGCCGTCTTACCAGATGTCTACTCAGAAGAGGCGGCCAGGAGCATGAAGACATGGCACCCTGGCCTAGCCATGCCCTGACTGCTGGACCTCACTCCTTTTACATAGACTGTGTCTGTGTTTCCCAACTAAGGGAGCCATAAAGGGAACAAAGGAAAATACGTAACATTTAGCAAATTCATTAGACTGAAACTCTAGACTTTCATTGTAGTTCTCAGCCACAGTTACGAAATACACGTTGGGGGCTGGAGCGACAGCTCAGCAGTCAGAGCATCTGCTGCTCCTGCAGAGGTTCAGTTCTCAGTGTGCTCATGGCAGCTCACAGCCGTCTCCGTACCAGGCACAGAGGGGGCACAGAACATACCTGCACTCAAAACACTGATAAAGCTAAATAAAAACAAATAAACCTTTTTTAAAAAAAGGTTCCTGGGCAGCGGTGGCACAGACCTTTAATCCCAGCACTCAGGAGGCAGAGGCAGGGGGTTCTCTGTAAGTTCAAGGCCAGCCTGGTTGACAGAGCAAGTTCTATATAGGAGAGCCAGAGCTACACAGAGAAACCCTGTCTTAAAAGTTTCCAAGTGCCAAGATCAACAAAATTTGAATCTGTATGGATCTGAGCCAGGCTCACATCTTTAATTCCACCACTCTAGAGGTAGAGGTAGGTAGATCTCTGTGAATTGGATGCCACGCTGGTCTTCATCGTGAATTCCGGTAATCAGGCCCCATAGTCAGAGTCTCCCTCAAAAAACAAAAAACAAAGACAAAAAAAAACCCTAGAGCAAGAAGTGTTTGTGTGTGTATGTGTGTGTGTCCTTTACCTCCACTTAATGGTAATCTGGAAACTTAGGTTTCTAATATGCCCTTCTAAGAGACAGATGTGAGGAAGACATAATTCCCGGCAGACCTGCCTGGCTGATCTGAGCAATGACCTGAGAGGACGACCCTGCAGACATACCATATTTTCTCTCGAACAGCTCTTCAACTTGTTTCCGTAGGTCAGTGATGCGCGCGTTCCATTTCTCTGCAAACGAGAGGAGGTGATTTTCAGGACGAGGGCGGCTTGGCACTGGGCGCTCTCAATAGCAGACGACCTGCCTGTCAGCCCATCCCAGGCTGCTTCTCCCTGACTTCCCAAGTGTGTCCCCTTTTCTGTGCCTCTTAGAAGCCGTTGGAGGCTGAGGGACATTTGAAACTTATTTTTAGAACCGTCTACAGACTGCCTTTGTAGATTTTAAACTTCTGAAAGATGGGCGATTGGAAAAGACCAGTCCAATTGAGCACCGCAAAACTGCAGCAAAGAGAGGCCTCCAGGGGTCCTGGGGGGCACCCCCTGAAGCATGCCAGCTGTGGAGAAGCAAGGCCACATAGGGACTAGCTGCAACTTCCCCCACACTGGAGACATTCAACAAACTCACACATACACAAAATCCCGATAGAGCCAGTAGATGCAACAAAACCCATGTGGGAGATCCAGCTGCCTTCATCAAGGCCGGGGTGGGGTTCAGTGCTGGAGAGCACTGGCCCAGATGGAGCCCTGGGGTCTACCCCAGGACAGACAAAACAAAGACATTTTCAAAAGTGAAGTGGTCTTCAAAATAGGGACCACAAAACTAACTCACCCCTAATGTTTTACTCAGTCCCTTAGGAGAAGTATACTGGCCACTGGAGGTACAATTAGTAGCCGGTGGGCAACAGAACACCAGGAGAGATAAAGTTCACAAATGTACGTTTGGGGGCTTTGAATAATGGGGTGCCAAATGCCAACACAATGCCATCTACTCCCGGTTGCTTACAGATCCACTACCTCCTACATCACAGCTGCCCACTGCCCACCTCTTAGCCCTCCCCCCTCATATCCCCCCACCCCACCCCCGCCCACCCCCCACCCCCCACCCCCCACCCCCCACCCCCAGCAGGTCCTCACCGAAGTTGAATTCCCTGACTTTGCGCTTGCCAGCGTTGACGGGCTCTGGGACTGGCGGAGGAGGGGGCGGCTCGTTGCTCTTTGGCCTCTTGGTGGGTGGGGAGTACTCGTCATCTTGAGAAAGAAAACCTTCATTACTGCAGGAACCGGCTGCTGGAGCCCCAGTGCAGCGGCGAGGACAACTCTAGGCACTCAGGGGAACTTGGCACACGACCACCAGCTGCACCACCCCGCAGGCCAGCTGCTCGGCCCCTCTGACCAGTTCTCTCCTCTAAAAGCTTCCATGACCACAGTTGGGCTCGATTAAAGTGCTCTGAGAAAGAAAGGTTTTAATGGAGGCAGCTGCTTCTACTACTAACAATGCAGGTGTGTGATGAGGGAAAGGAAGATGAACCCTGAATGGAAGCTTACAAACTATTCCAATGGCCTCAAACAAGGGGGCGGGGGCGGGACTATGTCAATACTGCCTGCCCTTGGATACTGTTAGTTTGCGGATTTTTGTTTTGTTTTGTTTCTGTTGGGACATTCCGTGGCATTGGGCTCTCCCACTAAAGCACACACCAGCCTTTTGTTGTTGCTGTTACTTGAGACAAGGGGGCTTTGGACTCAGGATCCTCCTGCCTCAGCTTCCTAAAGTAAAAAGTCTCCATAGCACAAAGTTTCCAGAAAGAAAGGAACAGAGATGCTGACTCCCTCGACACAGGACCATGTACAAATACCCAGCAGGACGGGAGCATGGAGTACACACAAGTCAGCACACTTGGGAAGTTCATGCTGATTTCAACGGCATGGAAGGGACCTCCAAGTAAAATCCCGTCTCTCAATGCACCTGATACTAACGCCAAGGACACCTGGCCCAAGGAAGAACAGCCACTATCATCTGGTCCCAAGATGGTCAGGACCCACAGCTAAGCTGTCAGCTCCAACATCGTCTGCAAATGTAGCTCACAGAATCTTTATTTTAAAGACATAGTGTAGAATGTCAGGTATACTGGCGCACACCTTTAATCCCAGCACTTGGGAGGCAGAGACAGGTGGATCTCTGTGAGTTCCAGGCCAGCCAGCGCTCCACAGTGAGATTCTGTCTCAGAAAGGTAAAAAGAAAAGTATAAACAGGAAGATTAGAAATTCCAAGTCATCCGTAGTTGAACACCAAATTCAAGACCAGCCTGGAATACAAGTGACCCTATCTCAAAAATCAATCAGTGGGGGCTGGAGAGATGGCTCAGAGGTTAAGAGCACTGACTGCTCTTCCAGAGGTCCTGAGTTCAATTCCCAGCAACCACATGGTGGCTAATAACCATCTGGCGCCTTCTTCTGACTCACAGGCATACATGCAGGCAGAATACTGTATACATAATAAAATTAATCTTTAAAAAAAAATCCAGGTGGTGGTGGCACAAACCTTTAATCCCAGCACTTGGGAGGCAGAGACAGACGGATCTCTGTGAGTTCGAGGCCAGCCTGGTATACAGAGTGAGATCCAGGACAGGCACCAAAACTACACAGAGAAACCCTGTCTTGAGACCGCCCCCCCCCCCAAAAAACAAAACCAATACCAAATAAACAAACAAACAAACAAAAAACCTGTCTTGAAAAAAAAAAAAAGCAAACAGGTTGAAGCCAGATGTGGTGGCACAAGACTGTAATCTGTACTCAATTTGAGAAAAAGAGAATGTCAAGGCCAGTCTGGGCTTCCAAACACAGGCAGGAAAAGGTGTCACGGCACACACTTGTAATCCCCACACAGAACAGAAGTTCAAGGTAGGCTACACAGTAAGTTCAAGGCCAGCCTGGGAGCATTAGACACTGTCTCATTTTTAACAAGAAAAAAGAAACAAAGAGAGGCTAGCCAGTGGCTGAGATTTGGCCCCAAAAAACTGGGCTCAGACTGAAGACAGACTCTGGGTTTAAGTCTTTCTACTAGGCCTCTCTAAAGACGGTTTACTTCAAACTGAGGCTGAGGAAAAACATCATGGCAGATTTTCTTTAGTGTCAAGAGGTCCCTTCTTAGGCTGGATATAGTAGCTCACACCTTTAATCCCAGGACTTGGGAGGCAGAGACAGGCGGTCTCTGAGTGCAAGGCCAGCCTGCTCAACATAGTGAGTTCCAGGACAGCCAGGGCTACATAGAGAAAGCCTGCCTAAAAAAAACTAACAAACAAACAAACAAAACCACCTCACTTAAGTCCTGAGTCAGACAAACCCATTTCAGAATTCAAGATACACTGATACATGTTTTATGAAGATGACCTAATTGGGTCTGGAGGAGCGGCTCAGCGCTAAAGCAATTGCTCACAAAGCCCCTAGTCGGGCTGCTGGGGGGTGTGGCTCATCTTTTCCTGTGGCTCCAATCCAGAACTTGGAATTTCATATCCGGTTATACATGAGCTGTTTAAAGCATTCTAAATGCTGGCTGAGTCAAATGCCCACAAACTCAACAGCAGCCCCAATGGCTTCCACCCGCCCTGCCCGGGTTAGGCCTCCTTCCGATACCACTGCTTCACACCGTGGCCCTGTCTGGCGCCTCAAGGTGAAGGGAATGAGCTGTTCCTGCTCCAGGTAATGCATTCTACTGGACAGGAGCACCACCAGGCATATGTAAAGCTCCTATGTTTGTGGAACGACTACATGAACACAAGTCCTATTCCATTCAGGCAGCGGCCAATACCCTCAGCATTAATTTCACCATAAAGAAAGAAAGAAAGAAAAAAAAAAAGTCTTCTCTGGAAAATGACATCTACCGACTGTCAACCCTAAGCTTTCCGATGACACCACGGCTCTGAAGAACACTGTGCAAACTCACACCACTCATCTGCATGTAATGAAGTGGTTGTTCACGCTATGAAATACATGCGCCGTGGGTAGGAAAATGGCTACTATATTGAAGCAGAATAATAGAGCTGTCCGAGTATGTGGCACACTCAGCTCTGCACTACCGTCTGTGGCAGTGCACAGTTGAGTGGTCAAAAGGACCAAAAGCATGCAGAAATATTTGTACGGCCTTACAAAAAAACAACCGAAAAAAAGTCAAGGTAGCTCATGCATGAAAACACAACCCGAGTCAGAAAGCAAATTCACTCTAAAGCAACTTCAGGAAAACAGTGAAATCAAGTCAGGATCAGAGGCTGGGCTGCAGCACATGTGTGCATAAAGACCTCGGTTTGGGAGCAGCACCCTTAAAGACAACTATGGGATAAGGAAACAGCTTTTCTAAAAAGTCTCTTTATGAGCTAAGGAGAACTCTCACAAAAGCAAGCGACAACTTACCAAGCTCCGCCCTCCCCCATGCATCCCCATACACAGGATCTGGACAGTCATTCCGTGGCAATCCTTCTCCCTCAGTGTCCTCCTGAGTGCGGAGACCGTGGAGTGTGCGCTGCACACACCCTACATCTCTCTTCTCTGCTTATGCCAAAGGGAACAGCACCCGACCTAAACCCCAGCTGTAAGCGTGATGTTTGAGACTGAGGCCTACGACGCCAGACAGTTCCAGAGCCACCCAAACACAGCTCACTTATGGCAACCCAGGGCTGCCAACCACTGCCTCTAGCCGCGGAGGGATCACCACAAAGAAGAGTCCAGAAACTCACAGACACAGGAAGGGTCAAGTCAAACACTATAAAATATGACCAAGTGTTTCTTGTTTTTGGTTTTTCCAGACAGGGTTTCTCTGTGTAGCCCTGGCTATCCTCAAACTCAGAAATCCACCTGCCTCAGCCTCCTGAGTCTTGGGATTAAAGATGTGCACCACCACTGCCCGACAAGTATTTTTTTTCCTTATTCTTTTCTATAAACTCCGAAGAAAATGTAGAAAGATACAACAGGGTTAACAGTCGTCCCGGGCATCAGGAGAGGTTCATTCTTCTTAAACCTTTCTTCACAGTAGAAGCACATCCCTAAAGAAAACCAAGTTTCTTCTCTAGTCATGCTTTTCCTTTATGGTTTTTTAAGATTCGTTATTTTTATTTTATGTGTATGAGTGTTTGCCTTCATGAATGTATGTGCCCCATACGCATGCCTGGTGCCGTTGGAGTCCACAAGAGGACGCTGGATCCCGAGAACTGAAGTTATGGAAGACTGTCAGCAACATACGGGTCCTCTCAACTGCTGAGACATCTCTGGAGCCCTGGGCTTTTCCTCTGAAAATAGTTTCCTGCACATTAGACAGGGATTTTCCTTGTCATTAAACATAATACCCATTAGGGACTTTTTGCCATCCTTCAGGTTGTTTACTTGTGTGACTCTGGTGCTGTAAGACAGGATTTACTTTGTAAATAATCAACACAGCCACTAGACTAACCTGGTGCCAGGTGTGGTGGCGCACGCCTTTAATCCCAGCACTCGGGAGGCAGAGGCCGGTGGATCCATGTGAGTTCCAGGGCAACCCGGTCTACTGGTCTACATATCAAGTTTCAGGACATCCGGGTCTACATAGAGACCCTGTCTCAAAACAAACAAACAAAAATAACAACAAAAAGTAACAAAACCCAAAACTCCAAACCCAAATTGGTTCTTCATCTTACCCAGTTTTATTTCTATAATTCAAAGAACTTACTTTTCTCATTTCTATATAAAGGATAAAGTTGATTACTATCTCATTTACATGCTTATAATCTTCTAGAAGTTAATTGGGGTTTTTTTATTTAAAAATTTATAATTTGGGGCTGGAGAGATGGCTCAGCAGTTAAGGGCATTGGCTGCTCTTCCAGAGGACCCGGGATCAATTCCCAGCAACCACACGGCAGCTCACAACTATCTGTAACTCCAGCTCACAGTGATCTGACTCCCTTAGACAGATATACATGTAGGCAAAACACCAATGCACAAAAATAAAAATAAATCGTTTTTAAAATGTACAATTTATTTGTTCATTTTTGTATGTGTTTGGGGAGGGGGGCAGGCACCTATCACTAGGCTTCGGAGAACAGGAGGTGGTTCTCATCTTCTGTTATGTGGGTCCTGGGGACTGAACTCAGGTCATCAGGATTGGTGACAAGTACCTCTACCAGCTGAGCCCCCTCACCAGTCCTTAACAGGTTTTTAACTAAAGGTGACAAAATTTCAATTCTCTAATTGGCTACGAAGAATTCAAAGTAGCTTTCAGGTTAATAAAATTATGTTAATGAGGAAGACAAATCTATGCATTAATTTACTGCAATTGAAACATGAAGTATGAAAAGATTTCTTCTATCACGTGAAAGCCATCATACATCTTCAATACAATGGAGACACAATAGGACAGGTCACGGAGAGAGACAGAGAGAGGGAGACAGAGCACACCCAAGCTCCCAAACCAAGAAAGGTTATGCTGTGGTTAGGAAAAAAGAACTGCCAACTGTGTGTACTGGAAGGTGGGGGTCTTTGTGACAAAAACTTGCATCATAATGCACCTATACATTTGCAAAAATGCAGAGATCCACACACACGCATGTGCATATTAATAACCTATCAGCCATGTCCTGCCACCGTCCCCAGATGAAGGGGCAGACTGGGTGAGAACTTCAGTCCCTAGCTTCCAGTGCTGTACAAGTGCACCACACTGAGGAGCACTTACAGAGGAGTCCTGGGAGACACCAAAATGAAGGGGACGAAAACCTGGATGGCAGCACACACCTTTAATCCCAGCACTGGACAACAGGCCGGCAGATCTCTAAGAGTTCAAGATCAGCCTGGTCTACAAAGCCGTTCCAGGACAGCCAAGGCCTCATAGTGAGAACTTACTCTAGGAAAAAAAATTTTAAATAGTAAAGGCACAAGCCTTTAACCTCAGCATTCAGGAAGTAGAGGCAGGCAGATCACTCTGAATACAAGGCTGCCTGGTCTACATACTCAGTTCCAGGCCAACCAGGGATACTCAGTGAGACCCCATTTCAAAACAAACAAACAAACAAACAAGTATTAAGGTAACTTAGCTACTGGGGATTATTTTCATTTTTATTCGTAACTACTGCTTCCAAACATTTTCAAAAGACAAGTAAGTCCTTCCTTGGGGAAGGACTTGCATTAAAAGCTACTGACTCGCCCAGTAAGATGGCGTACGCCTACAGTCTCAGATACTTGGGAAACTGGGGTAGGAGGACGGCAGGAGCCTACACGTTTGAGGCCATCTTGGGCAGCCTTCTCCTCCCCTCTGCTGACTGGGATACTAGGACCTCCAGCACCTCTTCAGTTTCTTCTATCACAACCCAGGAGATCCTAGAATCTGTCTCTGTGCGTGGAAATAGGTTGGGATGTCTTTTTTCCTCCACTTTTCAATTACTACTGACAGAAAGCATAGTTTGGTCTACCTCCGGGCCAAATCTACTTTGCACAGCTTAAACCTGTCACCCAGCACTCCTAAAGCAACTGGGGAGCCCTACTGGGGCGTGGGCTGCTCTGTCTTTCAGAATGAATGAGATGCAGACTCAAGTGTGACTGTGACATATACGCTCATGACCAGAAGTGGACTCTTGGAGTCAAGGCTTGAATAACTAACCTTCAATAGTCACCTCAACTTCAGGGTCCTCACTTGTTTCTGAAGGGACATGTTGAGTAGAATCTTGAAAAAAATAAAATTCTAAAATGACATTCATTATTCAGCATGTTCCATGTGCTCCAACACTTACTGTCTGGTGCTCCAAAAGAAGCCTACAATAAAAGGCAACTGGCATTTGAATTCATTTCATGTTCATTAAAAAAGTTTGACCCTTGATTACCACTAGGGATAAAAGAAAACAAAACGTAGAAAACGCTGGAAAGTGTTAAGGGAACACCAAGTTACCTGCATCGGTGGACTCAATCAAGAGCCCCGTGTTCTTGGAGGAATGTGGGTACAGCAGACTCACAATTGTTTCCTTGCTATAACTGGAGGATGCCAGATAAAAACATGCTTTCTAGTGTGGACACTATGGCCTCTCTCCTTCCAGGAACCCTACGCGTGGTTTATATATACTGTTAAATAAAACCACAGCCAACTCTGTGCAAAGGAGACCTTCGTACAAGGAGAAAGGCAGTGACAGGTGCATGCAGGACTGCGGCAGACTCTCTTGCAGGACTCTGACCGGGATTTGTATTACGACACAAAACATACGTACACGGGAAATGTTAGTGCTGGAAGCACAGGGAATTTTCGTTAGCGGTCTTTCATTTTGCAAAGGTTGAGAGATTAACTGATTTGCCAAAGGCGATGTCTGGTGTTAGTACAGGAATAAAGAGCAAAACTCAAGTGCACTCAAATTAACTCGGCTGTTAACACTGGAACACATCGGTAAGAATTTCATCAGAAACGAGTCTCCGAGACCCAGTATGTGTTGACAGACTTGTGAAACCGTGAAGCAGTCTGGGTGCTGGATGAACCATGCAGGTCCTGTGCACAGGCCCGTTGTTAGCAGTATCACCCACCCCAACCTAAGACCTGCCATCACATTACCTCCCCAAACCCAACAGGGCGCTCACCACACAATCACCTGTGAAGAACATCTCAAGGATGCACAAGTATTTCTTTTTCTGTTTTATTATTTTGAGACAGGGTCTCACTACGTAGCCCAGGCTGGCCTGGAACTCAAGGGTGATCCTCCTGCCTCAGCCTCCCAAGTGCTGGGATAACAGGTGTGCGCTACCACACCCAGCTAGAACATCGACATTTTTGCGAGAAATTTATTCCCACTAGGAAGCCTACTGCAGCTGAATGTGCATAGATCAGCCCATGTCATTGCTAAGATCACCCCTTCACTAGAAGGTCAAAGGTCAAATCCATGAGTTCTTAAATAAAACGAAACAGCAGATATAAGGAATGCCAAGTTTCAGGATAAATTCCCCCTGTGTTGCATAAACAACAGTTAATGAGAGGAATACTGATTCTGAAACCAGAGATGACCCACCAGCCATCTCCAGGGAGGGCTATGAACTATGCCAGCCACCCAGCAGGGGGCGCTCCCGCACGTTGTGCAGTCAGGTGCTTAACATTCCTCGGTGTGTTGCTGCCCAGGGAGTGCTAAGGAGAACTCAGTGGCTAACTGAGGGGCAGCCATTCCTGGGGTCTCAGTCACAAAGTTATCTGTTGCCCTACGAACAAACTGGGGATGCACATAGCACGTTTTAAAGTTAAAGAAATACAACCAGGAATCACTTGAACTGTAATCTACTGAAAAATAATTAATTCATGTAATAAAATAAAACACTGGAGTTTTTCTTCTTCTCTTTCAATATGGCACAAGAAAGCTAAAAAGAAACAGGACCCACTGATTGGGCACAGCCAAGAGCATCGCTAACCATGGCGGCCAGGCCCAGTGCCTTTAGCACAGTGAGAGCGGGCCACCACATGCCTCCTCTCTAAAACTGAAGGTGCTGGCCGTGAAGGCGCGGACCACCACCGTCTCATCTACGAAGAGCGGGCAACCGACAGGGGAAAATGCAAGGCCCTTCTTTCCTAACCTTCTGCGGGTATTTCCACTTCTGTTCCTTCGTTGCCTTCTGAGGAATGACGGCTTCCTACAAAGAAAACGAACAACATATACTAAACCAGTAAAAAAAAAGAAAAAAACTAGCAGCAAAAGAAGAAAAACTAGGTGACCACACACTTTAATATAACAAACATACACGCAAAGATTTTTTAACTCAGCCATAAATTCAAACAATGTTTGCTAACTCGGAAAAAAATCTTTAACTCTGCTATTCGGAAGCTGCGAACTTTTGGAAATGCAAACATCCAGAACGACACTATGCAGGGCTGGGCTCTGGTATTAGTCACTGTCACCACATGCTAGATTGCCGAGGGATGCTGGGAGCTGAGAAGCCGTTACAGTCCAGGTACCATGCTCATCGGGCAACAACCCACAAACAAACCACCAAATCAGAAGACAGTCTTTCTTTGCCTAGAGACTTAACAAGGTGTCAAAACCAAAAAAAAAAAACAAACAAAACCAAAACAAAGTCAAGGCGTATTGTGTGTGGAATGTCCCCTCTTTCCCTTTCTACAGTGACAGAAGCTATGGACACTAGTCCATAATTTAATCAAAGTTGTACTTAAACACTTGAATTAAAATTCTAGAGACTATTTTTAGTTTCAAAGCATTTTAGTTCAGGAAATGACCTGCCTGCTTCTGGACATGGGGCATACATCCAGCCACCTGCTGGGTCAGGCAGCCAGGAAGAGCAAGAGGACCAACCGCACGAGAGCCACCAGCCAGGACACCAAACGGCCCCTTGGGATCCAGTGCACAGCTGCCCCCAAGTGCATCCTCAATCTCTAAGTGTCTACGCTGGGGACAGGAAAAGAGGAAAAACACCATCGTGCATAAAGGAAAACAGACACCTGCCAGTACAGGAGTCACCGAGGGGCATGTCTCCTGACGACTGTGCTCAGCTCCTGCCTCAGGGGTAGGCCAAGGTCATCGGTAGACTTGACCTGGAGGGCCTCAGAGCTCTCACAGTGCCCACAATTGTCTTTGTGTCGCAATGCTCTGTGCCGTCATGCCCTGACTGTCTCGGGATGCTTCCCACGTGCTCTACAGTGGGAACTCACCAGAACTCAAAGCTAAGGGCAGGCAGCACTATATTACCAAGACGACCTGCGAGCCACAGGCACAGTGTGCCTCCTCTGCACACGTTCTTATGCTTGGTGGACCTTCACTTGTGCATTTACGGAGCTGTAAATTCTTTGACTGTATAAAGTCAAAGGAAACAGATGTGAAGCCAAAACACGAGAGAAGGGAGAAGAGGCCGGCCGTCCACAGCATGGCGGAGATACCGAGGGCGGGCTAGGGAGGCTGCTCATGCATACTATGACCCTGTGTGTCCTCTCTCGTCTACTAAAATCTATGAAAATGGAAGAGACCATTCTAATTACATTCTAGAGTGACACTAAAGAAAATACATTGCATGAGATCAAAGCCAGAAGGGACAGAGGAGAAGCCATCACTAACAGACTATGACCAAGTCTGGAGACACAGCACAAGAGTTACCCAAGGAGTCATTCAGTAAGCACAGGGATTCACAAGTGATAGTCTGCAATCCTTCCCAAGCTAAGCATCACCACGCCTTAGCACTGCTCACATTGCTAACCCCAGTAACAGCCTGCCTGCTGACTATGCTGATAAAGGTATAAAGTGTACTTTACCTTCAATAGGAAAGTGTGTCATGTACCCATTTCGAGATTCATTACTAGATTCACAAAAGGGAAAATTGGTTTTGAAAAATTTTGCTTGTGAAGTTCATTTATGTTTAAAAAAAAAAAAAAAAGGCCAATACATTTTTTTTCCTTTTCCATTCGGAAAAGTAATATAGTTATAATTATTAAAACAGTCTGTCCAATATAAAGAAACAGTAAATACGAACAGGATGTGGGAGAGCAGAAGTGAAAGGCGATACCTTGCAAAGCCTTCGAAAGGGGGAGCTTTTCATCAACATCATCAGTTTCAGAAGGGCCTGCTTTGGAATACAAAGATAAGCTTCAAAAGGAATTTCAAAGCATATGTTGGTCACATTAGTGCCTATCTGGGTGAGGTGTATGGAATGATGGCCTTTTTAGAAATAAAAACAGGCACAAAGAAAAAAAGGGGGGGGGATGTTAGTTGATGGTCTTGGTGGATGGTCTTGGTTGATGGGAGGAGTGTGTTCAGGTAAAGGTTTGTGTACACAGTTAAGGAGACTGAGGATGACCGACAGGACGGGATGGCATGGTAATGGCATGTCTGTAATGGAGGCTCGGAGTGGTTCAAATGGACAAGTGCTCGCTCCAGGAAAGGCGGACGCTGACTGCGCATGCCTGCCTACTGTTTGCTTCTTCCAAACAGGGATTAGTGAGACTCTTAACCTCCCCCAGGCTTGCTGAAGGACATCCACTACTAGTAAGCCTCAACCACCACAGAGGCGTACACAACAAACCACCAGGCAGGAATCAATGCACTTTCTGGTCCAGAATCCTTTTCATTAAGTTAACAAAGTTTTCCCATTAGTCAAAGTATTTTGAAAATACATAAAAACAGAAGGGGGATTACTTGGGAGAGAGGAAGGGGATTTGGGTACACAAAGAGAGCCACAGGGTTATGGTCCAAGTGCACTCACTACACATATGTATGAAGATGCCATGATGAAGGTTCATTCACCAGGAAACACAAAACACAAAGTCACAGATCTAATAACACAGCACAGGTAAGTTTCCACTGTATGTGAGACAGTTACATGGAGCCCAGGCTGACCTCTGACTTCTGAGGTCTTCCTGCCTCCACCTCTGGAGTGCTGGGAACGCAAGCGGGCTCCAGTGTGGCCAGTCTACGTGGTACTGGGGATGGACACCAGGGCTTCTGGCATCCTGGGCGAACACTACCCCTGAGTTAAAGCCCGAGACCCTGAACAGGCTTTTTAGAATTCATCCACTGAAAGAAGCAAAACACTACTTTCAATGGCTACTTTTTAACATAAAACAAATAAACAACAAGCCACAATCTGTAACACCAGCACTCAAGAGAGCACGGAGACTCCTGGGTTTGGGGACCTCGGCTCATAGCAAAACCACATATCCATAATAAAAGAAAACACGAACACAAAACACTATCTGAATACAACACAGAAAACACCCTAGACCAGTGGTTCTGGACCGTCTTAATGCTGCGACTCTTTAATATATATAGTTCCTCATGTTGTGTTGACCTCCAACCATAACGTTATTTTCCCTGCTACTTCATAAATGTCATTTTGCTACTATTATGAATCGTAACATAAATGTGTTTTCCGATGGTCTTAGGTGACCCCTGAGAAAGGGTCATTCACTCCCAAAGGGGTCACAACCCACAGGTTGATAACCACTGCATTTGAACAGTCTGCAACAGCACATAGGGCATTTCACAAAGACACCAACACAAGGTACAAGCAGGAGACACGTCACAAAGGAGAGACATCGTAGGGCTGTGGTGTGGCTCAGGGGCCGAAGACCTGCTCGCCCCGCAGCTCAAGGCCCTGGGGTCAATCTCCAGCTCAAAGAGGGCAGTGTGGGAGAGAGGAAGACGGAGGGAGAAGGGTGGAGAGAAAAAAGGGAAATACCCACAAGGCACTACTCTACTGGCCTGGGAATGGGCAGCAGAATGTGTAGCTTAACTTCTTCAACTGCACTAAAGAAACAGTTCAATGAGGAAAACAGTTTGGGGGGGGGGGCGTGGAGGGGAAGAGGAGCATCCCAAGTTAGAACTCATCCTCGGCGACATACGGAGCTTGAGGACAGCCTGAGATATATGAGACCCTGACTCAAGCCAAGCCAAGCCAACTACCATTCTGCACAATGAACACACACCAATAAAAAATAATTAAGCCCAAGAGTGATAATGTATGCTTCTATCTCAGCACTCAGGAGGCAGAGGCAGGTGGACCTTTGTGAATTTGAGGCCAGCCTGATCTACTTAATGAGTACCAGGGCAGCCAGAGCTACATAGTAGAAACCCTGTTTCAAAAAATACCAAAGAAATGTCACCTTCCCAGTGTGAGTGTTGAGGGTGTGTGTGCGTGGGGGGAGGGGTGTGGGGGACTTATACTCACAGCAGGTAATGCAAATGATGTCAATGAAGAAAATGATAAAGGTGGGGACATTTTATTTCAAACATCAATCTACCTGTTACCTTTATGTACATGAGCAAGACACTACCAACCAAGTCAAGCTATATTCTAACTCTAAAACCATAAAAAAGAATCCTGATGATGATGATGATGATGATGATGATGTCAGCTTTAAGTCCTAGGATCACAATCAGTAAAGGCCAGCAAGAGAGCTTAGGGGGTAAAGGCACATGCCACCAAGCCTAATGACCCAAGTTCAATCCCCAGGAGCCATCTAGTGTAAGGAAAGAACCAACTCCTAGCTATCCTTCATCTCCATATGCGGGGACCCTACCCCCAACTTTTGTCACTGACAGTGAGCAGTACATGTACACAGATGTTTGCACACTTAAACGTCATGAAATATTATTCTAGGCATTTGTAAAATACTCCACAGCCAGTAAGGCTTATCACTTTAAAGAAAATCAAGTCTCCCAGGCAAGTGAAAACTAGAACTCCGTGAACATTTCACAACACACACACTGAAGCAGCCACTAAAATGTTCGTTTGTTTGAGGCGAGGTCTCCCTGCGTAGCTCTGGCTGGCCTTGGCCTCCTGAGTGCTGAGCACACAAGCATGTGCTAACCACGCCACGCTGAAACTGCTAAGATGACCCGGGCTGACCATACAAGGGAAGACACGGATGGGGACCAGAACTCTCACGTTCGCCTGACGGAAACTAGGAACAGGCACTGTGGCACAGACGGCTATTGGCTCAG
Organism: Peromyscus californicus insignis; assembly: GCF_007827085.1. Lineage (NCBI taxonomy): Eukaryota > Metazoa > Chordata > Mammalia > Rodentia > Cricetidae > Peromyscus > Peromyscus californicus. The sequence continues at coordinate 24,494,461 of NW_026294540.1, forward strand.
AGAGCTGAACGCCACCACCAAGTGTCAGGAAGAAAGACCCCATTAAACAATGGTTACCTTGAACGTTATACTGATAGTAATCAGGATCTTCTGACTCCTCCTTTACTGTCACAGCGGCCATTTCCAGAGAAATGCCTACAAAACAAGTGACAGTCTCCAGTAGGTCACGGTTCCAGGGCACTGCACATTCAAATCCTTATACATGTAAACAAGTGACAGTCTCCAGTAGGTCACGGATCCAGGGCACTGCACATTAAATCCTCACACACATTAAAGACTTTGAAAGGGCATCAGGTAGGTGTTGAAGGAAGCAATCTGCAACCCCAACCATGCCAAGGTTTTGGCAACTGACAGATAGACAGACAGACAGACCCAACCAACTGACCGACCTGAACAAACGTCACAGTAAAAATCAACTTAGGAAAAAGGGGAGAGGAAGGGAAGAATGCCCACCTCGTCTCGCCCCAACAGGACAGGAAGGAAACTTTAGAACACAGAGGACCAGTGGAATATGGCTGCCCGACTGCTCTTGGCTGGGGAAGGGAGAGGTAAAACTCCACTACCTCTGACAGAGACTCAAAGTCACTCAGTAGAGCAGGAAGGGCCTTGGCATTCACATGAGCTGAGTGATTTATGCTCTTACCTCGCAATGTGCCTAACGACAATCTCTCCATCGCACAGACCAGCCTAAGAACTAACGCTAGAAACCCTCAGAAGAGACCTAATCACAAAGCTTTGCTGACTTTAGGTTGGACAAGTATTTTCTAGGTAAAAAGAAAATAAAAGGAAACCCTGTGTCTGGTTCAGCCGCCGGGAGGCTGCAGGATTAGCAGACAGCCAGAGCCACAGAGCCATACTGTCTCTAAAGGACAATAAAACAGAAAGGGGGCGGGAGGATGGGGGCGGTACTGTGGAGGAGGAGGGCATAAGAAAAACGTTAATGATATCTGTGTACGAAAATGCCGCAGTGACAGGGCTGGAGAGATGGCTCTGAGGTTAAGAGTGTGGACTCCTCCTCCAGCTCAGGACCACCCATAACTCGGGCTCCAGGAAGCTCTGATGCCCCTGCTGGTCACTATAAGTACTGCACTCACATCCAACTACACAGTCACACAAATACACATCAATTTTTTACATTTTATTTTTATTTTCTGTGCACTGGTGTTTTGCCTGCATGTGTGTCTGTGTGAGGGGAGGTTGAACTCCCTGGAACTGGAGTTACAGTTGGGCTGCCATGTGCGTGGTGGGAAGTAAACCTGGGTCCTCTGGAAGGACAGCCAGTGTTCTTAACCTCCAAGAAGCCATCTCTCCAGCCCCCATACAAATTTTTTTAACCAAAAATAAATATATATATATATTTTTTATTTTTAATTTTTTGCTTTTGAGACGGAGTTTCTCTGTACAGCCCCGGCTGTCCGAGAACTTGCTCTGTAAACCAGGCTGTCCTGGAACTCACTCTGAAGACCAAGCTGGCCTAGAACTCAAGAGATCTGCCTGCCTTTGCCTCCTGAGTGCTGGGATTAAAGGTGTGCAGCACCAACCAGCTTTAAAAAAATATTTTCTTTTAAAAAAAATGCCACAGAGAAACCCACCACCTTGAATGCTAACTTTGAAAATTAAGTTTAAAAAATTTTTTTAAACCCATGAGACCTCAATCCTATACAAAGAACACAGGCAACTAAGAAATACTGAGATTAGGAAGAAATAGTCTTCTCTGCTAAAACTTACATATAAGTAACATTACACAGACTGAGCAGGTTATATTTGGGGGGGGTGGGGGGGGAGAGAATGTAATAACAATGTGACCTGAATTTGAAAGAGGGAAAGGCAGAGTATAGAGAAGGGTTTAGAGGGAGGAAAGAAAAGAAGAAATAATATAACTTTGAAAATAAAAAAATTTAAATGAATTAAACCAGACGTGGTGGTGCACACCTTTAATCCTAGAAATTGGAGATGGAGAGGCAGGCACGACATAAAGAGACCTTGTCTCAAAAAAAAAAAAATTAAAGAGTAAAACATGTTTTAAATCTAAAAAACAACAACAACAAAATCACAACCTTGGAAACATAGTAACCACAATTTGTTATTTTTTGAGTTTCAAAGACACCATTAAAGAAAATAAAAAGACCCAGCACAGGCTCTAAGAAACATTCGCAAGACCGTATTTCTGACTCGTATCCAAAAAAAATATGCAGAATTTCGGAAAACTGGGGGAGGGGAAAACAAACAAACCAATAACCAGAGGTTAAAAATAAAGCAACAGGAGGCTGGAGAAGGACTCACTGGGTGAAGAGCTGCCACACAGCGGAAGGACTGGAGTTTGCACCCCAGAAGCCATGTAAAGTGGGACATGGTGCTGCATGTCTCTGATGCCCGCTCTGTTCTTACAGTGAGATGGAAGGCAGAGAATCCCTGGAAACTCTCAGTCAGAGAGTCTGGCCCACCAGGAGCAAAACGCCTCAGACCAACGCTCGCGGTTGCTGCCTGATCTCAACAGGCACACCGTGGCACACATGTGCCTGGATTCATTCCCTCCCTTCCTCCCCCCACTGTCTGTCTCTCTCTTACACACACACACACACACACACACACACACACACACACACACACACACACACGATTAAAAAGAAGAAACGTCATCAAAGACACAGGAACAGCCAATGAGTGCATGAAAGAAATGTTCAGCATCATCTCCCATGAGGAAATCACAAATTCAACCACAGTGAGGGAGCTGGAGAGACAGCTCCGTGGCTGAGAAGGCTTCCTACACAATCCCGAGCACCAGAGCTCATTCTATCTCAGGATTCTCCTAACAGGTGGACCAAACCAGCCAGTGCTTGTCACCTCAGCCCTGAGGGAGGCAAGGGTAATGGGACTGAGCTTCCCAGATAGCCGGCCCTGAGTTCTGAGAGACCCTGCCTCAAAGAAATAGAGTAGAAGACACTGGGCGCCCTCTTCTGTCCTTGGAGCATGCACAGGCACACAACTTCCCGCCCCACCCATGCATACAAATATACCATATTTACATACAGGCACATGCACGAAAATAATGATTAATTGTAAATAAATCTTTAGAGGCCCCTCCTACAATGAAACCAGGGAGAGCAGCACATGCCTGAAATATTAGCACTGGCCAGGCCAAGGCAGGAGGCTCCTAAGACGCCAGTCTGGTCAGCATAACAAGACACAGTAACTAGCAACTCAAAATATAACCTCCTCGACTAAGGGAAAGACTATGTTTATAAGTGATTCTAAGAGTACTAGTACATACCAGAGTCTTCCGTGGGTTCCGTTTTCACTTTGATGGGGCCGCAACTGAAAGGAGGGAGAGACGAGGATCACGGGATGCAAGTGTGAGGGCCTCCTGCACAGTAGTTAACAGCTTCCCCGATGTGCGGCCTTCCAGATGTGCGGCCTTCCGTAAGAAGTGCCACTGTGCACAGCTCCTGAGGCGAACCTACATGCCTGGTGTCACACACCTGCGATGCCAGCACTGAGGAGGCCCAGGCAAGACGATTCCAATACGAGACTACCTGGGCTATTAGAAAGTAAGGCTTTGCCGGGCGGTGGTGGCACACGCCTTCAATCCCAGCACGTAGGAGGCCAAGGCACGGTTTTTCCGATATGAGACTACCCTGGGCTACTAGAAAGGAAGGTTTTTTCCTCAAAAACAAAATTTGCATTTGCACGCTGGATGTGTGGCACGAGGCTGTCTGCTATTTTGGTAACTCTGGGCACGAGGCACAACAGTGCTGGTGAGGGATGGCTTACCTTCCACCAGGAGACAGGATGGTCCTCTCAGTATCTGATGCCATCACTCGGCCACCTACAAACGAAAGCAAATTCCATGCAGGTTTAACAACATTTGAAGTAGGGTTGATATTTTAATATTCCCAAACCATGCTCCACCTTTTTTCTTGGGTGTTTGTTTTGTTTTATTTTGTTTTAAGACAGGGTTTCTCTGCGTAACAGCCCCAGCTGCGCCTGGAAACTTGATCTGTAGACCTGGCTGGCCTCGAACTCAGAGAGCTCAGGCTGCCTCTGCCTCCCGAGGGCCAGGACTAAAGGTTGTGTGCGCCTTCTGTGTTTGTACGTAGGGTCTCGCTACGTAACCCAGGCTGGCCTTCCACCTCACACCGTGCTGGGATTACAGCATAAGCTACTATGACCTGGCTTGTGGGGGATCTGAGGTGGCGTGAGAGGCCCTGAAGGAGAAACTTTCTGAGACGTGCAAACACAGACGTGCAAACACAGACGTGCAAACCGAGCCTCTGACCTCCTTTATCCACCTTCACTTCACACAAATATTTGGTCAGTGAGCTGAATACAGAAATCAAGCATTCATTTCTTGAGTGGCATACAATGAGCCTGCTGACACAAATGTGACGCAACTTAAGGGTCAGTGCGGGGCCTTTTGTGAGATATGATGGAAGTGTTCACAGTCACATAACGATCAGTTGCCAACTTGTGATACACTTTAAAATGTGAATTATACTGCAATTAAAAGAACTGTTGGCGGGGCTGGAGAGATGGCTCAGAGGTTAAGAGGGCTGACTGCTCTTCCAGAGGTCCTAAGTTCAATTCCCAGCAACCACATGGTGGCTCACAACCATCTGTAATGAGATCTGGTGCCCTCTTCTGGCCAGCAGTCATATATGCCGTATACGTAATAAATAAATAAATCTTAAAAAAAAACTGTTGGCAGTGGGGTCGCAAACCTTTGATCCCAGCACTCGGGAGGCAGAGGCAGATGGATCTCTGTGAGTTCAAAGCCAGTCTAGTCTAGAGAGTGAGTTCCAGGACAGCCAGAGCTACACAAAGAAGCCCTGTCTCAGGAATGCCCCCCAGCCCCCCCTCCTCACTCCCCCAAAAAGAAATGTCTTGCCAGGCTTGGAGGCACACAGGGAATCCAAGCACTAGGAATGCTGAGACAGGAGGAACCTAAGTTCAAGGCCAGTCTTGACTACAGTCTTGACTACACGGCACAACCCTGTCCCACCCTCGCTACACAAGGCTGGCACAGCGGCTCAGCAGACCACTGACCTAGCATGTACAAGCCCCCGGCTCACCTCACCAGCACTGTGGAGGGCGCTGGTGGAGTCAAACCTCCACAGACCTTACACAGCCCTTCCTGAGAAAGCCGAGGACCTACATAACCCGGATGTTCCTCACCTGAGGAACAAGTAAACACTGTGTTGTATCTGTATATAACAGGGACACAACGTGGACAAGAAGGGAATCGCCTGTGGAGAGCACATGGGAGGTAAAAGCAGGAGGCCTGCTCTGAGTTCGGCAACAGCCTGGTCTGTATCAAAAGGTCCAGGCCACCTAGGACGCAAGACCAAGTCCGGAAAAGCAAAAGTTGGATGTGACAGAGCACGCCTTTAATCCTAGCACTTAAGAGACAGAGGCAGGCAGATTTCTGTGAATTCCGGGCTAGCCAGCGCTACACAGAGAGGCCCTGTTTCCAATATTTGTTAAAGTGTGTGTGGTGGTAGGGGTGGGGGGCCAAGGAGACATGCACACAACACAACAGTAAAATGAGAATCAACTATTACTATATAAAGCACAGGTAATTTCAAAATGAGAAGCCAGCAAAAGAATACACACATTATCATTCTATCCATGTAAAAATCTGGAAATGCTGGGGCTGGAGAGATGGCTCAATGGTTAAGAGCACTGCTGCTCTTGCAGAGGACCTGGTTCCCAGCACCCATATGATGGCTCACAACCACCCAAAACTCCAGTTCCAGAGGAACTGATGCCCTGTCCTAACCTCTGGGGGAATGGGCATGCAATATGGTGAACCTACATACATGCAAGCGAATCTGGAAATTCCAGTAAACCTACAGGGACAGGAAAGGACTTAATGAAAGCTTGGGGGTACAGCAGGCAGGAACCATGAGGAGGCAGGATGAAAGCAATACTCAACTTGTGGTGGTGAAGGGTCATATGGGACACAAGGGTCCACACTGATCATACTGTGTACTTTACAACACTGTAGTTCACTGTGTGTCAATCACACCTCTAAAAGGCATCAAAACTCCTGAAGTCAGGTAGTGAGACACCATTTGTTTGGTTTTAGCTGTACTGAGGACTGAACCTATGTCCCCACTCAAGTGCTCTGCCTAGGAGGACCATCTGGAGCCTGTCAGGGGGATTCTAGGCAAGAACTTCACCCTGAAAACTCTGTCTCCAGCTCTTGTTTCGTGTTTTATCTTGTTTCATTTTTGACACAGGATCTCACTATGTAACTCTGGTGAGTCTGGAAATGACTATGCAGACCAGGCTGGCTTTAAACTCACCAAGAGCCACCTACCTCTGCCTCCTGAGTGAAGGGACTGAAGATGTGGGCCACCATGCCCAGCCCTCCTCTTACTTTTAAAAATGTATTTACTTATGTGTGTTGAGTATTGGGAGGCATGTACCACGCACCCACGTGAAAGTCGGAGGACAACGTGCAAGAACTGGTTCTGTCCTTCCCACGGTGAGAGTCCCAGGGGTAGAGCTCAGACCATCCACTTGGCTGCCAAGGCCTTACCCACTGAACAAGTTCTCGTGCCTCCTTCTTCCTTATTTTGGTACATATTCCATGAAGTTGCCCAGGCTGGCCGTGAACACATTCTATGGGCCACAGCGAGAAACGATCTCCCTGCCTCACCCTGACCTAACACGAACCACATACCCAGCTCCAAAAGAACCATTTTTTAAACTCGGTCGGATCCCTAGGTGGGCATGGTGGCCTTCTGTAATCACAACACTAGGGAGACCAAGACAAAAGGACCATGAGCTAAAGGTCATAAGACGCCACAGCAAAAGTCTATCAGAAAAAAAGTGTGCCCACAGAGGTTTCCTAGTGAGAACTTAACTCAGGGTTAGAGAATCTGGGCTTGCTTTACCCAGCAGGACCGCATGATGGGATGATTTGACCACGGATGTGGTTATCAGGTGCTTGGAAGGGTCTACACTTGGCTGGACGCGTGCTTTGATCTTGCAAGGGGGAGGTCCTTTGCCCCTCCCCTTGAGATTTTTTTTTACCCTTTATAAAATCTTTATTGACAAATTATTCACATAGGATACAATTTGCCTGTTTGCACAATTTGATAGACTTTAGTCCAGCATCCTCATAGGCCCATGACACCATCACCACTTTCTATTTTAGAACATTGCTGTCTTCAATTTCATACACACAAATAATGTATTACATTCCACCTTATTTTTTTAAATGAACATAATATTTGCAATTGTAACCATTTTTAAGTTCACAATTCAGTTGGCATTGTTATAAAATGCCTTTTGAATAAAGCCTCGAGGCCGTTCAGGATTTATCTGGATCCAGTGGCTAGGTATCTCTATCTGATATTTTCTTATCCCTCTCTTCCTCCAAAGAACCCTAGAAAAGGTGGGAGCTGGTCTCCTACAACAAAGAAACAACCTGATGCCCCCTAATCTGAGAATAAGTTATATACTCTGTTTGCTTTTTAAAAATAAACAAAGCCAGGCGGTGGTGGCACATGCCTTTAATCCCAGCACTCAGGAGGCAGAGCCTGTGAGTTGGAGGCCAGCCTGGTCTACGGAGCGAGATCCAGGACAGGCACCAAAACTACACAAAGAAACCCTGTCTTGAAAAAAAAACAAAAAAGAAAAAATAAATAAAATAAACAAACTTATTTTAGCCAGGTATGGTAGCACATGACTTTAATCCCAGAATTCCAGAGGCAGAGGCAGGAGGATCTCTGTGAGTTTAAATCCAGCTTGGGCTACAGAGCGAATTCCTGATTGCCCAGGAGGTTGCGACAGGAGAATCTTAACTTTATTGAACAAGAGTTGTCTCTAAATAAGCTTCCAGATACATAAACATAAACAAATAAATAAGGCTCTCTGGCCTACACATGCTGTGGCACATGTACCCACACCCTGACCTAAAATAAATAAATTCAATTACTTTTTAAATAAAGTGTAGAGCCGTAGAGGACAATACTTGATCGTTAACCTCTGGCCTCCACATGTGTGCACACACACCTAGGTGCGCACCCTTACACACAGACATGGACACAGACAAACATACACACAAAATAAAAAAAACAGGGACGGGATATGTAAGTCATTGACACACCATGTGCTTACCATGCTCAAGATCTTGGGACTGATTGCAAGAACTAAAATTTAATTCAGTACTTTAATTGCCGACTTCTGTTATTTAAGTAAAAGATTGATCACAAAATGAATGATCACTCACAACCAAAGCCCACAGAGTAAGGGACGCTCCTCAGCGGGCACAGCCACACCACAATGAACGCATCAAACACAAGCTCCAAGTCACTCACAGTAAATGTCATTCCCGACCCCCCCTCCCACCCCCAACGTGTGTGTACACGAACCGTGTGTCCACGGGCATCTCACAAGGAGGGGTCAGAGGACACCTTATTGAGGCACGGTCTGTCTCCTATTTTTTATTTTCCTCTCTCTGTGTACTCAGAACTCCTGGGCTCAAGGGTGTCCAGATTCTCCTACCTCTGCCTTCCATTTCACAGCAAAGCTCTGGTACTACAAATTGCTTTTTTTTTTTTTTTTTTTTTTTTTTGGTGCCTGTCCTGGATCTCACTCTGTAGACCAGGCTGGCCTCGAACTCACAGAGATCTACCTACCTCTGCCTCCCGAGTGCTGGGATAAAAGGTGTGCGCCACCACCGCCCAGCCTCTCTCAATCTTAAAAAGGACCCCACGCACTGATGCCTTCCCTCTTAACGGTCAAAGGGGAATGGTCACCTAACAGGGAGAACAATGTGGAGGTGACAGACTGTTCTCCCAGCACAGACATCAAGGTGGCCTCTGGCTAAGGTGTTAACCCTAGCCAGACCACAGGGTCAGGAACAAAAGGCACACTGTGGCAGGAAGGAGAGGGACGCTCTCTCGCTCGCACATTTGCTGTGAAGACACCACAGAAATAGAGTCAGGGTCAGCTGACTTCCAGCGAAGTTACCAAGACAACGCAGAGAGAGAGTGCGCTCTTCACTGATGGCTGCTGGGACACTGGAGACCCAGATGCAGAGACAAATTTATGCCTTTACATTCTGAAATACACAAACCCAAAATAGACTGGAGATCTGGGAGGTGTCGCTCAGTGAGCTGTGACTGGCACCGACCGACACCCTGGGTTCCAGTCCTAGCGCCACTGGAAATGGAAGAACTCGATCCAGGAGCTAAAAAGCTGTAACCTGGAGGAGAAGAAGGACACTTGCAAGGCCAAGGTCCACGTCCCAAGGTCAGGTGATGTCTTCCCTCTTTTTCTTCAATACGACCCCACAGCATGAGTGGTGAGCAAGCACCGGGGACTGAGTCACCTCCCAGCCCCCAAACGACAGCTCGTCAGAGAAGACAGACATCCAGGGCACAGTGACAAGCGGAGAAAAACCATTTCCTCTAAACATCCAGACTGGGCCTCGGGAGACAGCTCAGCAGGCGACAGAACTCGCTGCCAACCTGAAGACCCACATTCGGTCCCTAGAATTCCTACGACGGACAGAACTACGTCCAGCAAGATGCCCTCTGACCACCATCATGTGCTGTCCACATGTGCCCTCCAGCCACGAAATACATTTAATTTAATTTTTTTTTAATGTAAAACTAGGCGCTGGGGAGATGATTCGGTCGCTTGAGGATCTGTAACACAAGCACAAAAACCTGAGTTTGGATTCCCTGTACCCTCATAAAAGCTGGAGCTGAAGCAGGGGCAGAGCCAGGAGTTCACGGGCCAGCTGGTGAGCACCAGGGTCAGTGAGAGACCCTGTCTCAAATACAAGGAGAATGACGGTGGAATAGTCCAGTATCGGCTAACTCTGGCATCTGCACAGATCCACACATGCACAAATACACAGACGTTTACATGGTGCCAACACATAAAAAGTAAAACTCCCAGCCAGGCAGTGGTGGAGCACTCCTTCTTCAGTCCCAGCCTGGGGAGGCAGAGGCAGGCAGATCTCGGTGAGTTCCAGGACACAAGGCTACACAGAGAAACCCTGTCTCAAACAAACAAACAAACGAAACTACCAAGCAAATGGGCTGGAGAGATGGCTCAGTGGTTAAGAGAACTGGTTGCTCTTCCAGAGGTCCTAAGTTCAATTCCCAGCACCTACTAGGGGACTGACTCACAACCACAGGTAACACTAGTCCCAGGGAATCTGATGTGGCCTTCTGAGCTCCTGAGACACCAGACACCAAAGACAAACATACAGACATCCATACACACAAAATAATAGAAAATCAAATGAATTTAAAAAAACTATCAAGCAAGCAAAAAGACAATTCACAGAACTGGAGACAACGCTTGTCAGTGACTGACCACACTGAGCTCATCATAGTGGTGCTGCCCACAATGGCCAGCACCAGAGGAGAGGCTGAGGTATGGGACTGTGAGTCCACGCTGCCTCAAATAACCAAACAAGAACTACATCCAGCAAGTGTCCAAACAGTGTCCAGTGCTGGACACTGAACTCGGCCTCCCACATTGAGCCGAGACTCTTGACACTAGCTGTGTTCCCAGCCCTGATTTCAAATGGTTAGACTGTGCATTTACTAAAAATCATGTAGTCTACTCTTAAAATACGTGAATTTAAGTATGTCAATTACATCTTAATAAAACTGATCCAGCCCAGCGACAGTGGCGCATGCCTTTAATCCCAGCACTCGGGAGGCAGAGGCAGGCGGATCTCTGTGAGTTCAAGGCTAGCCTGGTCTACAGAGTAAGTTCCAAGACAGCCAGGATTGTTACACAGAGAAACACACACACACACACACACACACACTCATACACATACTCATATCCATGTGTCTTTTCCCTCCCGTCTTTATGTGCTAGAAAGGTCTTCTATGGTACCGAGTATCACCTTTAAAACATGTCACATAGGGGCTAGCAACTCACTTCATGGGTTAAGAGTGCACACTGCTCTTGCAGTGGACCTGAGTTCAGTTCCCAGCAGCCACAATGGACAGCTCACAACTACCGAGAACTCCAGCTCCAGGGAATCTGATGCCTTCTCTTTTGGCCTCCATGGACACACACATAAATAAAAATAAAACTTTAAAAATACACACACACGGGGCTGGAGAGATGGCTCAGAGGTTAAGAACACTGGCAGCTCTTCCAGAGGTCCTGAGATCAATTCCCAGCAACCACATGGTGGCTCACGACCATCTATAATGAGATTTGGTGCCCTCTTCTGGCATGTACATGCCAGAACACTGTATACATAATAAATAAATCCTAACCCCGCCCGCCCCCCCCCCCCCCCCACATACACAAAGCATGGCATGTCAAGTAGACCTGGCTTGAAGGTACCACTGTCTCCGGTTCATTGTCTTACTTGAGTGGAAAGGCCAGCCCACCCCAGACGAAGCCCTGCTGTAACAGTCTTCCAGTGATCTTCCTCAACTCCTCTCAGCAGCTCTGACATACGGACGTTACACTTTGGTCATGGTCACTTGACAGCCATTGACATCTCCTAATACATGAGCAACACTCAAAGGTGTACGTACTACATTCAGCGGTGAACACACGCCTGTGTTCAACACTGCCCGGCCTTTCCAGTGATACTCAGTCAACCAGTCACTCCTAGTATCTGGCAGAGGAAGAGGGACCCGGGAAATGGAAACATGAAACACCACATAGCCGCCACGTATTTACCTCAGTGAGCTGCCACGGGTTTTTCCCTAACCCTGACTCAGAAATGTCTTACATCACGGACTCAAAGACAACCAAAGACAGTAATCAGGAATCCAGCAGGCAAAGGTGTAAACAAAGGAATGTACTCACCGAGGTGTTTCTTCGGTTCAAGGAAAGGTCTGCATAAAAACAAAAGACAAAACCACCGATGAAAACACAGGATGAGCATAAGCAGCAACACAAACAGCATCTGGATTACACAGCTGTACAGATCCGGTTACAGATCCGGTCAACACGTATGCACAAACTGCATGGGGAACAGAGGAGAAAGCACCTCACCTCTTAATGATGAACGAGATCCCCGCCTTGTTCTCCAAAATCCACTTCAAGGTTGCAAGGTCGTAATGTTCAGGGTGCTTGAAGGCAACTCCCTCGGGGAGCCCTTGAACCACCACAGCTGACTGGTCGCGCAGCATCTTCTCATACGGCACAGGGACCACTGTGGATTTGCCTAAAGCTTTCCCTATGGAAGGAAAACATGGAATTAGCATGACCCCATGGTCACAATTAAAAGCCAAATCACTGCTGCTGGGAAGTTAAGTCAGAATGTAAAGTGATGGCCACTTAACCATGAGGACCCAAATTTGGATCTCCACTACCCACATAAAAAGCGGGCAGGGTAGGCTCACTGTAATCCCAGTGTTGAAGAAAGGGAATTGTGGGATTCACTGGCTACCCAGTCCAGGCAGTCAGTGAGCTCCAGATTCAGTAAGAAGACCTATCTCAAAAAGTAAGATGGGGGTGGTGACGCACGCCTTTAATCCCAGCACTCAGGAAGCAGAGGCAGGTAGACACCTGTGAGTTCAAGTCCAGCCTGGTCTACAAAGTGAGTTCCAGGACAGCCAGGGATACACAGAGAAACTCTGTCTCAAAAAAAAAAAAAAAAAAAAAAGTAAGATGGAAGGGCCAGGAAAGATGTCTCAGTGGCTAAGAGCACTGCTCTTCCAGAGGACCTGAGTTCGATTCCTAGCACTCACACTGCCATTGTTGTTGTTTTTAATTCGTTGGGGACCCACCACCCAGCTCCCAAATAAATACATGGAGACTTATTCTTACTTAGCTACACAGAGAAACCCTGTCTAGAAAAACCAAAAAAAAAAAAAAAAAACTTGGTACAAATACCCAGCCTTAGTTTGGCTTGTTTCTAGCCAGCTTTTCTAACTTAAATTATTCTGTTTCTCTTCAACTACATTTTGCCTCTGGGCTCTTTACCTTTCGTTATTCTATATATCTCTTTCCTTCTTACTGTGTGGCTGGCTCCTGAGGTCCTCCTCTCCTCCTTTTCTCCCTCCTCATTCTTTTCTTTTCCATTGGTATTTCCTATCTATTCACTCTGCATGCCAGGCCCGCCTATCCTTTCTCCTGCCTAGCTATTGGCCATTCAGCTCTTTATTAGACCAATCAGGTGGGTATTTTAGGCAGGCAAGTAACACAGCTTTAGAGGATTAAACAAATGCAACATAAAAGAATGCAACAGGTCTTTGCATCATTAGACAAATATAATATACCACAGCATAAACAAATGTAACACATCTTCAACTAATATTCCACAACATGCCACTCACCACCGTCTGTAAGGCCAGTTCCAAGGGATCCAACATGCTCTTCTGGCCTCCACAGACAACAGGCACACACACGGTACACAGACACACATGGTACACAGACACACACGGTACACAGACACACACAATACACAGACACACACGGTTCACAAACACACACGGTACACAGACACACACGATACACAGACACACACGGTTCACAGACACACACGGTACACAGACACACATGGTACACAGACACACATGGAGGTAAAACAAGTCATACAAATAAAAACATTTTAATTTCTAATTAAATAAATCAGTAAAGGAGGGTTGACAAGATGGCTCAGCAGGTGAGAGTGGGATAATACTGTAGGATACGTGGACACAGACACACAGGTGTGTGCAATCATGATAAATAAATATAAATATAAAAAAACTTCTGAAAGAAATATGAGGTAGCGAGAGATGACAAAGACACATGACCTCCACATGCACTCACCGGGTACACATCTGCACACACACACACACACACACCCCTCCACAGACTCACCGGGTACACATCTGCACACATATACCCCTCCACAGACTCACCGGGTACACATCTGCACACACACACACACACACACACACACACACACACATCTGCACACATATACCCCTCCACAGACTCACCAGGTACACATCTGCGCGCGCACGCACGCACACACACACACACACACACCACATGCACTCACCGGGTACACATCTGCACACATATACCCCCCCTCCACAGACACACATACAAAGTAACCAGTCAAGAGCTTATCACAAGCAGAGCATGACGGCGTACACCTTTAATTCCAGCACTCAGGAGGCAGAGGAAGAGGATCTCTGAGTTTGAAACAGTCTGGTCTACAGAGTGAGTTCCAAGATAGCCAGGGCTACATAAAGAAAGAAAGAAAATAAATAACAAAGCAAAAAAATATATAAAAACAGCTTGCCAGAGATCAGTAAGTGGCAGTCTAATTTTTCTCACATTATCTGACTTCAACACTAACTTAAAATAGAATTTCCAATAACACTCTGAAACACTTCGTCAATTCCCATGTCAGCTAATTCCGGAAGCTGAAATCAACCCAAAGGCCCAGAATACAAAATGCACAACAGGCCTCACTCCAGCCAGTATGGTGTATCCATAAGCCCAACTAAGTAGAAGACTGAGGCAGGAGGATCAAGGAATGTTCAAAGCCTGCCTCCGCTGATGAGAATGCGAAGCCAGCATGAGGATTATTGAGACCCTGTCTTATAAAAAAAAAAAAAAAAAAAAAAAAATCGGGCTAAGGATGGAGTGCATTTCAGTTGTCAATCAATTTCTTAATGAGGCTGAGGGTTCACCCCCAGACCAAAACAAATTATAATGATGACAGTACAATTGGTTGTGCCATATGACAGGACTAAGGCAGAGTGGTAGTGCGGAGAGTTGAAGACAAGCATTGATGTCAAAAACAAGGCACTCTCGGGCCAGTTGAATGGCTCAAAGGATCGAGATCCTCGACACGCAAGCCTTGATGCCCAAGTCTGAACCCAGACCTCACATGTGGGAGAACTGACTCCACAAAGTTGCCCTCTGAACTCCTCATGCACACCATGACATGCAGGCGCAAGCCCCTCCCAGACACATACGCACAAGAAGAACAATAAAATTTGTAGCTGATTTTTTTTTTCTTTTTGTCTTCTGAGATAGGTTCTCACTATGTAGACCAGACTGGGCTGAAACTCAGAGGTCCACTCACATGCCAATATGCCAGACCAATAATGGAAAAATAAGTAAGTTATATGTACTTCTGAATTCTTTTGACTTAATCTCTTAAATTTACAAATGAATCTACTCAATTTGTAAAAGTATGTTATATGAATGTCAAATCAATTATAAAATCCACCATTTAGAAAATGTATCTCACCAGGCAGCGGTGATGCACACCTTTAATCCCAGCACTCAGGAGGCAGAGACAGGCAGATCTCTGTGAGTTCGAGGCCAGCCTGGTCTACAGAGCAAGATCCAGGACAGGCACCGAAACTACACAGAGAAACCCTGTCTTGAAAAACCAAAAAAAAAAAAAGAAAGAAAGAAAATGCATCTTACTGACTGACCAGGGAGGCTGCCCAGAGGAAGAAACAGGAACTCTTGCACAAACCCGAGTTCAATCCCCAATCCACATGAAGTGGAAAGTGAACCAGCTCCATCAAGTTGTCCTGACCTTCACACCCATAAATGCACACGTGTGTACATACAAACACAATTTTTTAAAACAAGGAAATACCATTATAGAATGCACTTTTCTTAAATGGTAAAGTGTTGTGCTTTTACCATAGCAAAAACAGAAATAATCCTCCACCGTTTTCCTGAGTGTTTCAATCTCCACAGCGTCCACACTCATCCGATTCGGCTGGGTTGCAGATTTCATCTTATGCATCTCGGCTGCCTTTTCCTCTTCCTCAACACCTGTAAAATAACCAGTGGGGCAAAGACTCACATCCACCATTCCAGTTTGCCTCTGCTGCCGCAGTAAACACCATCATGGCAGGAAACACATTTACGTCATCAAGGGAAGTCACAGCAGAGGCCATGGAGGGATGCTGCTTGCTGCCTTCTCTGCCTGCTTTCTTAGACAACTGAGAACCACCTGCTCAGGGGTGGCGCCGCCCACAGTGGGCTGGACCCTCCCATATTAATCATCAATCAAGAAAAGGCCTCTACTGACATGACCACAGCCAATCTGCTGGGGTCACTCACTCAAGTGAGGTTCCTTCTTCCTAGGGAACTGGTCAGTATCAAGTTGACACACGCTAACTAGCACAGCCACCACCTTACTACTTGACCTTTAGAAAGAATAGTTTTATTACGCCTTTTTCTTCCGGCCTTCCTACCCTTCTGCCTCCCCTCCTCCCTTTTGGAGATAAGGTATCAAGAAATCACCTAGCTTTACCTCAATGTGGCCACCAATGGTCTTGAACTCTTAGTAGTCCTCCTGCCTCGGTCTTCTAAGTGCTGGTGTACAGGCATGACCCACCACGCTCAGGCACTACATCCTAACATTATATGTTATGAAAATTCAGTGAAAAAAGGAATGAGGGGAAATTTAAAAACAAAAACTTAGAGCTGGGTGCGGTGGTACAAGACTTTAATCCCAGCACTTGGGAGGCAGAGGCAGGTGGATCTCTGGGAGTTGGAGGCCAGCCAACTCCAGAACTACAGAGTGAGTTCCAGGGCAGCCAGGGCTCTGTTACACAGAGAAACTCTGTCTCGAAAAACCAAAAATAAATAAATAAATAAAGTAAAAATAAAATTAGCTGGGTTAGGTGGTTTGTACCTGTAATCCCAGCTCTTGGGGAGGCTGAGGCAGGAAGACTGGGGATACAGGTTGAATTCCCAGCATCCATTAGTAGCTTAAAACCCTCTGAAACACCTGTTCCAGGGAATCCAATGTCCTCTTCTGGCCTGGGTGGGTGCTGCATGCATGTGGTATACAGACACACATGCAGTCAAAAAACCTCATGCACATAAAATAAAAATAAGTAAGTCTTAAAAGAGAGAGCGAGAGCGATTTGGTGGCCAGCCAGGGCTGCCACATGAGACTGTACCCCAAGAAAACAGAAGGCTGGGAACACAGCTCAGCTGGCACTTGACAATCAGACAGGAAGCTCTGGGTTCAATGCGCAGCGCTCCTGTAATCCCCGCACTCTGATATCTAAAGAGGGGCAGTGGGGATAGCGAGGACCCAGGACCCTATAAAACACCCAGCTTGGGTCCTAGTCCTAGGCTTCTCCCTGTTGTGGATGTAAAGAGCTGTCACTTTTCCGGCTTAGTTAACCTGGTGACATCAATCAGGCCACTGTGTCCTGAGCACCTGGAGAGACTCTCCTAGGGGGTCCAGCACCTAGTTACACTGTTCCCAATGCTGCCTTTCCACCTCTGAAACCAACCCCTGGGCCTGCACCTGGCCGGGTCAGAGATCAGAGCACAGTCACTCTCTGTCCCACCAGGGACAGATGCAGACCTCTCCCGCTGAGGCGCCCCTTCTCTGTGACTGCTTTCTATGTTATAGGCTCTGCGTGTTGCAACCGTGACCTCCTAGCCTCTTGTCAGTGAGACATAATAAGGAAGGTGGATCTGAAAAGCCATTGCTGTTGAAAATGGGCAGAGCAGCACTGGCCAAATGCAGGCCCGGTATGTGCCTGAAACCTTGACGATCAAGTCTAAAAGGACCCAGGAGCTGCTTGTAACTTGTTTCAGTAGGACGACACTTGACTCAAGCCATGTCACAGGTGTGAAACTTAGCACTACCAGGAGCTGTCACCTCTAAAGGCCTTCAGCCTGCCCATCTGGAGATCAGGCAGGAATGTGATGAGAGGTTAGGTGGAAGCCTCACCTCGGCCATACCTTTCTTTCTCCAGACCCTGCCCCTGGGAAAGCCCAGGAAGTGGCAGTGCCTCCCTCGGAGATGCTCGAGATCACGCCTACAGGACTGGAGCTTCCTGCCTCCCTGTTTGCATCTGGTGGTCTCCAGTTCTATGAAACTGGGTGAGTTACTGATCCCTAGAAATGTCTTATCACATAGCATGTGCTTAGTAGATTCAGGAAACGGGGCTTCTAATGCCTGTCAGAGCTTATGTGCTTTAACCAAGTGTTCTGAGCATGGGTGGCATCATAAATATCTTGGGAAACAGTTAAAGGAGACCTGGACCTGATTCTCCATGGCCAGGGGACAAGACCACAATATGATTCCTAAGGAAGGCTAAAGGAGGAACCTGGGAGATGGCAGGTGACCTCCATGGTAGGTGTGGTAATCCTACGAAGTCTGGCCTCTCCCTGGGACAGACCAGATCACGGCAGCTGCTCCCCGGTGACAGACTGGTCAAGCCATGCTCAAGACTTCAGTTTCTTTCTTCTCTATCTCACTGCAAACGGGGCAAACTAGTTCCAAGACTCTGAAGGTTGCCCCTCAGCTGCTCACACACTGGGCAGAATTAGACCCTCAGACCTTTTATTGGGAGGAAGGCAAGGACCCAATATCCCATGGGATGTTTCCCTTGCAGTTTGGACACACCATATCCACAGAGCCTTCTCATTAGCACAGTCTGAAGTTAGGGTGTGCCAAGCTTCCAAGCAGTTGGTCACCCCAAGTCTAGTCAGGTTAGACATAGGTAAAGGCAGATACTTCTATTAGCTTGACCCTCCTTTTGATCGTGGGTGTTTACCAGCTGTGGTAGTTTAAATGAGAACGGCCCCCATAGGGTCATATGATTGAATCTTTAGTCCCCAATTGGTGGAACTGTTTGGGAAGGATTAGGAGGTGTGGCCACACTGGAGGAGGTATGTCATTGGGGGTGGGCTTTGAAGTTACAAAAGCCCCTGCCAGGCTCAGGCCCAATCTCAGTCAGTCTGTCTCAGTCCATCTCTGTCTCTATCGCTGTCTGCCTGCAGCTTGCAGATAAGATGTAAGCTCTCAGCTACTGCTCCAATGCCTGCCTGCCTGCCTGCATGCATACAGCCACTCTCCCAGCCATGCTGATCATGCACTAACCCTCTGAAACTCTAAGCAGGCCCCCAGTTAAATGCTTTTTTGTATAAGTTGCCTTGCTCATGGTGTTTCGTCACAGGGAGTGGGGGTGGGAACGACAGTAACTAAGAATGCCACTCACTCATGACCTCATAAAAGTGAGACTCTGAAAGGAAAGCTTATCAATGCCATTCCCAATGTAAGACCCAACAGGTGATCAGACTCGTCTGCAAAAATCTACGCTGGCTATAAAGAGGTCAGCCAGGTGCTTTGGGTCCAGCCAGTAGTCACCGGACTCACAGTGTAAATCATTAGGTTTTACAAAGGAACAAACGCCTTTTGGGTATCTGTTACTTACACTCCTTCACAACCTAAAGCACCGTTAGGGCAGATCACTCTGTGTACTATAGAAAGATTGCCTTCTGTTTTCTCGAAGGTTTACCTGGGAACAGAGCTTAACAGTACATACGTACACAGGTACTACTGATTTATCATGTGTGTAGTTTGGTTCCAACGTGTTTTTATTACGATGATCTACATAGCACTATCTTCTAAGCCAAACAACTGCCATGACGTCAGCTGTAACAACCTGTAAAAGATCCCCACAGCCAGGCTTGCTGACTGCTCATTTGTTAATGTTATCTGTCTCACAGATGGCTGGATGCCTCTCCAGAAAAGAAAGCTGGGAAACTTAAGCAAATTACCAGAGTCTGAACAAGTTATAAAAGGGATACAGCCGGGCGGTGGTGGCGCACGCCTTTAATCCCAGCACTTGGGAGGCAGAGGCAGGCAGATCTCTGTGAGTTCGAGGCCAGCCTGGGCTACAGAGTGAGTTCCAGGAGAGGCGCAAAGCTACAGAGAAACCCTGTCTCGAGCAACCAACCAACCAAATAAATAAATAAATATTTTTTAAAAAATAAATAAAAGGGATACAAAAGGTCAAAGTTCAAAACACTGCCATCAAGCCTGTGCTTCTATCAGTGGAGTACTGATCTACTCCCAGTAACAATTACAAGGACTGGCTTACAGAATCAAAGTTTATTTGTTTCATTTTTGCCCAAGCTTTATCTAAATATTTCACAGTAGTTAAAAGGGCCAGACTGGTGTAACTCCTTCTGGGTGTTCAACTGCCATTTAGAGGCTACACTAATGTGGTCAGAGGGACGAAAAGGGAGACTATTTTTCGCCTTGCCTTCCAAAGTCAAATAGGTCCCAGGACTAGGGCATCTCTCAAAATATTTTACAATTGTAGGTAGTCACAGCTGGGCATAGTGATGCACACCTTTAATCCCAGCATCCAGGAGGCAGAGGCAGGCAGATCTCTTGAGTTTGATGCCAGCCTGGTCTACAGAGCAAGTTCCAGGACAGCTGGAGGTACACAGAGAAACCCTGTGTGAAAAAAAAAAAATGTGTGGTGTCACCTGTTCTCTTGTTTAGAGAGGCTATGAGAGCCACCTGGTGAGCTGTACCTAGTGTCCAGTCTACACAGAGGAGGGTCAATACAGAAGTAAATTTCCCTCCGTGATTTCAAGCCACGGTCAAGTGAGGCCTTCGACTTTCCTCACACAGATGGAATAATTGCTAAAAGGCAGGCTAGAGGAGACAGGGCTTCCTCTCAAGCCCATCTGATCCTGTGGACCAGATCCTCAAGTGACCTTGACAGTAAAAAAAAAAATATAAATGTGACTGGCTACCTGTGTGGTCTTTATCACCCAAGCAGGAAAATATAGCCATGGAGTTGAATGGTTGGCATGTTTTTTTTTTAATTTGTTTTTTCTAAGACAGGGTTTCTCTGTGTAGCCCTCCTGACTTCTGGGATTGAAAGTGTGTGCCACCACCACCCACTGGCACGTTTCTTTAATGGTTTAAGGAAATCACATTCCCTGGGCATTTGCTTAAATCCATGAGAGGTTATTTAGGCAACTATTTCTCTCTAGCGGTTTTCTTCGGGATAAGAAAAATGCTACTCAGCTAATAGGACATCATGGCCTTAGCTCAGTTCAACACTGCAGGGCCTACTTGCGGACCAATTGACGGTTAAACTTCTTCTGTAGAAGCCCTATGGAGGGGCCTCACAATGTGATGCTAGCCACTCCAACCGTTAACAAAGTACCTGAGAGCAGATCCTGGACTCGTCCCTCGAGACCAGCCTGGACTGATGGCTAGTGGGATACAGGACTTCCCTGGGAACAACTGTCCCACGGGGCTACACTCTCCTAACCTCTAGCACGCTCTCCTCCACTCCCTCTGCTTCTACAGTTGGTTCTGAAGATGGAGACTGAGAGACATTGCCCACCCCAATGTGGCCACACCTTGAACCTGCCCCAAGAGACACCTCATAAGAGTGCTCTTTCTCTTGGACCTACGCCCCACCCACAGACTCTACCATGAGGCAGCCAGAGGTCATTACCCCATCCCCCAAGAGCAGGAGAAAGGAGAGAGATTAGAGGAACATAGGTAGGCAGGCCCCGAGATGCCAGCTTCTTGTACCCAGAAGACCACGGTGAAGAGAAAGAACAGGGACGGCTTGGAGGTGCTGCCTAAACAGGACCAGGAGGGCAAGGGGAGACCAAGGAGCCCTACTAAAAACCCAAGCCAGGGTCTGTCCCTTAACAGGCCTGGAGCCTTAGGCTTCGCCCTCCCTCCATCTCTGCAGCTTGGTCTTATCTTCCAGAGTTGTTCAGCTCCTGTTCACTGTAGCAGCAAATGCACTCAGCTACCCCAGACACCTGCCAGCACCCTCCTCATACTTCCTTCTACGTGACCACTTCGGTGACTCGTCCCCAACCACGCCCACAAACAAGTCAGAACGTCTCTTGTCTCTGTCTGGCATAACTCACTCTTTTAAAGTCTGAGATGTCGCCGGGCGGTGGTGGCGCACGCCTTTAATCCCAGCACTCGGGAGGCAGAGCCAGGCGGATCTCTGTGAGTTCGAGGCCAGCCTGGGCTACAGAGTGAGTTCCAGGAGAGGCGCAAAGCTAGACAGAGAAACCCTGTCTCGAAAAACCAAAAAAAAAAAAAGTCTGAGATGTCTTACCCAGAAATAATTATATTTAAAATGTACAAGCTACACAAGATAAAAACATTCCACTTACAATACTTTACAAAATCTTTTTGGAAATCCTTTCTGGTATTGACAAAAGCACGTCCTCTCTCAGTTCCAACAACAAACACGTCCGTCTCGTACACGGCGATGCAGGCCACCTCAGCCTTGGACTTGGCCAGCTCTTTACACTGAAACCGAAACAGTCAAAGTCAGAGTACAGTAGCGATGTAAGCACCATTGCTTTCTAGTGAAATCTAAAAATCCAACACTTAAACCATCGTAATATTGTGAGTTCGAGGCCAGCCTGGTCTACAGAGCGAGATCCAGGATGGGCACCAAAACTACACAGAGAAACCCTGTCTCGAAACCAAAGACAAAACAAAATAAGAACAACCACAAAAGCCGAAAACCTTTGTGGGTTGGAGTCTGACTCCTCAGGAACAAGCTCAGATCTGCAGACCTGCACATTAGAGGCCTGCGGCAGAGCAGGGTCAAAGGGTCGCTGCTGCTACACCGGGAAGGACTGGGACTCTAGACACACTGAGGTGATGTTGGTGAAGAGTAGCCGGAGAACTAGGGCCACCATCCTGAGAGGAGACCTGAAGCCCCCTCATATGGCCACTATGCAATTCCACTCCTAAGATATTTTGCTTCTTTGGAGTATTTCTTGGTATACTGCAATAGGGCTCATTATATAGCCCAAACTATGCTAGAACACAAGATCCTCCTGCCTCAGTTTCTAAAAATGTTAGGGTTCTACTCAGTTTCTGATTGACTTTTCTAAAGCTACTCCAGTGAGATTTTTTTTTTTTTCAGACAGGGTTTCTCTGTGTAGCTTTGGTGCCTGTCCTGGATCTCGCTTTGTAGACCAAGGCTGGCCTCGAATTCAGAGATCCACCTGCCTCTGCCTCCCGACTGCTGGGATTAAAGACGTGCACCACCACCGCCCATCTGAGATTAAGTATTTTTAAGAATTTGAGGGCCGAGGATGTGTAGGGGTATAGCACAATGCTGGAGCCACGCCTAGCTTGAGTCCCAGCAACACAATGTTCAAAAACATAGCAATAAAATACGACTTGAAGCCGGGCGCACGCCTTTAATCCCAGCACTCGGGAGGCAGAGCCAGGCGGATCTCTGTGAGTTCGAGGCCAGCCTGGTCTCCAAAGCGAGTTCCAGGAAAGGCGCAAAGCTACACAGAGAAACCCTGTCTCGAAAAACCAAAAAAAAAAAAAAAAAAAAAAAAAAAAAATACGACTTGAAAGCTCAAATCTTGGAGTGGGAGGATGTGGCTCAGTTGGTAGAGTGCTTGCCTACCATAATCCTAGCATTTTGGAGCAACTGAGACAAAACGATCAAAAAGTGCAGGGTCAGCTGGCTTCAAAAGGAGTAAAGAGGCCTAGGGTGCTGGAGCGTGCTGGAGCGTGCTGCAGAGCAGTAGAGTGCTGGCCTAGCACAGGCAATGCCCTCGGTTTAATCCCCAGCAATGCAATAAAAATAATTAATTAATTTAATGTTTCATAGGAACACGAGCATTTTCTCTAGAAGCCCAATCCTATCCAACAATGAACTACCAGTGTCTCACCATGGACTCCAGGGCAGACATGAGGAACGTCACCACCATTCTGCTCTCCGAGGACTCCTCATCTTCAGCAGGTAGTGTGGACATCGCTACTTGGGCCATGATTCCTGCCCAAGAAAAACACCGGAAAGTGAATGTGGGAAACCCGCCATGACCGATTCTCCACGCATCCCCAGGGATCCATCACAGCCCACGGCACTTAGAGCTTCATATTTACCCAAACTCTTTTCCTTTAAGATACATGCTTAACTTTCCATGGTGTGTCATTTCCATAACACTAGTTTAGCATCACATCCCAACTAAATCCAGATGATGCCCAGGCCCAGTGACATGCTCTCTAGGGAGAGAGCCACACTTCATGATCCAATTCCCAGGAAAGCAACCAACTTCTGCCTCTCTCTCCCCTGTGTGCACTGACAGGAGGAACAGATGGCGGTACTAAGGCTGGGCGAAGCCGCTTCTCTCTAGGAAGGGAACAGGATGCAGGGCACTGGGTAGCACCCAGAACTCTGTAACACAGCGCATTACTCACTTCAGAGATGGTTTTTGGTACTACGGTATCAGCAAGAAGGCTCAGCCAAATTTCAAACAACAAAAAGTCATAAACTAGTAACCACAGGGAAAGATGTAAAAGGCTTAGAACCCTTGAAATTGCTGGACAGTGGTGGTATACACGCCTTTAATCCCAGCGCTCAGGCGGATCTCTGTGAGTTCAAGGCTAGCCTGGTCCACAGAGCAAGCTCCAGGACGGCCAAGACGACAAAGAGAAACCTTGGGGGGGAATTATATAATTCAGCCATTCCACATTTGGGATTGTACTCTTACATTCTTAACAGTCTAACAGTGGCAACACTCCAAAGCTACCAGTATGTGAGTAAATGAAATGTGAGCTATGCATGTAGAGTATTACTCAGTCTTTAAAAGAAGGATGTTGGGCTGGAAATGCAGCTCAGATGCGGCTCAGTTGCTGAGGTGCTTTCCTGGCATGCATAAGGGCCTGGGTTCCGTCCCCAGTACTTGTGTACAGCTGCGGTCTCACCACTAAGAAGCAGAGGCAAAAGGATCAGTAGTTCAATGTCATCCTTGGACATATAGTAAATTCAGGGCCAGCCTGGGCTAATGACCCTGTCTCAAAAACAACAAACAAAACAAAACAAAACATAAAAAAAAAAAAAAAGAGAGAAGCCGGGCAGTGGTGGCGCACGCCTTTAATCCCAGCACTCGGGAGGCAGAGCCAGGCAGATCTCTGTGAGTTCGAGGCCAGCCTGGGCTACCAAGTGAGTTCCAGGAAAAGGCGCAAAGCTACACAGAGAAACCCTGTCTTGAAAAAAAAAAAAAAAAAAGGAGGTTCTGACTTGTGGTTTGAATGAGAATGACCCCCATAGGCTCATACATTTGAACACTTGGTCCCCAGTGGAAGGAACTGTTTGAGAAGGATTAGGAGGTGTGCCTTGTTGGAGGAGGCATCATTGGAGCTTTCAAAAGCCCAAGCCACTCCCATTGGCTCTGTCTCTATTTCTCCCTCATGCTTGTAGATCAGATGTGAATTCTCGGCAGCACCGTACCTGCCGCCTGCCGCCATGTTCCCTGCGATGGTGGTCATGGACTCTAACCCTCTAGAACCGTGGGCCCCAAATTAAATGCTGTCTTTCATAAGTTGCCTTGGTGCTTTTCACAGCAGGAGAAAAGTAACGAAGATATGATTCATGCTGTAACACAGATGAACCTCAAGAGCATTGCAAGTGAAGTAAGTCAGACGCAGAAGGCCAAGTGCAATGAACGGTTCTAGTCCCGAGGGGACCCAGAAGAGTCAAATCGTGAGGCAGAAGTAGAACAGTGGGAAGCGGGAGCAGAGGAGAGAGGCTGACAGGAAGGAATGTACTCAGGTGCCATTATGAAGGTTGGTCCCACACAATGTGAATAGTGATGGCCAGGAACCTCAACACTTGGAGAACAGCCAAGGCTGAAGTTTTTATGATACAATTTTGCCAAACTTAATTTAGAAGCAAAAACAAAGACCCCACACAGACACTCCATTAGCATTCGGTAGGGGAGACACAAGACAATCTGAGGTAAAATTAAACCAAATACTCTAAAATTGATTTTCTATAAATAGTATGCAAATCACACGCCTGTTAACATTATCTTTCAACTTAAATAGATTCTATTTTAAGCAACCATTTTTACCATAAGATGAACTTCAGGAAGGATGACTGAAATACTAAGTTCTAAAATCCTCCCTATGTGTGTGACTGCATTGCAAACGGATGCCTCTGAAAGGGCCCAGTGCTCTAGAGCGGCACTCACAGAGCTGTGAGCTCTGCAGAAGAGCTCATGAGAATCCTCCCTCACTCCCAGAGGGAGACTGCCTCCTGCCAGGACAGGCTGGGGTCTGACTGTGCCTGCCTTGACACTAGACTCCGGTACCACCAAGTACTCACTTATACCTGCTTAGAAGGCAGGCTTTGTACTGAGAACCAGAGCCCCTCCAGGCCCACCTCACATTTACAAACAACGTTTGTAAATGCATTCAGGCATTTACACTGGCCTGCTCTTGGGGACCTAGCAGGACACTTCAGCAGCAGCAGTCAGGACGAGCCCTCTCCTTATGTGCAAGCACCATAGCCCCTTATAAAAGGCAGGGTCTTCCCAGCCCTCTCTCTTCCCCTCTGCTCTGCCTCCGCACCTCCCCGCAATAAACCTCCCATGTGAGCTCTGTTGCATGGGGTGACTCTGTGGTGCTCCTTGCCTCCAACCCACCAAGGTCACCTTCCTCCATTAAACTACTTCATTGGTACCAAGGGTTGGCGTAAACACTTCCCTGGATCCGATCCGCAGGAGTGTCTGTTGAGCACTCCCAACACACCCCGTATTCTTGGAGGCAGAGGAACCTCCAACCACAGTCTTTTTTTAGCTGAGGATCGAACCCCGGGCCTTGTGCTTGCTAGGCAAGTGCTCTACCACTGAGCTAAATCCCCAACCCTCCAACCACAGTCTTTAAGGCTACAGTTGACCCTTTTCCCCGACACTCACTCATCTCTGGCCATCTCCCATGAGTGGAGCTTAAAACCTCGAGCAGTTTCTCATCCTTTGGCCTCGTCTGTAAGCCCTGGTACAGGTGACCATGTCTCACTGGGGTTCAGAGTCCTTGGTTCTTGCATGACGACTTACTGAACAGTCGTACCCACAATCCGATCCCCGCTGGATCCCTGAGACACCAGGACTTTCAGGCTTTGGATTTTCTTCCTCTACCTCACTCGTGGAAATTGCATCCTCCACCATACTTCCAAGCTCCACCCATGGGATGCCTTTTGGAAAACCTCAGACCTCTACACCTAGCACCTGACTTAAGGGCTTCTAAACTTATCCACCTTTGCAGTCAAATCTGGCCCCAGTACCCCTTAGATATCAGTCCAAGTGGCCGCTTACAGACACCGCTAAGATCCCGATATTATAACGGGACCTTTGCAACTTCTGCCAGCGATCCGATAGATAGAAGGAGGTACCCTATGCCCAAGCCTTCCCTCTGTTCTTCCTGTGCCTCCACTCAGCTCCTAGTAGCTATGAAGCCTGAAACAGAGGAACCCTCCAATGCTCTTGACCCTGCTAATGAGCTCCACCTTACCGATCTCAAATGTACAACTCCTCCTCCCCCTCCAGTTCCTGCAGTCTCCTCTTCCTCCTCAGTCCGATCTAACGGACCCAATCTGGCCCCCACCTTCACTCCA
The DNA here is from genome assembly GCF_007827085.1 of Peromyscus californicus insignis. Classification (NCBI taxonomy): domain Eukaryota; kingdom Metazoa; phylum Chordata; class Mammalia; order Rodentia; family Cricetidae; genus Peromyscus; species Peromyscus californicus. Next base: position 24,521,619 of record NW_026294540.1, read on the forward strand.
CCAGCAGCCTTCAGTCCCCGTTACGCACTCCTGCTCCGCTGTGTGACCCCCTCCCTCTCTCTCTACCCAGCCTAACCGGGCCACAGTTCCCCCTTTGTGGGAGGTAGCTGGGGTGGATGGCCTGGCTAAGATGCATGACCCCTTTTCCTTAAGTGAACTCTCAAAGAGGAAAGTTAGTTTCCTCGGGGACAGCAGCCTGCCTCTGCTGCCAAAGCAGTCACGTCACCACCTGTTACCAGGTAACCTTTCCACCGTGAGCTACCCGACACGTGTGCCCTTCAAAACTGCCCGCCAGGCACAGCTTGCTCTTTTTGCCTCTTTACCTCTCGGTCTCTAATTCCCTCTCTGCGTCTTTTCTCTCGTTTCTCTTCTGTGGCCTCGTTTGCAAGCTCTGGTACAAGCATGAAGTGGGTACCTTTCTGCCAGCCCTGCCAAGCTGTGCCACTGAGCAAACACGCCACACACAACAGAGTTCGTGTAAGAGGTTTATTGGGGGAGGGGGAGAGTGAAGAGCGAAAGGGTTAAAGGCTGTGTGGAGTGGGTGAGAAGTTTCTGTACCCCATAAGCCTCTCCGCTGACACAGCAATCCCAATCAGTCCAAATCCAACCAAATTAAGAAAAACCCCCAATTTAACAGGTAAAGTGCTCCTGGATGATTTTCCAGCCCCCCAGAGAGGGGACTGGGAAGAGAGACCGAAAAACCACGTGTCTGTTTTCTGGGGTGCAGTTGAAATACCCTGTGGGAGTGGTCCTGAGCATCTCTGGGGGAGGAGCTGTGGGGCTTCCTGAGGGGCGGGGTCTGGGGAGAGAGGTAGGGGAGGGGAGTTAAGGTCCACTAGAACAGTGGGGACTTGAGACAGGCAGGCAGATGAGAGGAAGAAAAGCAACAAGTCTCAAATATTTGGGGTTGGTATGGACTTTAGTATGATAATAGAAATATAAGGTTAGATTTTTACAAAATACTGTATATGTGATTCAACTCTGGTTTAGAATATACTCTGTATGGTGATAAAAATTTGAGGTTACAAAAGGTCTACTCAGATTAACAAAAGCTGACTTAGAGATTTAAACCTAAGTATTTATGCCTTTGCCAAGTGTTCAACACTAAGCTTCTAGAGAATTTAGGTAAGTGGCAACACATTTGATAAATAAGATATATATATTCTATAATGGAGTTTCTGGTCTCCGGAGAGGGTCCCTTCCCAGAGCTGGGCATTTGGGCAGAGGCCCCCATGACTTGTCAAGGACAGTGCTGGCCTCTGGGCTCCCTCAGTCCTTGCTCACAGGCCCCACCCCAGCTCACAGGCCCCTTTTCCCCTGTTCCCATTTGGCCTTGGGGATCTTTCCGTCATTATTACTTGTCTTCTCGGGAGACAGCCTTAGCAATTTGGAACAAACTTGTTCCTATTTTTACCCACAGAATGGCTATTTTGGTTTCTTTACTGAGCCCATTATCTATGATTAAAAAGTTTTATTTTGATATTTATTCTGACAGGAATGGAATGTCAAGTCCTAGTCTTATAAAAGGCACTAACTTACTATAGACTGTTAAGGAACACAAGTTAATAGTCAGTCATCTTATAAATGATTAAGTTCTTTAATTGTAGACATGCTAAGTACTGATATAATTACAGGGATAAGCCTTACTTAGTCCCCTATATATATTCTCAAAGTTAAGCTTAAAATAAGTAACTAGAAACAAGCAAAGTTTGTCTATGCAGATATACCTACTACACAGATAGTCCTCAAATGCTTCAGAGATCGGAGATTATGGCATTTAAATGTTTAATTTAAAAAAAAAAAAACTTTTGGTGACAGAGAAACATGCCAGATGCAGCACCCCATCTCCTCCAAACAAGATGGATGGGCCCAGAACCTCCACCTGGAGGTTGCTTTAAATGTGGCAATGCAGCCACGAAGCAAAAAACTGCCTTTCACCTCAACTGCTGCCAAGACCCTGTCCAGACTGTGGAAAACAGGACACTGGGAAATCAATTGCCCCGCTTTGCCTAGCCAAGGTAGGCTGGTCCCCCCAAGTTCCATCTCCACAGAAAAGTCTGTCAGACCTTCTGGGCCTGGCAGCTGAAGACTGGAGCTGCTAAGACCTCTTCCTCCAACCGCCATGGAGGACGGACCTTGGGGTAGGTAAGTAAGTGTCATTTTTATTAGGTTTGGAAGCTGCTTGGTCTGCACTTCTGCTAACTCAGGTAAAATGTATCCTTCTCAGAACTCTGACCGTGTTTGGCCACCAGGCTAGTGAAAGCTCTGTCAGTTTAAGAGCAGCAGCCAAGGCTTCAGTTGTCTGCCTTCTCGGTTCTCTTTGTGTAATCTCGGGTCTCGGGCCTCTCTCTGCTAGAGCTACTACTAGGTCTAGACACAATTTACCCCATTACCAGACTCAGAAAAGAGATAAACTCACACAACAGATTTCAATGTAGCGTCTTACTATTCTGTTATTTAAAGGAACTCACTTTACAATGACTTCTCTCAGTAATCTCCTGTATCTCCTGGTCAATTAGATACAAAGAAGGTGTTTTAAGGTGTAAAGTTTATGTGAAGATATAAAAGCTTAAGATGTGAGGATCTTAGAAAGATGTTTTAGGGTCTAAGAAAGTGACTTAAGGTGTGTAAATGCAAGTTATAAAGGTCTGAGGATGAAAAAGCTTAAGTGGTGATAAAAAGAAAGTGATTTAAGGTATATAAAAGATGAAAAGTTTCAGATTTCTTTCCCTTGCTATTCTACTGTATATTACCACTCCAGAAGTTCATAGTCTTAACATTAACTGATGGACCTCTGATAAGCTACTAATCTAGCTCCAGCAGAGTACCACTATTATCATAGCCAAAAGCTCAGGGTTTTAAATTCCCTTTGGTTGTCTTCTATAGACTTAAAAGTGCTTCTCATTGTGCTAAAAACATCTGTCTAATCTATATACACTCAGTCTTCTGGATAGAGAAAAGAATATTAATGCTTTGAACCAGAATCATTTTTGGGTCCCCTATGACTCAAAGGCATGAGTAGACTGCCTTCTCTACAATGTGGATTTCAGTACAGGTTACAAACAGTGGGAATGCTGATGTGTCTAAACCATCTTTTTGTAAACTCAAAAAATTCTTGTGAGCTCCAGGGAGTCAACTTGGCTCCATCTCAAACAGGTCAGATACATTGTCAGATGCACTCCAGATAAGTATTGTCAATCAACAGCCTAAGTTTCCCGACCTACTTCCTATTTCTGAGGGTGGGATCTCCCCTACTTTCCCCTGGTCTTGGGACTCCCCTCCCTTAATAACCAGGACTTAAGAAAAAAATTCCCCTACTAAACTTAACTTTATCTTCTGCTCTGCCAGCATTCTGCCAGGTCCTCTCAACACCTGCATCCCGGACTGCTTCAAAGTGGCTAGCCCCAAGTGGTCCAACCTTACAGACTGCTTCGACTAGACCTGCACTTTCCTAGCACCGGACAGCAGTGAAACACACGGCTATCCCAGGACTTGGCCAGCATCCCAGCTTTCTCAGGTTCCCCCAAAGATGCTGACACCCCCAGAAAGCAGGAAGCAGTCTACAGAGTATGATGCCCCCATTCCCACTTCACCAGCTATCCCTTCCTACTTCCTCACCTTTTTATAATAAACAAGAGGGAGGAATATTAGCATCCAGGCATTTATACTGGCCTGCTCTCGGGGACCTAATCAGCAGCAGTCAAAGATGGGACACTGTAGCTACTGCAGCCACCAAGAAGAGCACGCTCCCTATGTACATGCGCTATATCCCCTTATAAAAGGCAAACCCTTCCCTCTGTGGAGGCCCCCTGAGGCTTCCTAGTAAGACCTTATTCAAGGTCAGAAGGTCTGAGCTTGCTTCACCCATCAGGGCTGCATAAAGGTATGATTTGACTATGGGCGTGGTTACCAGGTATTTTGAAGGGTCTACACTTGGCTGTACATTGTGCTTTGATCTTGAAAGAGGGAGGTCTTTTGCCTTGCCCCTTGGCATTGTATAAAAACCCTTTTGGAATAAACCTCAAGACAACTCGGTATTGACCCAGGGCCCTCCCGAAGCTATCCTGTGTCTCTTTCTTGTTGTCTCCGCCTAGATTTCTATCAAATCCTTCCTCATTTCTCTCTCCTCCCCTCAAGAATCCTTCAACAGGTCAGAGCTGGACTCTAACAAAATTCCCACACACTCTCTCTCTCTCTCTCTCTCTCTCTCTCTCTCTCTCTCTCTCTCTCTCTCCTTTTGCTCTCCCTCAGTGGCCACCTCTGCACCTCCCCCCAATAAACCTCCCACGTGAGGTCTGTTGCATGGTGTGACTCTGTGGTGCCCCTTGGCTCCAACCCACCAAGGTCACCTTCCTCTGCTAAACTATTATACTGTCTCAAAAAACAAGGCCTCCATGACGACTGGAGACAGAGTCAGGAGATGGAGCCACAAGCCAGAAAACAGCACACAGGAATGCCTGTGTTGCATTCTTTTCTCTTTGATAAACCTGTATAAATATGGAATACAGAGAGAGGTGTCAAAATAATCGTTTTTTCCATCATCACAGAGATTCACTTAAAATATCCTGTCATTATTTCTGAAAGCTCATATTTCTTCTAAAGCTCACTTTTTAAACTTCCCAGCAAGGAATAAATAAATGAATAATTAAATAAATACAGAAGATGTTCTCATTTTACACATGCAGGGCTCTGTCCAAGCCATGTGGCCCTAACTGGAATCAGAACAAAAAACTAGGATGATGTTTTATCTACTGCTGGCCTCCAGACTTGCTTGCCATAAACCTGCCCTAAAGTCACCTTGATGTGCTTTAAGACACCGGAGAGCCTTTAATCCCAGCACTGGGGAGGCAAAGGCAGGCAGATCCCTATGAGTGAGATCCAGGCCAGCCAGGGCTACAGAGTGAGACCCTGTCTCAACAAGAGAAGGGAGACATGATCAAAATATATTCTATGTGAGGGCAAGCAAGTATGAAATTCTCAAATAAAGATCGCATTTATTTTTTGTCTAATCCAGACAAATGCCACCCCCATCAACAGCCCACAGGTGCCACCCACCACCTGCTGCTAACTTCTCCTTTATTGGAGCTACTCAGGAGGGGGTGACGGACTCCTTGAAGGGAGAGTGCTGTTGACTGTGGAGGCAGGAGTCCAGCTGGGCTTGAGGGCAGGGAAGACTTTTGTCAGGGGCTCTAGTACCTCACTGGCCCCATCTCTGTTGCCAAGAGGCAATTTCCTGAGCAGTCTTCCTGTGAGGGCCACTGACAGAGCCCCTCACCTGGTGACTGTCCCTTCTCACATTTCCCAGAAACTGCAGAGCCCAGGACTGTGCCCGGCTGGGTCTTCTATAAACAAAGGTGCTGGTCACCAACTCTGAGCTTTCACTAGCCCCAGTACCATTAGAAAAGGGAAAAGGGGAACTGATGTGAGAACGCACAGGCACAGCAGACCCTTCCTGGAGGTGACACGAGGGTCTGGCTCCCCAGGGTGTGTGCATCTCCCACACTCCTGAGGAGGTGGGTGTGGGGAGAAGATATCCACCATCCACAGCAGAAAAGTCTGCAGCCACACGCAGTTAGTCATAGTGAGGATAAGATGGAAGCAAATTAAAGGTTCAGTTCCTTCCTCAGGACCACTAGCCACATCTCAAGGGCAGATGAGCCACCGGCACCTAGACACCGAGTGTTTTCATCATCACACAAAGTCCCCTCGGAGGACTAAGAGACCAAGCTATATGGAACACACTCATCTCCATTCTCAGCCCCAGAGGCACCCTGGGGGTAACAGAATGAGTTAGGCAAGGGTTGAACAGCAAGGACCCTCAGGCAGTAAGCAAGTCTCTCGTCTCAGAGACCGTGTTCTCCACAGGTTAGTGGCACCGAACACCTACAGAAAAAGGAGACAGCCAGGATGTCTGAGAAGAGACCACAAACACAGCTCCAAGTCATGTGTCAGCAGACAAGAGCCTAAAGAGCTGGGGATGGAACTGGGAGCTACCGCAGGGTGCTGCCCTTGTCCCAGGGGTTAGTGGGTCTCCACATTCTCAAAGAGCTGTAAGTACCTACCTACCTGCACAGCAGTCTAACAGATAATGCCGTGGAGTTCTCAGCAGCTCAGTAAAAGTACCGTGACCTTTTGATCTCAATGTATTTTAAAGATTCTATTTAGAGAGAGTGTGTATGTGTGTGCACACATTGTGTATGTATCTGTACCTGTTGGGGTGCCTGAAGAGTCGCCCCTGAAGATGGAGTTACTGGCAGGCATGAACCACCCAATAAGGTTCTCTACAAGAGCAACCAGCCCTCTTAACCACTGAGCAACATCTCCGGCCCCTATTTCAACATTTTAAAAATTCTCAGTACTGAAACAAACAAACGTCTTTGTAGCTGACATATGATCATCGATACCTGTGGTGGTATTGTGTTCCCCAAAATATTGTGCACCCTAATAAACTTAGCACCCTAATAAACTTATCTGGGGTCAGAGACAGAACAGCCACTAGATACAAAGGCTAGAAAATGGTGGCACTCACACCTCTAATCCTAGCACTCCAGAGGTAGAAATCCCTCTGGATCTCTGTGAGTTCAAGGCCACATTGGAAACGGCCAGGCATGGTGACACACGCCTTTAATCCCAGAAAGCGAGCTTTTAATCCCAGGGAGTGGTGGTAGAAAGCAGAAAGGTATATAAGGCGTGAAGACCAGAAACTAGAAGCATTTGGCTGGTTAAGCTTTTGGGTTTTGAGTAGCACAGTTCAGCTGAGAGCCATTAGGATGAGGACACAGAAGCTTCCAGTCTGAGGAAACAAGACCAGCTGAGAAGTTGGCCAGGTGAGGTTAGCTGTGGCTTGTTCTGGTTCTCTGATTTTCCAGCGTTCACCCCAATACCTGCCTGGGTTTGATTTTATTAATAAGAACTTTTAAGATTCATGCTACAGATGCCAGAAATGTTTAAACATACTAACTCCATCAGACTTACCAACATTTAGGAGAGCTAAGTTCCTTTGTAAAGCATCTTCACTTTATACCCTGTGCCCATCGTGAAGTCAATGATGTCCAATGCCTGGTGCTGGCTATACTATTTGTATAAATTGCCAATCATTCCAACCCTTGTTCTTCTTTTGATTCTGGAAATTGTTATGGTGATGTTAACACCTTCGGTATTTGGTTCTGGGTTTTGTTTTTAAGTTCATTTGTTTAGTGTAGGTAGGGGTAAGGATGTGCCACCATGGATATATCTTGAGTTAGAGGACAGACAGTAGGAATCTGGTCTCTCCTTCCACCACATGGATCCCAGGGATCCAACTCAAATTACCAAGCTTGGTGGTAAGTGCCTTTACCTGCTGAGCCATCTTGCTGGTCTAATTCTGAGTGTTTTTTATTTATTTGTGAGTGTTTTACCTGTATGTATGCACACCATGGTATGCCTGGTACCTGTGGTAACCAGAAGACAGTGTCAGATCCCCTGGAACTGTAGTTATAGTCGGTTGTGAGCTCCCATGTGGGTGCTGGAAATCTAACTTGGGTCCTCTAGAACAGGAACCAGTACTCTTAACCACTGAGCCATCTCTCCAGCCCATACAATTGAGTTTTTTAATGCAGAATTACTTTGTTTGAAACAATTTATACCTATTTAAAACAATCACTTACTTGTGATATTCTTTGCTTATTCCTGCGTCTCAGATAGTCCCTCTGCCTGACATCAATCCTTCAGAACTGCCTTCCAGTGACAAACTCCGGTTCTGTCTACTAAAAATTCTTTCTTCTGGTGGGGCATTTCACTGCAATGGAAACTCCACCTAACGGCTGTTTCCATTCTGCACACTCAAGCCCTTTCGTCTCTTTCGTAGTCATCGTATTTTGTCCTCCACTGCTGTCTCTGAAAAGTCATCGACAGCGTCCTCCCAAGATAATCCCCGTGCACGTAACCTCCGCTTATCTCTAAGACGGTTTGTCTTCGCTCTCTACGGCGTCCCCACCTGTCTAGGGCAGATTTCTCCTCACTCCATGTTTGTTACTCACAGGGCTAACAATGGGCTACAGTGTCTGGCTGGGGGAAACTCAGCTCCCACCTCTTCAGACCTGCCATTCTCCATCTCCCGTGAAGCCTCAGCCTGAGCCGGGCGTCGTGGCGCACACCTTTAACCGCACCCTCGGGGGGGGGGGGGGGGCAGAGGCCAGCCAGGGCAGCTCAGCTCCACTGGACATAGTGAATACCTTCATCCCGAGTCTCTCACCATCTTACCATTGCTCATTCTTCCCTCGGTGCTGAACTACACTTCTTCTAACTTACCCTCCATTTCACTTATTTCTTTGTCACATTGATGGTCTTCCTACCCCTAAAAATGTCTTCTATTTGTTCAGACCTCAAAGAGTTTTCACAAGTCTCCAGTAACTAAAAGACCTCCAGTCTTGGCAGTTGTCTGTTATTTCTCGTGGTTCTTGCTCTTATTTCCTATACTTACATATTCCTTTATTTAATTTTCTCGTCATGTGCTGATACCTTAATTTTGTAAAGCTGTTTATAATCTGAAGTCAGAATGAAGCCGCTTCCTCCCGGAATCACCACAGCTGTCTCTGGACCACCCACAAACAAGGGTCCTCATCACCCGTGCCCATCTGTATCTCACCTGAAGCGTCCTCCTGTCTGACCAACGAGTTCGATGCCTGTGCTGATTTCTCAACTTCTTACCCCAACGTGCTTTCTTTCCAAACAGGGCGTGGTAGCTCCCATTTCTATTACTGGAACTCTAGTCCCCTTGAATGTGTGTCTTGTGTGGAGAATGGCATAAGTGCACTCTGCCAAGCTGCGCCCCTCCTCCTCTTCTCTCCAAATGCCTCTCTGTGGGAACATGTCTTAGGCTTTTTTAAAAAATTTTTTTACATTTTTATTATGTGTATGAGTGTTTTGCCTGTATGTATTTATGTGCACCACATACATGCCTGGTGCCCACAGAAGTCAGAAGAGGACATCAGATCCCCTAGAACTGGAGTTACGGATGATTGAACCACCATGTGGATAATAGGAATTGAACCTTGTTTCTCTGCAAGAACAGACAAAGAGACATCTCTCCAGCCCTCTTGGGTTTGTTTTTTTTTTTTAAGATTTTATAATTTCAGAGCATTCTCAGTTGTTTTCAGTAAGAATGACTAGTGCCTTAAATATTCTTTGTTGTACATATCCCCTCCCCCTTCTCTTTTTCAAGACAGGATTTCTCTGTGTACCCTGGCTGCCCTAGAACTTACTCCGTAGACCAGACTAACTCAGAGATCCACCTGTCTCTGCCTCCCTGCTGGGATTAAGGCATGTGCCACTATGCCCAGCTAGAGTTATTATTTTATGTGTATGAATGTTTTGCCTGTATGTATGTTTGTGTATTATGTGCCCACAGAGGTCAGAAAAGGGTATCAGATCCCCTAGGACTGGAGTTAGTTGTTAGCCAAAATGTGGGTACTGGGATCAAACCCAGGTCTTTTAGAAAAACAAGTGTTCTTAACCACTGAGCCAACTTTCTAGCCCTGCTGTAAATATATTAATTGTCTAATTAACAGTATGAATTATTAGGTAGATCTTAGATTGTGAGGTTACAAACTCCCAACTCAGGCCAACTCAAGTATAAAAGCAGTTTTATTAATTTAGTTAATTTCTCAAGGTTGCATGGATTCCATGTACAGCTAGGCTCAAGAACACAAAATATATTGTCTGTCTTCTCCATTCCCACCCAAAGCACAAGCAAGAGCCTCAGGCCACAAGCTTGCCAATGCTTCTACCATGACCCCAAGGCAAAAACAATTTGTTAGTCAGAAGCCTAGGCTGGACCAATTTCAGTGGCTAGCCACAATACGATAACCCAGGACCAGCTGTGATCAGCACCAGTCTACTGCAAATTGAACAGTTCTCACAAAGCAAAGGCAGCAGCAGTATCATGGGAAAGAGGTGGAAAAGCAGGCCAGGCACCAGGAGGACCTCCTCCTCCTCCTCCTCCTCATCATCATCATCATCATCATCACCATCGGGGACAGGACAAAACCCTGCAGATCCTGGTTTGTTCCTGCTCAGTCACACCTAGGACAAAGTTTCACTGTGACCTAGGCCCAGGGAGACTGACAGCAATTATCAAAATGCCCTGTGAGGAAGGACAGCCAAGTGGGGTCATCCCTATGTACTCACCCTTAGGCCGCCTGTCATGGAAATGAAGACTGGCCTGGGATGGGTGGCATCCTTGCTCTCTGGCCAACTTCCGCCACTGTGCACGAAACAGAGCCAACGTCTGGGCTGCTGCCACCTCTGCAGTGGCCTTTGGGTTCTGTAGTGCCAACTTGCCGCAGAATCTGTGCAGCCAGTCCTTACTGGGGTGACAGGCACCTGGCCTGCCGTCACAGCTGTGTACCCGGGTGCAGGGTGTGTCCTCCGCCCACAGGCTCAGTGCCTTCTCCATCTGCACCAAGCACCTGCCTCACACTGTGGCCATGACATTAGCGGTCTATAGAGCCACAAACATGGTGTTGATTTCCCTCTCCTCCACCAATTGAACTGTCAGACGCAAGATCTGCTCCTACTGTAGTCAGGACTTGCACCTTCTCACTCAATGGAGTCCCCCAGAAGCTCCTCAAACACACCCAGGCAGTCAGTACTCCTGTTGTTACTTGTACTTGTAGTTACGAGGACTTGTAGTACTCGGCCATTGCTAAAGCACACAGAAATTATGTGAACCCAAGGGACCAGGATCCGAGGCCAGGGCAGCTAAGCAAGCACCGGACACAGGAAGGAGCCCCATCTAGCCTATTGGAGCCCACATCCCGCTACTCCAAGCCAAGCATCCTGGGAACTACCCACTGTCCCTGGCTTTTCCCACCCAGCGAACCTAAATCACACAAGGCCAGAACAGGAGTGGTGAGGGTCACGGGCGGCAGTGCCCCAGACACCCCCTCTTCTGGACCTTGAGTCTCCTGCCTGGGGTTCTGCAGTAGCAGTTCTCTTATGCCCTCTATGTACTCCCCCGCTATGTACTCCCCCGCTATGATTTCTCTGGGCTGTGCTGTCTCCCAGCCCCAGGTGGCTGCTGTCTAATAGATGAGGTGCCTCCTCTCAGCTCTGAAAACAGACACCGTCCATTCTCTCAGAGCTGCTTCTGTTTCCTGGTGGAGATGAGTATCAGGGATCAGGTTCATCCGTGTCCTCAGAGTTCTGATCTGCTGCACCTCAAAACAAGCCAGTAATGAACTCCATGTCAATCTGTCCTGACTATATTTTTGCTTTTCTCATGAGCCAAAGGAAGAGAGCTTGTAAAGATTTGCACATTATCACCATTCCGACAAAAAGAGATGGGGAGTGGAGGGTTGGCTCAAGGGTCAAGGGTCAAGGGTGAGAGCACTAGTCCAGGGGTGGGTGGTGGGGTGGCTGGTGGTGCACGCCTTTAATCCCAATACTCGGGAGGCGGGGCCAGCCCACTCTATAGAGCGAGATCCAGGACAGGCACCGAAACTACACAGAGAAACCCTGTCTCGAAAAACCACAACAAAAAAGTAAGAGCACTTAGACCCAAGGTGCTAGCACACACCTCTAACCCCAGAACTCAGGAGGACGAGGCTGGCAGATCTCTGACTGAGGCCAGCCTGATCTACATATCGATTTCTAGGATAGCCAGGGCTATATAGAGAGACCCTGTCTCATACACTCACACACACACACACACACACACACACACACACAATAAACTCCAAATTTTATCAACTCATTTAAGTTGCTAAACTCACAACAAAATTAAAAGAGACAAGAAAAATCCTGAATAACTTAACTACCACTTAATTATAAGGAAAAACTAAAATGAGATCTTTAACTTCAAGAAACTTTTTGTCTTTTCTTGGTGTCAGGTGCCCTGGAGCTGGAGTTACAGAGAGTTGTGAGCTGCTATGTGGGTGCTGGGGCTCCAGGTCCTCTGGAAAAGCAGCTAGTGCTCTTAACCACTGAGCCATTTCTTCAGCTCCAAAACTTTTATTTATAAAAGATACTTCAGCCGGGCGGTGGTGGCGCACGCCTTTAATCCCAGCACTCGGGAGGTAGAGGCAGGTGGATCTCTGTGAGTTCGAGGCCAGCCTGGTCTACAGAGCGAGATCCAGGAAAAGGCGCAAAGCTACACAGAGAAACCCTGTCTCGGAAAAAAAAAAAGAAAAGTCACTCACTTTGTTCTAAAATGATGCCTACAACACAAAGAAAGACTAACAGCCAAGTCCGCTGCTGTCCTAACAAGTTCGGCCACACGGCAGTGTGCTGGGCTCTCAACAGTGAAATATTCTATTCCAGCAACACCTCAGGCTGCCAAGCCTTCCTCCCTGTAATATCAAGGGTGTGGTGTGTGCTAGACACCCCTTGTTCTGTCTACAGTTACCAGGCACTGACCCAAAAGCACCTGCTCTTCAGAACCCCAAACGCCAACAAACACTCAACAGTTTAGAAACACACTTCCATTTAATCTGTCTCCTTAGTAATTTTTATTAAAAATGTGTTTTTAAATTTCTGTTTTTAGATACATTTAAGGTAGTTTATTGATGCTATTGGTTTATCTTGGAATCTTGATGTTTATTATAAAAGGCTGACGTTCGCTTGATACAATTGGTAAACACACTTTCCGCTGTAACCTAAGAACAGCAGTAGGGATATGGTGTGGCTCAGTGACACAGCACTTAGGTCACTGCCGAAGCCCATCCCCAACACCCTAGAAGGAAAAGCAGAGGGGGTTAGACTACGGGCTTGGACAACCATGTCCTTGTCCCCAAGTGCCATCTCTTCACCAAGTGACACAGAGGAGCCTCCATCTTAGCCAAGGGAGAAAGACAACACTGGTTCCAGACACGGAGACACCTCCCACCGGAACTCCAAGAAAACACATCACTAGGCCCAGCCCTCAACGCTTCACCCGGGAAACCATGAGGAAGAAAAAAACGGACAAATCCAAGTTGACACAGACCCTGTAATATGACTCCTATGGTTTTCAAAGAGTCAAGGGTTGGAGATGTAGGTCAGTCAAGAAAGCTTTAAGGGAGGCCCTGGGCTCGATCCCCTGAGTCCCATGAACTGAGTGTGGTAGTACATGCCTGGAATACAGCTCTTGAGAGAGAAAGGATCAGAAATTCCTCAACTATGTATGAAGTTCCATCCACTGGACTGCATGAGATCCTGTCTCGGAAAATAAGTGGGGGGGTGGTACCTACAGAACTCCGAAGCCAGAAGTCGGAAGGCACTGTGGTAACCTGGTGTGCTAAAGCAGTGGGTGAATCTGAGCCCAGACTACAGTGAGAACCTATCTTCAAAATAAAACGCTCAAGAACTGCCTGGGAAACACAAGGTGCCCAAGCCAGCACTACAGGGCCTGCAGCCCTGGCTGGGCTAGGCTGCTGAAACCCAGAACCCACCCAACCCCCCTTTTAATGGGGTTAGTGTAGCAGGGGAACAAAGACAAAGTCTCACTGGATAGTGAGGGCTGGCCTGGAAGTCGCCATGTAGACCAAGCTGGCCTCAAACTCAGTTTCAGGAGTACTGGGATTAGATGAAAGGTAGGCACCACTCCGCCCAGCAGGTCCCATCTTTAATAAAAAGTGAAACTGTACGAACGCCAAAAACTGTTTAAAATATAGTCATCATTTTTTATCAGTAAAGGTTTGATTCGTATGCCGATTTTAAATCTATACATGGTTCACATAAAAAGTCTCAGGCACAGGGGTGTGAAGAGTAGAAAAATTTGAGTAGCTCTGCTTTCAAGGTCAGGGTGAGATGAGTGCACAAGCCCACTGATGAGGCTCTAACAGGATCCAAAGGGGAACTCCTATTCATCTGAAGGGCCAGGGAAATAGTCAAGAAGACGCCCACTCCCAGGTGTGGTGGCATACATCTGTAAACCCAGCACTTGGAAGGTGAGGCCAGAGGATCAGGGGGTTCAAGACCATCCTCAGCTATAGCAAGTTTGACTGGAGTCTGGGCTACATGAGACCTTGTCTCAAAAATCAAGAGAGAAAAAAGAAAATCAACACCCTCCCCACCTCACCCCAGTGTGCACTCCCAGGCACAGGTGTGGAGCCAGTGGTCAATTTCTCATTTGTTCTTAAGATGCCCGATTTGTTTTTGAGACCGAATCTCCATTGGCCTGGAACTTAACAGATCAGGCTGGCTAGCCAGGGAGCCCCAGGAATTCACCTGCTCCACTTTCCAGCACTAGGACTTTAAGCACACACCACCTGCAAATCTTTGTAATACAGGTTCCAGGATCCAGCTCAGGCCCTGGGCTCGGACTTCACCATCTTCTCAAGCCCCCAGTCCAGCATCCTGATGAGGAGCCTGCTCCGCCAGCACACAAACAATGTGTTCTCTGACCTTACGCTACACATTAAAATCACCTGCGTTTGAAGACCTGCATCCGGATGGACTTTTTGTAGCCTAGGAAACAGCAATAGCCTATGTGTGTACCCCTACCCTGAATGGCTGCTCTGAGAATGTGGCTAAGTACTTCGTACCTAAACCCCATAAATTAAAAGAGGCTCAGTTCTCAGCCAGCTGCTTTAATTACCCCAGCACTAAATAAAATAACCTATTTTCTGATGAAGCGTAATAACTAGGACAGCATCAGAATGAACCTTATTCCAAATGCCTATTTTTAAAAATATAGAAACCAGGGACTTGCTTTGCCTAAGATCTAGAGGTGTGGCTCAGTACTCAGCTTACCTGGTACACAGCTCTGGGCTCAATCCCCAGCACCACAACAACATAAAATAAAATAAAATAAAATGTAGGGGCTGAGAGATGAGTCAGCAGTTAAGTACACTTTCTGCTCTTCAGGAGGACCAGAGTTGGGGTCGCAGCACCCATGCAGTTTGGAGCTCTGTCTACTATTTTAAAGTGTTGTAATATTCCTTCTGAACTCATCTTTGCTCATGGTACGCCTCTTCTGTGCCTAACAACACAGCCTTTTCCAAAGTCTTATTTTGTGAGTTAGCAGTCATTTCAGCTTTCCCGTGACTAGTGGTATATTTGTGCATGGTGATATATTTATTTCCATTTCTTTTACTTTTTTAATAGATTTTAGTTTTTTATGCTTAACATGTATCTTACATAGTTTCTTAAAGCACATAGCTGAATTTCTCGTTTTTTAAGGTTTATTTTTATGATGGGTGGTGGTGGCGCACACCTTTGATCCCGGCACTTAGGAGGCAGAGGCAGGCAGATCTCTTTAAGTTCGAGGCCAGCCTGATCCACAGAGCGAGTTCTAGGACAGCCAAGGACACAGAGAAACGATGTCTAGGGGAGGGGGCTGATTTATTTTACTTATGAGTAAATATGTCTGTGTGTGTGTATGCATGTGATTCAGGTGCCTGAAGAGGCCAGAAGAGGGTAATCAGACACCCCAGAGCTGGAAGAACAGGCTGTGAGCTGCCCAACATGGGTGCTAGGAACAGAAGCAGGTTCTCTGGAAGAACAGCAAGTGCTCTTAACTGCTGAGCCATCTCTCCAGCCCCACACTGGTATTTTGTAAACACTGACTTTAGATGTTTATATGTATACTTAGCCACCACAAAAATGTCTTTGCTGGGAAATGCGCTCTGCAAAATCATATATTCAGTAAAGGTGGAGGCTAAAGTTGAGCTGTACCTTAGTGCCACTGCATCCTTCTGAGTATGTGACGGATGTCTGTCATTGTGGAGAAGCAGAGATCTTCCTCTGGAGCTCCACCTGTTTCTGAGTCTCTCACTGAACCTGGAATTCACAGCTCAGCTGGAGTGGGGATGCTGCTGTCCTCACCCCCCCCCCCAGCAGAAGGCTCACAGCCTGTCACTGCTGCAGCTGACTACCCTATGTGGGTGCTGAAGAGCAAGCCCCAGTCCGTACGCTTGCCTGGCAAGTGCCTTAACAACCTTCTTCTATGAATATGATTTGTTAAATGTGCGGCAGAATCTAAGCTAATTTTATGTACTTGTATGAATACTCCACAAATAAACTGTCAAGTGAGAAAATGTGGAAACAACGAAAGATTGCACTGGCGAATCTGGGGCTCAGAGTCAGGGTTGACATTCAGAGAGGGAGCCTCTGCCCTGGCTCAGCATGTGTGAGGACCCAGATCAACACTCGGAAAATGCAGCCTGGGGCTTCTTCTTCACAAAGGAGCCAACAATTCCTACATGGTGCTTCTATGCTAGGAAGAGATTTGCCCAGATCTATGCAAATTCTCCCCAAAGAAAACATTCAAACAAACAGCTGGGCACGGTGGTGCACGCCTTTAGTCCCAGTACTCGGGAGGCAGAGGCAGGTAGATCTCTGAGTTCGAGGCCAGTCTGGTCTACAAGAGTTCCAGAACAGCCAGGGCTACAAAGAAACCCTGTCCCGAGGAGGGGAATAAGAAATGCATGAAGTTATTGTGTTTTATATGCATGGCTTCCCTGTCCTTTCTGTGATCATAAGGCATATGTTGCCATCCTCCTTAGTCAAAAAACGTAAATGAGATAATGTAATTTTAAGTGTCAGAAAATCTAAGACCAGGGCCAGGATACAGCTCAGTAATAGAGTCCTTGCTCAGCATGTTCAAAGCCTAGGCAATGCAAAAATCAAGTCTACGACTAAAACCAGGCATTTATTTCACTGGATCTCTGAGTTCCAGGCCAGCCAAGGCTACACAGTGAGATGCTATCTCAAAAAGGGGGGGGGGGGGGTAAATAAGGCTGATGTGAAGAGCTCCAGTAGCTTTACTACATCCACCAGTGATAGGGTAGGGGCTGGGGTGTGGCTAGCAGAAGAGCTCTTGGAATAAGTTGAGGCCCTCATTCAATCCTTACTACCACCAAAAACCTAAGGAAGTATTGGTTCTCAAAGATACAAAGTCTGAATAAACCAATGCTTTAAAAGACCAAGTAGCAGATGCAGCTGAGTAGCAAAGCAGGCCTCCAGCACTATACATGCTTTTGGTCTGTTTGTGGGTGTTTATGTGTATATGTATATATGTGTGTTTGCCATATCTATAATAGGTAGAAATATATAGAGTCCTATATGGAGTACAATAAAACTCTCAGCCTTCCTACTCAGCAGTGCCCTACTCAACCATTTTATTTTCGTTTGGTTTGGTTTGGTTTTGAGACAAGATCTCCTTGGCTTTCCTGGAACTTGATATGTAGACCAGGCTGGCCTACTGAGAGACGTGCTGGGACTGAAGGGGTGAGCTGCCACACCCAGCCTACATTGTTTTTAATCAGGTCACAACCAAGAAAACCCTCCAAGCCCTCCAATGATCTCTAGCTGGACCAAATATTCTCACTTTCCCACTGGCCAAAGCGGTAATAAGCAGATGGGCAGTGCAGAAACCGGCAAGGGCTGCGGGAACAAAGAACCATCGGGAGAGTGGCCCGGTGAGTTCTGTGGACAGGAGGGAAGCTGCAGAGGGCAGAAAGGAAGGCCGGGGAGGAACAAATCCCAAAGACACCTCTGCATGTCCCAACAGTGCAACTGCCACACTCTGGCCTGCAACCCATCCTTACACTCGGTGGGGAGTGTGGGGTGCTTCTTCCAGCACACCCGGGAGAAGACAGGGTGATAAACGTCCATGAGAACTGCCTGGGCTTTGTCCCCAGCACTGTGAGTGGAAGGGGTGGGGGAGGGAAAGAGGGAAACTGTGTCATGACTAAAATAATAACTCAGAGTGGAATAACCGTCAGGGCTATTTAGACTTCAAATTTAACTCAGCACTTGAACCCACAGCCACTTTTCAAACTGGAGCTGAGTTTTGTAATTACGATTCACTTTTTAAAAAATTCTCAGCCAGGGCTGGAGATATATATGACTCAGTGGTTAAGAACACTGACTGCTCTTCCAGAGGACCTGGGTTCAATTCCCAGCACCCACATGGAAGCTCACAACTGTCTGTAACTCCAAGATCTGACACCCTCACACAGACATACATGCAGGCAAAACACCAATGCACATCAAATACATTATAAAAAATAATAATTCTCAACCAGTCTTGCAAGCAATCTAGAATAAACAGTTCCATTTATTTTCATCTGGATCCTGTTTTCTTTTTTTTGTTTTTCGAGACAGGGTTTCTCTGTGTAGCTTTGTGCCTTTCTTGGAACTCACTTGGTAGCCCAGGCTGGCCTCAAACTCACAGAGATCCGCTGGCCTCTGCCTCCCGAGTGCTGGGATTAAAGGCGTGCACCACCACCGCCCGGCTGGATCCTGTTTTCAAACAAGTGGCAGTGGTATATGGCTATCATCTAAGCACTCAGAATGCTGAGACAGGAGGACCGCAATTTACATGCCAGCCTAGGCTACACACAATTTGAGACATGGTCAAGGCCCCAACCCAGACCTGCAGAACCCCAGTCTCTGGAATGACCTCATCAGTCCTCTACAGAAGCAGAGGTGGGATAGAGAACCAGAACCTCCCAGATGAAGTCACGTGGCCCCGGCTTACAGAGAGTAAGTACCTAACTTCTCCATAGCTGGCCTCCTCTCCAAATGGAATTTCATGAAGTGTTTAAGGAGCACACCTGCCACTGAAAACATACTCAAATACAGCTGCGTGGCACTATAAATCTGGCACCTGGCAGAGGACATGGGGACTGGACAAGGACCTGACCAGAGTTTGCCACCTAAAGAGCAAAGGGACACTCATACTGGGTGGAGGTGCATAGTCTTACTGCAACTTTGATATGCCATGTTTTGTTGGTATCAATGGGAAACTTGCCCTTTCCTGAACAGAAAGGGGGGAGTGGGGGGGGACGACAAAGGGGGGAGAGGTTGGATGAGAGGTGGGAGGGGAAACTGGGGCCAGGGTGTAAAAGAAATATATAATAAATAAAATAAAAAGAGCGAAGGGACAAAGGCAGAACCTAACCCCCTCCCCAAGGTCCATCATCCCAGCTTTTCAAGCAGCTGAGACAGGGAATTATTACCAAGTTTAAAGATGGCCTGGGCTACAGAGGGAATTCAAAGCCAACCTGGGCAACTTAGTGAAACTCTTATTTCAAAAAGTAGAACCGGGTGAGGATGGGGAGGGAGGGGGGAGAGACGTGCCAGCCTAGAATCCTCAAGGAGCTGGGAGCTTTGCTCGATAGTAGAGTGCTTGCCTAAGGCACGTACTAGGTTTCGTCTCCCAAAATGGTAAACATGGGTATCACCATGCCCCTGCCCAAGGATGACCCGAAAAACAGAGAATGCGGTCTCTATCTTAACAGGGTGAAAAAGAAAACAACTCGTGACCCCACAACATAAAAGGCCTTACAGAAATGACTGCAGATAAATGAGAAAGTTTTCCGTGCCTCCAGGGTGTGAGGCGAAATCCCGGGACTCAGGCAACAAAGGAGCCCCAGGCAAGAGACTCAAAAAAAAAAAAAAAAAAAAACTGCTGTAGGAAATATCAGCCATTCCACATCCGAAACCAAGGCTTGTTTGTGGGTACCGTACCTGCACCCCCTTATTTGCAAACTAGTTTCCCCTTTGCCCTGGAAACGCCCGGAGACAACCAGGCAGTGTGAGAGGTCACTGCATCTCGCCCCTGTTCCCAAACACAGCCGGCGCTCCCCCAGCACCATCTCAGATCTGCACGCTCAGCAGCCAAGGAGCACAAAGCCGCGAGGCAGGGGGGGCGGGGGATACACTAAACAGCAAAACTTGTGTGCTAGAACTGTGATCCCAAAACTTACAAGGTGAAGACAGGAGGATCGAGAGCTCAAGGCGAGCCTCGGCTACAATGCGAGTTCCATGCTAGCCTGAGCTACAAAATACCTTATTCAAAAGTTAAAAAAAAAAAAAAAAAAAAAAAAAAAAAAAAAAAAATAGCCGGGCGTTGGTGGCGCACGCCTTTAATCCCAGCACTCGGGAGGCAGAGCCAGGCGGATCTCTGTGAGTTCGAGGCCAGCCTGGGCTACCAAGTGAGTTCCAGGAAAAGGCGCAAAGCTACACAGAGAAACCCTGTCTTGAAAAACCAAAAAAAAAAAAAAAAAAAAAAAAAAAAAAAAAAAAAAAAAAAAATAAGCAAACTTGGGCAGGACCTGGTTGCACTGGCACCCGGGAGGTCGAAGCAGGCGAAACTCTCTGAGTTCCAGACCAGCCAGAGCTACATGCTGAGGTTTCCCACACACCCCCTCCCCCAAAAGACAACAACTTGATGAGAAAAGAAAACGGAGGTGCAGAAGTAAACTTTTCTTTCCCCCCCCATCCCTTCACTTAACCCCGCCGTCTGGGTGCTTGCCCAAGCCATACTGATTATTTCCATAGCCTCAAGGCTAAAGTCTTCCTTCCGGTCATTGTGTTTATTTCCATCTCCTCCTCTCCCCCCGACCCCACCTTACCCCACCCCCCAAAAAAAAGTCCTGGCCCCGCGGGATCCGCAAGCCAACAGCTCGGGACAAAGCCCACGGCTGGGCTCCACCTGGGAGCAGGGCGGAGCACCGGCCGGCCAGGGCGGGCGCTGGCTCCAGAGCCTGGGAGCTCCCCCGCCCCCCTGCCAGGGCCCCCGCCGCAGTTACCAGGGCACCCATGCCCCGCCCCCGCCGTGCCCGCCGGCCAATCGCGCGCGCGGTCGGCTGCCCTCGGAGCCGCGAGCCCCAGATACGCACACACACACACACACACACACACGCGTACACACACACACACACACACATACACACATATACACACCAAACCCGAACGCGACCCCACGGGGCTCGGGAGGGGGCCCCTTGGCACCGCGCCCCCCGTCTGGGCGCGCGCCCCCCGGAAAGCCGACGGGGCCAATCAGAGCCAAGGAGAAGGGCTGCGCGGCCCCGCGCGGGGTCCGCTCGCCCGCTCGCTCGCTCGCTCGCTCGTTCGTTCACGCGCGCGGGCACGGGGGGGAGGGGGGGAAAGCCTGCGAGCGCGAGACCACCCCTCCCGAACAACCCTTCCCCCACACACACACACACACACACACACTCCGCGACCACCCCGCACACGCAACACACGCATGCACGCACACGAGCTTAGGTATAGACTAGCAGGCGCACGCGCAAGACGCCGCGAGCCCCCCCCCCACCCCGTCACCCCCACGCACCGCGGGTGCGCGCGTGCAACTGTCGTCTCTCTCTCTCTCTCTCTCTCTCCCCCCCCCACGCCCCGCAACCTCGGCCGCCCCCTCCCCCAGAGCCGCGTCGCGTCCGCGGCCAAGGCCCCCAAGTCGAGTGGGCTTGGGTGGGGGGGGGTGGATGAGGGGAGGGAAAGGGTCACAGCGCGTCCGTCTCCTCCTCACCCCGAAGTTGTCCCATCCACCGTCACTCCCAACGCACCAAGAGCGACCCCCCCCCACCCCCGGCAACTCTCACGCCCGGGTCGGTGCACACGAACCCCCGCGGCGTGGGTTGCCGGGGGGGGGGGGGGAGAGGAGACGGGACAGAAAAGTGTCGAATAAAGACGCCCCTGTTCGCCATGGCACCCCGAGGCGGAGGAGAGGGGGGACACGAGGGAAAAGGTGGGGAGGGGGAACCCTTCTAAGGCGGCGACAGGGACTCACCCGAAGTGCAGCCGGGGAGGGTCGGGGAAGGGGGGAGTGCGGACAGCAAGCGGGTGTAGGCCGGAGGGGCCTCGGCGGAGGCGAGCTGGCGAACGGGGTGGAGGTGAGAGGGCGAGGGGGGCCCCCGTGCGTCTCGGCCGTGCTCCTGTCACCGCCGCATGGCCGCCCCCGGCGGGGCCTCACTCCTCGCTCGGATCGCCGCACCCGGGGGGGGAAAAAAAAAAAAACAGGGACGAAGCCCGGGGGTAACCGCGGCAGGCGGGCGGCGAGCGCGTGCAGGGAAGCGGGCGGGGGGGGGCCGCCGGTGCCCCCTTTTCTCTGCTCTCCGAGCTTCTCTCTCACCCTCCTCCTCCTCCTCCTTTTTTTTCCCCCTTTTTTTTTTTTTTTTGGCCTTTTTTTTTTTTTTTTGTTCCTCGAAGGTGCCGCTGCGCGTGCGCGCGAGCAGCACCGCCCACCGGGAGTTGTAGTCCCAGACTGGCGCTCACCTACGCGACCGGTGGGTACCCCGGACTATAACTCCCAGACAGCCTTGCGCGATGAACCCAGATTCTCTTCCCCCATCGCCCCCCTCTAGGCCGAGCCGAAGCGCCGCGGCGCCCGGCCCTCTCCGGCTAGGACTGTCAATGGAGGAGCGCGGGTGGTGGGAGCAAGAACATGGCTGCACCTGGGGCCTGCGCGGCCGTCCGGATGGGGGAGGGGAGTGGGGTGGAAGGAAACGGAGATCTAGATCGTGGTGCCCTCCCCACCTTGCTTCTGCTCCAGGCCACAACTTCCACTTAAATAACTCTTCGCAACCTACATTCCCTTGCAAATTGCAAAGTTGGACGACGTTGCAAAGACCAGGGGAGCCCCGGGGCTGGCCTGTCGCCTGTTTTGCAGAGGGAAGTCCCCCAGCTCCGGGACACAAAGAACTCAATGTTTTCAAAGCTGGCTTTAGAAGCAACCAGAGCGGACTTGCCCTAACTTGGGACAGGCAACGGATGGGAGGGGGTGGGGAACTCGTGATTTCCACTTTTCCTCTCTCGAGTCTTTGCACACCTCTACAGTTAGAAAGAAAATTGGAACAATTCCCACTGTTCCCACAAATGCAAAGAGATTTAACTTAAAGCTCCTCCTCCGTCCATTAAATTTATTTTTACTTCTCAACTGTTTAATAAGATCAGTGACTTTCGAGAGTAACAACTAACTGTTCATCTAAGTTAAATCCAAAAGTTTAAAAAGCCCGTGTCTGAAGAACTTGGATGTTAATGCAAAGCACTAAATTGAGTGAATTTGTGGTGTTTGTTCATTTGTTTTTTCCTATTTTTTCTGCCCACCCCCTACGCCAGCCGAATATTCGGGCGCCCTCCCCCACCCGCTGCTTCTCGGTAGGTGGCGGCCACAAAGCTTTTTCCAGCCTCCCAGCCTCTTTGTCGCTTGCTGGAAAACTTTCCGTGCAAGCCAGTCTTTTGATGTAGTTCCAAAACCCTGCCTTTGAATTCGGGTTCAAGGATTGGCGTTCCCTGGTCGACTTTCTTGCATGAAACCGCACCCACAAAGCCTCGTCTAGAATCTCCATGTTGGATTTCTTTGCACTCCACGGAGTCTTTAAGGATCCCTGGGAAGCAATCTGATTACAGAAGCCGCCTACGTTTTTTACGATTTCCCCCTAACAATATTTACACCCTTCGTTCACTTGCCTAATCCGATTGTGACTGACTCAACTTTGTCGCCTCTGTCCAGAGCTATTCATTAAGTTGTCAAAAGAACAACTTTCTCTTTGCGCTGGGGTTTCACTGATCTTTGGAATATTTAACCAAATTCCAAACTCCCGAAACCAGAGTCCTGCTCCTTTGCAGCGGGGGTTATGTTCTGAGATCCATGCCTGAAATCAGTCCAAACTTACATACTATTTTTTTTCCCTATACATGCTTAGGACAAAAGTTCTGCAGAGTGTGGTGATACACGCCTGAAATTCCAGCATTCAGGCAGTAGAGGCAGGATGATGGACACAAATTGGAGGTCAGACTGGTCCAAGTAGGGAATTTGGGGCTTCCAAGGTTGTCTGGTAAGACCCTCTCTCAAAACAACAAAAAGAAAGGAAACATTACAAAGTTGATTTGTTGGTTTTTTTTAATTAGGCACATAAGATTAAAAATAAAGTAATAAATTGAAGATTTAGGGCCAGGATGTAGCTTAGTTGGTAGAGTGCTTGCCTAGCGTGCCCAAACTCCTACCCTCAGCACTACATAAACCAGACATGGTGGGACATATGGTAATCCCAGCCCTTGGTAGACGGAGGCAGGAAGAGGGAGGTTCAGCACCATCCTCTGCTATCCAGAGAATCAGAAGCCAGCCAGGGATACTGAGACCTTGTATGAAGTAATAATAGTACTAATAATGATAAACCGTTTGTAACAATATACTATCATAACATCTATGTGCACATCACTCAGAATACTAAAGTTGTCCACACCCTTCTACCCACTTTCCTGACAGGGAAAGACTGGCTTTGGATGGCATCCTTGATCTTCAGCCAGCCTTTTCCACTGCTGGAAATGTACTCAAGCTCCTTCATGGGCGAGCAATGCCTCTCCAGCAACTTGTATTTTCCAGTCCAAACTGGTTCCTGAGTAACCATCCCTTACTGCAGTAAATGGTTTTCGTCTCTTACACATTCTCAATCCTTTCAGGAGAGGACTTGCTGGATGTCATTGTTTTCTTTTGGCTTTGAAATGGGTCTCACTCTGTAGCCCAAGCTGGCCTCCAACTTCCGACCCTTATTCGTCAGCCTCTGAGTACATGCCGGGTCTGAAGGCTCCATAGATGCTTAGTGCTTTATGACAAGTCACAGTGGCCTACAAGTTTTCTGTTCCTGTCTTCAACCCCCAAAGTTAAAACCCTTTTCATCTTCAATATACAAATATCTTTTTTTTTTCTTTGTGGGTTTTGTTTGTTTGTTTGGTTTTGGTTTTTCAAGACAGGGTTTCTCTGTGTAGCCCTTTGTAGCCCTGACTGTCCTAGAACCCACTCTGTAGACCAGGCTGGTCTCAAACTCACAGAGATATGCCTGTCTCTGCTTCCTGAGTGCTGGGATTAAAGGCGTGCACCACCTGACTTATATAAATATATAATACTAATAAATAATATATAAATATCTTTGTACACGGAAGATAACGTTTTCCTTCACAGTTTAATAGAGAAAAGACTTCTTACTGGAGATTCTAGATTTTTTTCCTTTTTTTTTTTTTTTTTTTCAGCTTTAGAGGTAGAGATTGAACCCAGGGCCTCCAGCATTCTAGACAAAGCAATCCACCACCGAGCTATCTCCTTACTTACAGGTTCTTTTGAGGCAGAGTCTCACTAAATTGCCCAGGCTGTTCTCAAACTCAACGCTGTAGCCCGGGAAGGCTTTAAACATCCCATCCTCCTTGCCTGAGTCTCCTGAGTATTTAAGGATTACAGATATGTACCCGTCATGGCTTTCCAATTAACTTGAAATTTTTCATTTAAAGAAAAGGCTTTCAGCTGGGTGGTGGCAAATGCCTTTAATCCCAGCACTCCAGAGACAGAGACAGGCAGATCTCTGTGTGTTGTTGTTTTTGCTCTTTTGGGGGGCCCACCACCCAGCTCCCAAATAAATCACACATGCAGGCTTATTACTTATAAATGTCCAGGCTTAGCTTGACTTGTTTCTTGCCAGCTTTCCTTAACTTAAATTATCCTGTCTCCCTTTTGCCTTTGGGCTTTTCCTGTTCTTTTCTGTAAATCTTACTCTTACTCCTTGGCTGGCTGTGTAGCTGGGTGGCTGAACCCTGGGTCCTCCTCCTTCTCTGGCTACTTCTTTTTCTCCCAGATTTCTCCTTCTATTTCTTCTCTCTGCCTGCCAGCCCCATCTATCCTTTCTCCTGCCTCGCTATTGGCCGTTCAGCTCTTTATTAAACCATCAGGTGTTTTACACAGGCACAGTAACACAGCTCCACAGAGTTAAACAAATGCAACATAAACAAAAGTAACACACCTTAAAATAATATTCCCCAACATCTGTGAGTTCAAGGCCAACCTGGTCTACACAGCCAGTTCTAAGGAAAAAAAAGAAAAGAAAAAGCTTTCAAGCTGGGTGGTGATAGCACATACCTTTAATCCCAGCACTCAGGAGGCAGAGGCAGGTGGATCCCTGTAACAGGAGTCCCTGAGCAAGCTGGCTCACTTGCCATATTGGCAAGCTCTGAGTTCAATTGAGAGAGCCCATCTTAATAAATAGGGTGGTAAGCAAGCAAAGACTCTTAGTGTTACCTCTGACCTCCATGTGCACATGCATACACACACATGTGAGCCCACAAAACATACACAGATGTGCCTACCATACACACATACATATGTGAAAAAAAAGAAAAGAAAAGAAAAGCCAGAATCAGTATTCTTACGGCCCTTCATCTCAGCCAAAAGGACAAGAAGATACAGCATCTGTACACTTGAACTTGAGGCCAATTTCTAGGAAAACAAGCATTCCTTGAATGCAACCACAGAAAACAGCAATACTTCAAGCCTAGATCTGATAAGGGAGACAATGACTGTATGACCAGAGGGCAGATGTCATTCCCAGGCTGCCTGCCCTGGACAAAGGAATGAATCATATCCAGGTTGGTTACAAGCCCTGGAGATGTCCTCAAACTACTTTGAATGGAGCAGAAGTTTTGGTTTTAAGATAGGGACACACATGAGCTGGAGAGATGGCTCAGAGGTGAAGAGCAACAGCTACTCTTCCAGAGGTCCCGGGTTCAATTCCCAGCACCCACATGGCAGCTCACAACTGTCTGTAACTCCAGGTCCAGCAGATCCAGCACCCTCACACAGACCTACAAGTAGGAGAAAACACTAATGCGCATAGTTAAAAAAAAAAAAAAGATAGGGACACAGGAAGCCTAGGCTAGCCTCCTCCACCTCCCAGGATGGCAGGAGAGCATCAGATACACACAACTCTTAAAAGGTTGTCCTTTGATCTACACCATCCACTCAATCTCTGTCTGTCTGTCTCTCTCTCTCTCTCTCACACACACACACACAAATAAAGTATAAAGTGTAAAAATAAGGGACCTACGGCTTTAATGTTTAAAAAAAAAGCTTTAAAAAAATAATTCATACATAATAGCCAAAACCTGGAAACAACCTACAACCTAGATGCCCGTCAACTGAAGAATGGATTAAGAAAACGTGGTACATATACACATTGGAGTACTACTCAGCAGAGAAAAACAATGACAGCATGAAATTTGCAAGCAAATGGATGGAACTAGAAAATATCATCCCGAGTGAGGTAACCCAGACCCAGGAGGACAAACATGGTATGTACTCACTCATAAGTGGATACTAGATAGAAAGCAAAGAACAATCAGACTGTAACCCACAGATCCAGGGAGGCTACAGGAATAGCAAGGGAGATCCTAGGATGACTGTGGCTTATAAGTTTTAGTTTTAGTCAATCACTGGGCAAGCATCAGTGAAACATTTCACTATTAGGATAAGAATTTGTACTGTATCAAGCTGATGATAGAAAAGTAAAATAAAATGTTAAAGAAAAAAGTACACCCCAGAAAAAAAATAATAATAATAAAAATAAAAACAAGCCGGGCAGTGGTGGTGCACATCTTTAATCCCAGCACTCGGGAGGCAGAAGCAGGCAGATCTCTGTGAGTTCAAGGCCAGCCTGGGCTACAGAGTGAGTTCCAGGACAGGCTCCCTCCAAAGCTACACAGAGAAACCCTGTCTCAAAAAAACAAAAATAAATAAATAAAAAATAAAAACCAGAGGGCTCAAAAGCTTGCTCAGCAGTTAAGATCACAGAAAATCCATGTTCTCCCCAGCACCCTCATCAGGCTGTTTACAACTGTAACTCCAGCTACAGGGCCCTCTTCTGGCCTTCTGGGGCACCTGCACTCACATGTGTACATACCCACATGCAGACACACAAACATACACATAATCAGAAATGAAATATGCATTTAAAAATCTAGGTCTCGCCAGGCGGTGGTGGCGCATGCCTTTAATCCCAGCACTCGGGAGGCAGAGCCAGGCAGATCTCTGTGAGTTCGAGGCCAGCCTGGACTACCAAGTGAGTTCCAGGAAAAGTGCAAAGCTACACAGAGAAACCCTGTCTCGAAAAACCAAAAAAAAAAAAAAAAAAAACCTAGGTCTCTTTCTTTTATGTGTTTGAGTGTTTCGCTTGCATGTATGTATGTGTATTGCATGTGTGCCTGGTGCCCTTGGAGGTCAAGAGAGGGTTTCAGACTTCCTGGCAATGGTCAACCTCGGGTGATGTTCTTGGTGACATACACCTTGGATTTTTGGTGTTTTTTTGTGTTTTGAGGCAGGGTCTTACTGTGCAATTCTGGCTATCCTGGAACTCACTATGTAGTCTAGGCTAGCCTTGAACTCACAGAGATCTTCCTGCTTCTGCCTCCCAAATGTGCTTACCAGCATGTGTTTAACTCCAGCACTCAGAGGCAGAGGCAGGTGGATCTCAGAGTTTGAGGCCAGCTTGACCTATAGATGGAGTTCCAGGACAGTAGCCAAGGGCTACACAAAGAAACAAAAAAGACATACCTCTGATGGGAGAATTCCCGCAGAGCTATAGCCGCTTTGATTCCGGAGTGATAGCACCTAGTTTAGATCTGTCCTTTGTGATTGCTACCTCCTGTCCCCTGGACCTTCTCTTTGAAGTCTTATCTGAGAGTTTCCTAGAGGATCAAAGCCTATGCAAACTTAGATTAGGAACAGCCCAGGATACCTGGGAATTCCTTTCCTGAGAATTTGCATATCGGAATTGACTCGCTAAAGGTGTGAATTGTGTAACAATAAAAGGGCCCTTTGCTAAACTAGAGCAGTTCCATCCTTAGAGGTGAATCCCCGCCCCCTGCAGCTGGGAAAGGTAGATTCATCCTTGAGGTGCCACTGTCTCTTGATTCCACAGACCCACGTGAACACCTACACCTGATATACAATATACCACCATCTTGGTTGGTGGTTTTGTTTTGTTTTGTTTTTTAAACAGGGTCTCTCATTAGTCTGGAACTCACTAACCGGGCTTGGCGAGCTGGCCAAGCCTGTCTCTGACTCCCCAGGACTGGGATTACAAACAAATATCATTACACCCAGGTTTGTTTGGCTTTTTTTTTTTTTTTTTTTTTTTTTTTATACATAGGTGCTGTGAGTCAAACTCAGGTCCTCATACTTGGAGAGCAGGCACATTACCAACTGAGCCATCTCTCCAGCCCAGGCAAAAGGGGGCTTAAGCAACCTAAGCAAGTGCGCAACAAAATTCAACCATTCACACAAAGACACATGAGAACCAGAAGTTCAGTTTAGATCATAGCTACATTACTAATTACTACACATAAGGTGCAGCTTGCATTCGGATTTTTTTCCCTTACTACTAAAAGAATTTTGAGGACTAAACATACTTAAAAAGTAATTTGTCAGGGCTGAAGAGGTGGCTCAGCAGTTAAGACATGGGTTGCCGGGTGGTGATGGCAGCGGCGGTGGTGGCGCACGCCTTTAATCCCAGCACTCGGGAGACAGAGCCAGGCAGATCTCTGTGAGTTCGAGGCCAGCCTGGTCTACAGAGCGAGATCCAGGAAGGCACCAAAACTACACAGAGAAACCCTGTCTCGAAAACAAACAAACAAACAAAAAAGAAGAAGAAAAAGACTTGAATTGATTGCCAACATCCATGTGGCAACTAACAACCCTCTGTTAACTCCAGTTCCAGGAAATCCAACACCAACTTCTGACCTCCTTGAGCACGCCAGTCATCCATGTGGTGCACATTCATGCAGGCAAAGCAACCATACACCTAAAATAACAGTTTTTTAAAGTTTCTTTTTTTTTTCTTTTTACTTATTTATTTTTCTGAGACAGGGTTTCTCTGCAATATGAACTGAATCTCTAAGGGAGGGGCAGCCATCTAGAGCTACCAGGGACTGCTGTACAGTGCGGCAGACATGGAATGTTGTTGGTCTGCAGCCAAAATTATCTTGGGCTATATCTAGGCCTTTTATCTTGGGTCAGTTACCTAAACTCTCCTTCTGACCTAAATTCTAAGAGATAAAGTCCAGGGGGTATCTCGAAGTTGAACTTACTTTTAGATTCCACCAACCCTAAGGCTGAGTGACATCACTAGATGATACCATTGAGTCTAGCAGTGATTTCCTGCTCGCTGTAGCCCAGATAGCTGAAGCTAACCGGACTTGTATTTGGTAAATGCATCAGCTTATGACTTGTAGCCTGGTTTGGTGGTACATACTTGTGATGTGACCCCTGGAGAACCAGAGAACAAGGAAACATCCTATCTTTTTTTGTTTTAAGATTTATTTATTTATTATGTATACAGTATTCTGCTGGCATGTATGCCTGCATTCCAGAAGTCAACACCAGATCCCATTACAGATGGTTGTGAGCCACTATGTGGTTGCTGGGAATTGAACTCAGGACCTCTGGAAGAACAGCCAGTGCTCTTAACCTCTGAGCCATCTCTCCAGCTTCCATCCTATCTTTTTTATTTTTTATTTTTTTGGTTTTTCGAGACAGGGTTTCTCCATGTAGTTTTGGTGCCTGTCCTGGATCTTGCTCTGTAGACCAGGTTGGTCTTGAACTCACAGAGATCTGCCTGGCCCTACCTCCCAAGTGCTGGGATTAAAGGCATGCCCTACCGCCGTCTGGCTAGACATCCTATCTTTAAAAAAAAACAGAAAAAACAAAAAAAGGCCATGGTGACTCACCTTTAATCCCAACACTCCGGAGGCAGAGGCAGGCAGATCTCTGTAAGTTCGAGGACAGCCTGGTCTACAAAGTGAGTTCCAGGACAGCCAGGATCCATTACACAGAGAAACCCTGTCTCAAAACAAACAAACAAACAAAAACCCCAAAATTATTTATTTGTTATGTTATATGTGTATGTGTGTACAGGTGCCCGTGGAGTCCAGAAGAGGGCATCAGAGATCCCTGGAGCTGGAGTTACAAGTGTGAGCCACCTGATGAGGGTCCTGGGAACTGAACAGGGGTACTTTATAATAGATGTGGTGGTTTGAAAGAAAATGGCCCCCAAACGGAGTGGCACTATTAGGAGGTGTGGCCTTGTTGGAGTAGGTGTGGCCTTGTTGGGGTAGGTGTGGTCTCGTTGGAGGAGGTGTGGCCTCGTTGGAGTAGGTGTGGTCTTGTTGGAGGAGGTGTGGCCTTGTTGGAGGAGGTGTGTCACTGTGGGGGCGGGCTTTGAGGTCTCTTTCCTCAAGCTTCACACAGTGTGACAGTCAGTTGACTTCCTGTTGCCTTCAAGATAGTAGCACTCTCAGCTCCAGCACCATGTCGGCCTGCACACCGCCGTGCTCCCTGTCATGATGATAATGGACTAAACCTCTGAACTGTAAGCGAGCCACCTCGATGAAATGTTTTCTTTATAAGAGTCGCTGTGGACATAGTGTCTCTTCACAGCAATTAAAACCTAAGACAATAGAGCAGCAAGCGCTCTTAATACTGAGCTATCTCTCAAGCCCCCATATCTTAGAATGACATTTTTTTACATTTATTTATTTATTTTGTGTGTGTGTGTGTGTGTGTGCGCGCGCGCGCGCACACGCGCGCGCAGGCATGCTGTGGTGCATGTGTGGAGGTCAGAGGTCAACTTTTCTGGAATCAGTCCTCTCCCTTCACCGGGCTGAGGCAAAGTCGTCTCTCTTGTTTTTGCAGCGCTCTCTACGCGAGGCTCACGGAGAGCTTGCAGGTCGTTCTTGAATCTACCTCCCATCTTGCCAGAGGTATGTGCTGGGATTACAGACAGATGTCACCCCACACGCTTTTTTTTAAACATGAGTTTGAGGCATCGAACTCGAGTCTTCAGGAAGCTATTTGACAAACATGTTTACCAACTAATGCCAGTGGCTCTCGACCTGTGGGTCTCGACCCCCTGGGTTGCATGTCGGATGTTTGCATTACGATTCATTACAGTAGCAAGATTACAGTTATGGAGTAGCAATGAAATAATTTTATGGTGGGGGTCACGCGGAAAGGATGAACGGCCTAGCAAGCACAAGGCCCTGGGTTGGGTCCTCAGCTCCAGTGAAAGAAAGAAGAGGGGACAGGAGGGAGAAGCCAGGCCTGGTGGCGGAGGGAAGCAGGACAGAGCAGACAGCAAAGAGGAAACAGAAAGAGAGGGTGGGGGTCCGTACCCAGCCTTTTAAGGCGGGGACAGAGTCGCCTGCACCCCCTGATGCTGACATTAGACCCGGAAAAGTAAGAGAAGGATCCTAACAGTCACCACAACATGAAGAATTGTATTAAAGGGTCACAGCATTTGGAAGGTTGAGAACCACTGAGATAAACAATCTCACCAGCTTGTGCTGGTTTTTTGTTTGTTTTTATTTTATTTTTTGGTGCACTGGCATTTTGTTTGCACATGTGTCTGTGTGAGGGTGTCAGGTCCCCTGGAACTGGAGTTACAGATGGTTGTGAGCTGCTCTGTGGGTGCTAGGAATTGAACCCAGGTCCTCTGGAAGAGCAGCCAGTACTCTTAACCGCTAAGCCAGCTCCCCAGACCATAATTACATTTTTTTATTTGTATGTCTGTCTGTGGGCACATGCATGCCATGGCAAGTGTGTTGGAGGCAAAGGAGAACTTTGGGGAGTCTAGGAATTGAATTCAAGACTTCAGGCTTGACGTAGCCCATACTGACCTTCACCAACTCACCTTGTAGCTGAAGTATTTTTGTTTTTTTTTTTTTACTTTGAACTTCTAATCCCCCTGCCTCTAATTTTAAAGTACCAGGATTATAGATATGAACCACCACCCTGGTTTATACAGGAGATAACCAGGGTTTCATGCATGCTCGGCAAGCATGCTGTCGGCTAAGCTGCACCATCAGCCTCTGATGGCTACATCTGAATATTAAATATTCTAGGAACCAGGAGCATTGGCTTACCGTGTCGACCATGTTAGCCTTGGACTTCAGTACTGAGAAGCCTTGCCTCTCAGAGTACTGGAGGTTCAGGCTTACGGAGCTCTGACATAGGGGCTTATTGTGTAGGCCAGGCTGACCTTGAACTCAATTTCCTACTGCCAAGATCTCCTCAGTGTTGGAATTATATGTGTGTGCTACTATGTCCAGCATGCATCTGATTTTTTAAATGTATATATATTTTTAAAGATTTATTTATTTATTATGTATACAGTGTTCTGTCTGCATGTATGCCTGTAAACCAGAAGGGGCACCAGATCTCATTACGAATGCTTGTGAGCCACCATATGGTTGCTGGGAATTGAACTCAGGACCTGTGGAAGAGCAGCCAGTGCTCTTAACCGCTGAGCCATCTCTCCAGCCCTAAAATGTATATTTTATATGTATGAATGTTTTGTCTGCATGTATATGTGTGTACCACATGCATGTCTGGTGCCTGCAGAGGCTTGAAGAGCCTGTTGGATACCCTAGAGCTGGAGTTATGAGCCACTATGAGGATGCTGGGAATTAAACCTGAGTCCTCTGGAAGATATATATATCTCCAAAGTACAGGAGGATATAGTAGAGAGCATCTGCAGTCCTGTCAACTCAGGAGGCTGAGTGGGGTGGGGTGGGCAGAGGTTGAGCACAAGAGTTCACGACCTATCTGTCAAGCATAATTCCAATTAAAAAAATGAAAGACACTGAGCATGGCCTGTAATCCAGCACCTAAAATGATGGAAAACAAAAAAAAAGATGGAAAGCAGACAGGTGGTGGTGGCACATGCATTTAATCCCAGCACTCAGGAGGCAGAGGCAGGCAGATTTCCGAGTTCGAGGCCAGGCTGGTCTACAAAGTGAGTTCCAGGACAGCCAGGGCTGTTACACAGAGAAACCCTGTCTCAAACAAACAAATCAACAGACAGAATGCAGCTGGAGTTGTAGGACTGAAGCCCCATCTCTGACTGACAGGTTAGGTTTGGCCACTTGTCCCAGTATACCTATTCAGAGACAAGCAAGTCCCACATCTGTAATCCCAGTGCTCAGCAGCTGGAGGCAGGGTGATCAGGTGTTCAAGACCAGCCTGGACTACATAAGAATCTGCCAAGAGCTGGGCGGTCGTGTCTTTAATCCAAGTACTCAAGAGGCAGAGGCAGGTGGATCTCCAAGTTCGAGGCTAGCCTGGTCTACAGAGTGAGTTCCAGGTCAGCCTAAACTGTTACACAGAGAAACCCTGTCTGGAAAGCTCCAGGTGCCAGGGCTGGGAATGTAGTTCAGTCGGTGGAGTCTTGCCTAGAATGAAGGAGGTCCTGGGCTTCCACCCCTAACACCACATCAACAGGGAGTGGAGATGTATACCTTTATTCCCCGAATTCAGGAAGTGGAGGCAGGAGGATCAGAAATTCAAGGTCATTTGTGGCTACATAAACCGGTTCAGGGATATGTGGCCCCGTCTTAACGTTCACTAATTCATTGCTTTCATTAATGAATTTAGTAGCCACACTTCCTTCTTTTATTATAGCTGGCCTCCTTTCAGATGGGCTGTACTCATATTTCACGGATAAGCCAGCTGTGGTGGCACAGGCCTGTAATCTAAGCATTTAGGAAGCTAAGGCAGGATAAAATTTGAGACTGGCTGGGGCTGCATTGGAAGGTCCTGACAAAGAGAAGAAGTGGGAGGAGCTGGGGAGAAGACCCAGTGGGTAAGAGCTCTTGCTATGCAAGCCTGAGGACCTGGGTTCACATTCCCAGAACCCTCCTGAAAAGTTGGGTATGGTGGTTGTTGGTGGCATACACCTTTCATCCCAGCACTCAGGAGGCAGAAGCAGGTGGATCTCTGTGAGTTCGGGGCCAGCCTGGTCTACAGAGCGAGTTCCAGGACAGCCAGGAATACATAGAGAAACCATGTCTCAAAGAAAAAAAAGAAAGAAAGAAAGAAGGAAAAAAAAGCTGGATGTCTTTGTCTTTAATATCAGGGCAGTGCAGGGGTGGGGGGTGGGGGGGTGAAGACACGAGGACCACTGGGGCTTGCGGGCTGTCAGCCTAGATCCAGGTTCAGTAAGAAACCTTGTCTCAGGAAACATGGTAGAGAATGGTAAGAACGGGAATCTTGTGTACTCTGATCTCCTCACTCACACAGGCACAGACAACTCACCCTGCGTACACACACTACACACATGTGTACTCACCCTCAAAAAAGAAGGAAGAAAAGAATACAGTGTCCAGGAAGGTAGTAAAGGTACATTTTAGTCCATTCAAGGTTTTTTGGTTTGGTTTTGGTTTTTGGTTTTTTGAGATAGTGTTTCTCTGTGTAAGAGCCCTGGCTGTCTTGGAACTCACTCTGTAACCCAGGCTGGCCTTGAACTCACAGAGATCCGCCTGCCTCTGCCTCCTGAGTGCTGGAATGAAAGGCCTGCACTGCTGCCGCCGCTGTCAAGCTCCATTTTTTTTTTCTTTTTTTTTTGTTTTTTTTCAAACAGTGTCTTCTTAAGTTGTCCAGGCTGGACCAGCAAGAACGCTCAGTGAGTAAAAGGCACTTGCCATCAAGTCTGAGGACTTGAGTTCGATCCTGGGACCCACATGGGAGGCAGAACTAAATAGTCCAGGCGGGTTGGGAACTCAGCATCATCTGAACTGTATCACCAAGGCTGGGATTACAGGCACACAGCCCCACTCTCAGCCTGAGCCAGGCCTGGATCCATGCCTTACAACTGACCACTAAAGAAGATGGGGAGGCTGGAAGGCAGTCAAAGTATTTGAGA
The DNA here is from genome assembly GCF_007827085.1 of Peromyscus californicus insignis. Lineage (NCBI taxonomy): Eukaryota > Metazoa > Chordata > Mammalia > Rodentia > Cricetidae > Peromyscus > Peromyscus californicus. The sequence goes on from NW_026294540.1 coordinate 24,556,847, forward strand.
ATAACCCTCGTGTGGATCCCTGGGGTTCCCTGGCAATCTCCAGGTTCAGTGCCTCCTTTAAATAAACAAACAAATAAATAAATAAACAAACAAACAAACAAATAAAGGCAGTGGGCTGGTGAGACGGCTCCGTGGGTAAAGGGTCTGGCTGTGTAAGCCCTGGCAACCAGAGTTAGATCCCCAGGACCTACATAAAGGTGAAAAGAGAGAACCAACCATGAAGTTGGATCTGTACACCATAGCAAGTATGTCTACACATACACCACATACACACACCATAAGTTAAACAAACAAGTAATTTTTTTTCAAGACAGGGTTTTTCTGTGTAGCTTTGGAGCCTGTCCTGGATCTTGCTCTATAGACCAGGCTGGCCTCAAACTCACAGAGATCTGCCTGCCTCTGCCTCCCGAATGCTGGGATTAAAGGTGTGTGCTACTGCTGCCTGACCCAAACAAGTAAAAAAATTTTTTTCTATTTTCAATATTTTTTTATTTATTTTTTTTTCTTTGGTTTTTCGAGACAGGGTTTCTCTGTGTAGCTTTGCGCCTCTCCTGGAACTCACTTGGTAGCCCAGGCTGGCCTCGAACTCACAGAGATCCGCCTGGCTCTGCCTCCCGAGTGCTGGGATTAAAGGCGTGCGCCGCCGCCGCCGCCGCCGCCGCCGCCGCCGCCGCCGCCGCCGCCGCCGCCGCCGCCGCCGCCGCCGCCGCCACCACCACCCGGCTCAATATTTTTATTTAATACAAAGTGTCAGAAACTCCACAATTTTTAACTTGGAAACAATGTAAGCAAATCACTCGTTACACTGGCATTTTAGTAGGTCTTTGAAATTTTGTGCATTATATCATGATACAAGCATTATGGAAAACATTAACAAATTTGAAATGTATCACAAAAGAAATATGACACATTAATTTCAGTATATCTTAACATGCTTTTTCTTACTAACTTCGAAATACAATGTTACCACCAAAAAAATTAATAAAAAACACATGTTAACTGTCTTGCCAGCTTTCTCATTATAATAATGCCTATAAAATATAGTTTGATATATTTACCAGTATCACTACTAAAAACAAAATTCAATTACTTTTATCTATGGTCAGACTGAAACCGAGTATGACCTCACTTAAAAAAGAAAACAATGTAAGGATCTAAGCCATTGCTTTTACTAATTTATTTCAGTAAGAAAACATTATGTATAAATGATTACTTACAGTCTACTCGTTTTGTTAGTCAGTCCATGAAATGCAGTTGTTTTGGCATTTCAACATGTGGAGGGAACAAACCCTAATTATATCTTTGCCATGTCTTTGCGATGCAGTATGCTGTTTCGAGAAATTAACAATACGAGTAAGATTTTTTATTGATTGATTGATTGGTTTTTCGAGACAGGGTTTCTCTGTGTAGCTTTGCGCCTTTCCTGGAACTTGCTTTGGAGACCAGGCTGGCCTCAAACTCACAGAGATCCGCCTGGCTCTGCCTCCCGAGTGCTGGGATTAAAGGCGTGCGCCACCACCACCCGGCAGATGCTCAGCTTTTTACACAAACGCTAGTTTCAGATCTGAGCACAGGCGGGCTTGTGTGGTAAGCAACTGGATGACTGAGGCACTTCCTTCGCCCTGTGTAAATTATTAACTATAGAGTTTACATACACCATTTCTAAGCAAGTGTAGGATATGCAAACTGAGTTTATAATTATGTTATGTTCTGGAGTATAAAATAAGTTGGACTCAGTACTCACACATGGCTAGTATGTATCATACCAAATGGGGCACAGCTAATGGAAAAAGAGAAGCAAAATATATATAGTGAATGATTTATAGAGCTAAGGAAATGACAGGATTAATAGAATTGGGAGTAAGAGAATTAAAGGATGTGGGGGAATATTATGGCAAGGACCCTAAATCCCACCTAAAAATTCACGTGACAAAGGCTGGATAGCCAGCTGAGGACTTCATGGGAAGTAGTGGAAACTTTAGAGCGGGCCTACATCAAGGAAGTAGGGAATTATAATTATGTTCTTGAAGGTTCCATTGAAACCTCAGAGCTCTGCTGTCTTTCTTTCCTGGCCCCACTATTAAATCCTGATCGAGTCCCCAAAGCAACCAAAACCAGCCTGAAGTAACTTAGAGGATGAAAACATTGACTTCAAAAAAAACCACTGCCCCTTCCACAAATAAAGGCAGGAAAGGCTGTCATTGTTCTGATTTATGTGATGTACCAACAGGTGAACCAAACAGTATGGGCAGAGATAGAGCACCTTAGGACCTGATCGTCCTGATTTATATGCAGTACACATCACTGTGGTCAGTAAAATGAAATATATCAATGGTAGACAAGTGATACACAGGAATTCTCAAAGTCCTCTATTTTTTTTCTAAATTATTCTGTGTAGGAATCAGTTACATACCTATATTCCCTAAGTGTAATTTCCTACAATGTAAAGTACCTTATATATTGGGGGGGGGGTCCAGGAAATAGCATTTAGTACTTAAATAGCACATATCATACTGAAACTGTGTTGGACTGTGAAATTTATTTGAAGTAAGTGATCCAGTTCATGTTAGCCCTCTCTGCAAGCTCTAGCATCACCTTCAGATGTAGTTGTACAATAGCAAGTTTCCTTTGGTCTAAACTCCCCTGAAAAGGCCATAGTTCATAGCAATGTACAGGGATGGAATAATCACATATTTTAGCTTCTTCAAGGGTGTTAAATTATTCATGATAGTCACAAGCATACGCAGTGTGACAGGGTTAGAAGTAAAGCACAGGACATGGAGGGAGATGAGTACAATGAATCAGGGCAGGGATAAGGACAGAGACTGCAGAATCATTTATAAGGCAATGATTATCTCTAGATGCCAAAGAGTACCAGAAAGATTTACCGGGAGAGTTTGAAAGGGCTCCAAATCATCCCAATATATTGGGTTGTTGCCAAGATTCAATAGCTTTAGGCAGGAGGCCTGAGGGCTCTGGGCCAGAAATCTGAAGTCTCTGAATGAAAGATCACAGAATGGCAGATACAAGAAATTCAGACCAGGTGGCAGGACTCTGAGCACTCTGTCCAGATGATCTGTGAGAAAGAATGAAGACAAGCTGACTTCCTTAAGGATGTTCGTACGTCTCAAGTGACCGAGGACATTTTTAAAGACTTTCCCACTCAGAGATCTGAAAGTGACTTTAGACAGACTGAGGCTCTCTAGGTGGGCCATCTGAGACAGGACACTGGTGATATCACTCAGCAAACCTATATCAATCGATAACTGATCAACACAGTTGAGATCAAGAAATTTCAGGGTGCATTTGCTGTCACACGGTTTATCAACGTGCAAGTCTCGACAGCATTATGCGCAAAGACCCTGAACTCTCCCTAATTTTAAGCAAAACCAAAAGTTCCTTTTTTCCACTAAGGAGCCATCTGGGGAAAGGTCCACTAGTAACTCTACAGGCCTGGGGAACTGAACCATGGACTCTGGATTTACGAAACGAAGCTGTCCTTCAATTTTCAGGATAGAGCTGTCAGAATAGGCACAAGAATGAAAACAGAAAGGTTCCTTGATGCTGACTTCATGACATGTGGTCCTACAGTCGTTGTCTGGCCTTAAATCTAGGATCCTCAGTTTAGGTCTCCTATAGGGGTAAGAGGAGATAGACTAGCTGAGAAATAGCCAACGATAATGAAACCGAGTAGAATCAACAATGACATCTAGGAACTAATTCTTTTATCCATAGCTGACACTCCTCCTTGTACTACCAACAAATCTTTCCCATGAAAATTCAACCTCCTCCCTCCCCCCAATCCTTTATACACCTTAACTCCCCTCCAGTCTTCAAGTTCCTGTCTTTCTCTTATGTAACAACTGTAACGTAAACCCATCAATAGAACCCTCAGTAACAGATTTCATAATGAACATTGAATACAATAAGTCTTTAATGTGTTACCAAGTCTGGGGCCAACTGCCTCGCACATCAGTCTTCAGCATTTACTTGTTACTCCTTAGGGGAGAGTAGCAGGCTGTGGTATAACCGCCTCTGTCTCTCCATTTTCCTGTTATACAGTCTTACCGAGAAGCAGAGTTCTTTGCAGGACATGCTGGAAGATTCTCAATCATGGTTTTCAGGAGTTCATGTTGAGGCTCCTGTACAGTTGATGACCCAATATGGAGACAGTAAAAGGGCCAACCTTTCACCAACTCACTCAGTGTATTCTCATGCCCACCCTTGAAAGCAGCAATGAAGAGTGGAACCAAAAAGGTCTCTTGGAGTGGGATTACTCAATGTTTCAAATAAATCCTACAGAATATTTCTTAATTACAAAGAGAAAAGGAAGCTCTTCAGAATGGAAAATAAATTGGCATGCAACAACCAAAGCAACCGAAGTGACCACAGAAAATATCATTCCCCATAGGTCAAGTCAAAATCATGGATCATCAGATAGTAGTGAACTATGAGAACACAGTGTCACTTCTGTGATGTTACCACTGTCGATACATAATCTTAATCGACTCATGAGGCAAGGGAATTTAAGGACAAACTACAAAATAGCCAGTTTGTGTCAAGTTTATCACAAAGACCGAAGGACTATCCCAAAAAGAGGGAGACTAAAGACCCATGACTATTGCAGGAGGTCTGAGGATTCAAGGATAGTCATGAAACATTGTTAATTACCAGAGTTTGATGGGTATGATTATGATGATTTGTAGGAAAACCACACTATATTTAACAGTAGAAGGTAAAAGGTATTAGGTCAGCACTTACCCTAAAAGGGCCAGAAAAAAAATCTTATTTATAAATTCTATTTGCATTTTTTTCTGTAAATGGGATTATTTTGAAATAAAATAGTGATTAAGTTTATCAAATAAAGTAATTACAATTAAAAAAAAAAAGTCTCTTGGAATATCCTCCAGAGCTTGGATTGCTGCAGACTCATTTCTCAGCAGACTCTGGATAGTAAGATCCAACAGTGTCTTTGGGTTCTTTGCATCCATCTTTGTGAACCTTCTGCGTGGTTCAGTGCTGGTGAAATGGAGAATCCTGAGTTGCAGGTCCACGAAGGCCTTCAGGTGCAGCATCCTCCTCCCTCAAACAGATGGTCTAAGTTTCAGAGGCTTAGTTCACGACCATCAAGGTGAGGAGTCCGGTGACAGGCAGGCAGGCAGGCAGGCATGGTGTTGGAGCAGTACCTGAGAGCTTACTTCCTGATCTGAGTGGGAGAGTGGGATGAGTCTACCAACTTTTTCACCACCTCAGGCATGGCAGCTGCGTATCTCCAGCTGAGAGCGAGAGGTCTTTGAAAAGCTGTGTGAGAACAAGTAAAATTTTAAGGTGAAGTTGGTTTTGTTTTTTTTTTTTTAAATCCCATCACTCAGAAGGCAAAGGTAGGCAGATGTCTGTGAGTCTGAGACCAGCCTGGTCAAGATAGTTCCAGGCCGTCCAGGGCTACATAGTGAAACCCTGTCTCAAAAACAAAACAAGCCGGGCAGTGGTGGCACATGCCTTTAATCCCAGCACTCAGGAGGCAGAGGCAGGCGGATCTTTGTGAGTTCGAGGCCAGCCTGGTCTACAGAGCGAGATCCAGGAAAGGCGAAAAGCTACACAGAGAAACCCTATCTTGAAAAACAAAAAACAAAACAAAACAAACAAAAACTAGCAAAGACGCATTTGCCATTGAGGAAAACACCTGTTGCCAGCCTTTGGCCTCCACACGCACCCACATAGTCAAATGCACATGTACACACATGCGGATGTCACACACATATGTGCACACACAGAGTAGAGCCTATGTGGTCACAGGAAGTGCCACAGCGCACAGCTCACAGAGCAAATGGCAAGCAGTAGCTGGCGCTGGCTATAGCTCTGACTTGTAAAGTCACTGTGGACCAGGTGTAGGTCTGGCTGGGGAATCACTCCGGCCTGGATCACAATGGTCCCTCAGTGCCAGCCAAGAAGTCTGTGGCAGACATGCTGGTCAGGATGCCTGTCATTCCAGGCTCTGTTTCCAGGCACCATTACATCACCCACTCAGACAGGCCCAACCAAGCTGCCCGCTTTGTTCCCCCTAGATAATGTCTCTGTCTTAATGTGTTTCCTATTGCTATGACAAAGATCATGACTCAAAGCAATTTGGGGAGGAGAGTGTTTATTTGGCTTACACATTCTGATCATGGTTCATCATGGAGAGAAAGAAGTCAGGGCAGGAACTCAAAGCAGGAACCTGAAGGCAGGAACTGAAGCTGAGGCCATCGAGGAACACTGCTTACTGGTTTGCTCCCCAAGGCACAATTGTGCATCCCGCTTTCTTTACTTTTTCAGGGGGTGTGTGTGTGTGAAGGTGGGGGATGTGTTTCAAGACAGGGTTTGTCTGTATAACAGCCCTGGTTGTCCTGGAACTTGCTCTGTAGACCAGGCTGACCTCGAACTCACAGAGATCCACCTGCCTCTGCCTCCCAAGTGCTCAGACGAAAGGTGTGTACCACCACCACCCAGCTGTGTTTGACAGTTTAAAACTGGCAAACTTGGGAAGGTTAAGAGCAGTTGCTGCTCTTTCAGAGGACTGGAGTTGGTTTGCAGCACCTACATGAAGGCTCACAAACATCTGTAACTCCAGTTCCAGGGAGCCTAGTGCCCTCTTCTGGATCTGCAGGCACTAGGCATGTGCATGGTGAACATACACACTTGCAGACAAACATGTATGCACATAAAATAATAATAAGTAAATCTTAAAAGAGGAAAAAAAACACTGGGGAGCTGGAGAGATGGCTCCCCAGCACTGGCTGCTCTTCCAGAGGACCCAGGTTCAATTCCCAGCATCCACATGGCAGCTCACAGCTGTCTGTAACTCCAGTTCCAGGAGACCCGACACCCTCATACAGACAGACAGACAGACATGCAGGTAAAATACCAATGCACGTGAAATAAAAACAAATAAATTGCCAGTCATGGTGGTGCACACCTTTAATGCCAGAAATCGGGAGGCAGGAGGCAGGTGGATCTCTGAGTTTAGGCCAGTCTGGTCTACAGAGCAAGTTCTAGGACAGAGAAACTCTGTCTTGAGGAGTGGGGGGAAGAAGACGATTATTCATCAAGGGGCTAGAGAGATGCTCTACAGTTAAGAGCACTTGCTGACCTTGCAGAGAGGACTGAGGTTCGGTTCCTAGCACCCACTTCTGGCGGTTCCTGATGGTTTGTAATGCCATCTCCAGGAAATCCAACACCCTCTTCTGGCTTCCTTGTGTACCTGCACAGATATGAGCGTACACAGACACACTGATATACATGTGAAGATCAATCCAGACCACCATAACCTGGGCTAGTCCCCTGTCTCCCAACATCTGGATCATCAGCAACATC